>NC_077231.1:127092486-127463736 GCF_027887165.1 Monodelphis domestica
GAACAATGATTTTCTCATTGGAAGGCAATGTGTGTTCTTGCACTTTGTAGAAAGAGACTTTGTTATTAATGCCATAACAAAATCTTCATCAATGGGGGTAATGAACAATGACTTGATATACCTACTACATCTGCACAGTGGTCAGACAAGCTATACGTCTTTTAAAAGAAATAAAACACATGAGCTATTTTGAATTTTAATTGAGAAATGAAATGCTTTATCTAGAAATAATAAATATTAAAGCTACTTATAAATATATGTGTATGTGAGTATACATAGATAGACAGCTATACATATATATTGTGTGTGTATATATATATATATATATATATATATATATTCACACTTTAAGAAAGCAGTTTTTCTCTTCTCTGTACTTTTAAATCCTTGGCTCTGATGTTCTGCTCCTCTGACCTTGATCTAATCATGAATATCTATGCCATTTAATTATAATAAAAAAAGCCTACATTGCACTCTAGATGGTAGATGCACGTTTTTCCCTCTTTGGTCACCTGCCAGTTCTCAAAATTATAGTAGTGGGAAGAAATGCAAATGAAGGCAGAGCTTGACAGCTAAACATAATGGAATGTATGGTCCACATTTGAAAAGTTACCTTAAAATAAAAGGTAGTATATATAAAATCACTTCTTTAAGGTCACCTATGGCTTTGAATTACAGCTTTGAAGAATTTTCAATTTAGTCATTATATAGAAAGAAGCCAAAATAAGGATTATATACTTTGCTCAAGGGAAGATAGAATTTACTTCATCATAGATGTGTGATCTTATAAATTAGTAGTAGTGAGACCCCTAAAAGAGTCATATTCATTAAATAAAGCATTGTAAACACAAATGAATCCTTTCACCTCAATTTCACATTACTAACACACTTAAAATATTTGTTTATTTAATTCAATTCAATATAACTTTGATAAAAGCTCCTTATTTCAAGGCATTATTTTAGGTGCCAGAAATGCCAAAATGAAATCAAACAGTCCTTGCCCCATAAGGAGTTTTCAATTTATTAGAGGGTTACACTGTTAATATTATATTTATAATTCCCTGTATTTGTACACATATTTAAATATACAAATATGTATATGTCTATACATATATGTATGATATCTGTAAATGTCTCTCCATATATATATTATATATGTGTTTGTATTTATACAGTGTTTAAATTTTACAAAAGATTTAGTGTAATTTTATGCTTTAAAAGACACCCTGAATGTTGGAAATGAAGGAAATGGAGAGATAATAAAGATGATTTTAGAAATATTTGAAGAACAAACTAATGGGTGAGGGGATCAGGGGAAGCTTAATGAAAGTGTTTCCAACTGAGCTGAGCCTTGAAAAAGTTTTTGAAAGGCAGAAATGAGAAGAAAATTCCAGACATGAGAAGCAGCTTTAGTGACTATGTTGAGGGCATCATAGAGTCACAGAACCATCAGATTTCAGAGATGAAAAGGAAGTCCACCACTACCACTTAGCCTAACCTACAGCAGAAAAAGAATTCCCACTATAATATACTTGACAAGAAGAGGTCTAATCTTTGCCTGTAAAGCTCCAATGTAAAAGAACTTCTACTTTTGAAGTTTGCCCATTCAACTTTTGAATAGCTTTGTTTTTAGGATTTTTTTTCCCCTTGATGTCAGGGCTAAATTTACCTCTTTTCAACTTCTACCCTTTATTTGAAATTCTGCCTCCTGGAGACAAACCCATCAAGCCTAATCTATATCCTATGTAACAGTCCCTTAAATACATAGATATAGCTATCAAATTATCCTTATGTCTTTCTTTTGACTGATCTTCATATAGCATGGATAGGAAGCTTGACACACAGTCAACAACTAATAAATGCTTATTGATTGATTGATTGAATGATTCAGTATAGCCACCCACAAAAGCCACCTCCAAGATTATCCTTAGAATATAAAGTAACAGCCATTTCACATGGGGAATCCCAGTCTCAGAGTGAGTGCAATATGGGGACGTGAAACTGGAGGGGTGCTACATAAAAAGTAACAATATTTGACGTTATCTAGCTCTTTGGTGCTTTCCTTATTCCCCACAATCTCAATATTTCAAGCACTTCTGTTAATGGCTCAGTTCTTTCAAATATTATACATATACATATATATGTATATATATATAATTCATTTAAGTCAGTTAAAATAAATAAATCAAGGGCAAACAAGCACTCTATGTTCTTACTTATTTTGAGTATTAACACTCTACTAGCTATCTTTGTTTTGTTCTTTTCACTTTGATTGTCATTATCCCTGAGAGACAAAACAGCAAAAAAGTAAATAAAGAAACAAACAGCTCTGCATTCAGTATGATGTTAGTTATCATCCCATCCATTCTGAGCAATCATCTTACCTCTTTTTTTGACTCTACTCTTTCCCTTAATATAATAAGAACATATTTTTGTTGTTTTGAATTTTCTTTACCATCCTTAGTTTTAGCACTGCTGGTGTCCCACTTTTGTATTCATCATGTTACTTTCTTTTACATCAGAGTCTGAATAGAGTTCTCTCTCTTCACACATCAGCTTTCATTTTTCCTCCTTGTTGAAATGACTTCTGTTTCTTTAAAAATTTGTTCTTGAGAGTTTCTTATCTCTCCATTGTTGAGATCACCTATCATATATTGAATCCATGATATTCTACTTTTCCTTGAACTGGGTCTTGTGAAATCTGCTCCTAAAATCTAGGATCTACTTTTCTCCTCTATCTCATAACCTAATAGAGAACAATCACATCCCTCATAGTTTCCTCTCATCAGTAGTTAGTTCCTTTCTTTGTGAAAATCAGATCCAGACTAAAATTTTGCTTGCTAATTCCTTTACAGTTTGAATAATCAAATTATTATGAAAACAAGTAAAGTGTATGTTTGCTACTTTGCTTTTGAATCATACAGATAGATATTCAGAGAGAGAAAGAGAGAGAGAGAGACAAAGAGATCTACTGCCAATGCATGAGTGTGAATAACTGAAATCCCCAATTAATACTACATAATGCTTTTCATTTATTTCCTTTTTCCATCTGGTGCTCTCATGTCAAAATTGCTACCTTGTCTCTCCATTCTGGCTTTTCTGCTTCTTTTTCTTTCTTTTTTTTTAGGTATGTTTCCCCCCCCCCCCCATTAGAATGTAACCTTCTTGAGGGCAGGACCTATCTTTTCTTCTGCTTGTATTTATAGTCCCAGTTCATAGCACAGTGACTGGTAAACAATAAGTGCTAATAAATATTCATTGGTTGAATTGACTTGTTTAAAACCCTTTTTTTTCAAGAATCAATTTATTTGAGTTCCTCATTCTTTTACTCACTTTCCTAAATCAATAAAATCCTCTCCATAACAAGACATATATATGAAGTATTTATCTAGGTGTTGGAAGATAGGAAAACTAAATAAAAAAATATGTTTGCCCTCATGGGGCATGCATTTTATTTGATAGATATGTGCAGACACATGTAAATGTTAATAGATAATATATATATGCATGAATGTATTAAAAGCATACATACATAAAATGTATACATATGTACACACGCATATATATGAAAATGGATATAACAGTTAACAAGGAATTGAGAAAGGATTCCTATAGGAAGTAGGCAGACTATGAGCTTAACCTAGAAGAAAGCTATGGTTTTTAAAGAGATAAAAGTGAGACAATAGAAAATTCTTGGAATGGGGGACAGCTAATGGAGACATGGAGAAGAGAAGTAGAATGCTGAACATGGGGGATGAGAAAAAGGTGATGTGGGTTGGAACAGAGCATTTGTAGAAAGGGTAAAATGTTCAAAAAACTTGCAAAAGTAGCTTTGAGTCTCATTGTCAAGAGCTTTAAATGTCAAGCTGAAAAGTTTGCATTTTATTCTAGAGCCAACAGGAAAGAATTAAAGGTTTTCAAGCCAGGGAGTAGTATGATTAGATCCACCCTTTAGGAAGATCATTTTGGTGGCCAGGAAGAGGATGGTAAGAGAGAATGGAAAAAAAAAATAACACAATAAAATGAAGAAGTTGATGCAACATTATAAGCAAGAGGTGATAAAGGTCTAAAATAATGACTGTGACTATAAGAAGAGATGTTTTGGGAAGTATAATCAACATATCTTAGTACCTGGTTTGATAAAATGATTAGGAAATGGGTGAAATCAATAAAGATGCTAAAGCTGGAAGCCATACTAAGTAAAAAAATGATGGCACCCTTAACAAATGGAGAAATTGAGAGAAGGGATTAGTTGGGGTGGCATATTAAAGTTAAAATGTCTATTGAACATCCATTTTTAGATTCCCAACAGACAATTGATTATGTAGGATTGGAGCTCATGAGAGATATTTGACTGGATATATAGATTTAATTATTATCTGCATAGAAATGATAATTAAATCCATGAAAGGATATTTGTAGAGGGTTTGGCTTTGGAGACATTTCTTTCTTTTAGACTGGAGGAAATGATATTGAAAGATGATATTGAGGGGTTCAAAGTTGGGTAATGGGGGAAAACAAATCATAAACTCTCTTTTCTTCTCAAAGTAGGAAGTGAAGTCCTCTCTTGAGAGAGGGAATCAGGAAGGGAGAGAATATAGAAGACTTGAGGAGAGAAGTGGGAATAGAAAAAGGAAATAGTTCAGATTATACAGTTTTGGAGTTTTGTCATGCATGAGAAATGATAGGACAAAGGGGCAATAGATTCACCACAAAGGATGGTTAGATGAAATAGTTGACTAAAAGTCAGAATTTAGAAGGTAGAAAAATGAGGCTGAAGGTCATAGACTGGGAGAGGATGGAGAAGGGTGACATAGGAGCTTGTGGAAAATTAGTACCAGAAACTAAAATAACTAAACTAAACTAAACTAAACTAAACTAAACTAAACTAAAATGACACAAACTTCAAAAGAAGAAAGGACGCTGAGTCATAGCAGCAGACAGTACTTACAAGTATATTGGAGATAAAATTCAACAAAAGTAAACGGAAACACATTCTCTGTGAGCAAGTTAACCTTTTATTAACAGAGTAAGAATCCATCAATAAAAATTGATCAATGGCTCTGCCTCAGTTTTAAGTCCAAAACCCTGAGATGAAGACTTTACTCATTTTTATAAGGTTAGAACAAAGAAAAGAGCAGGGAAGGTGACATCATGGGGCTGAGGACAACATGATTGGTTACAAAACTGGGACAAGGGGAACAATACGTTTAGTTGGAAGTTTGGACATGAGAGCTAGCTAGCTAGCTTCCCTCTTATTATTAAGAAATGCTCATTGTTTGAGTTCAGCCACAAGGTCAAAAGATACTGGACCAGATTTCTTTGGATGGATAACTAGACATATTTGAAGAATAGTTTGGTATTGTAAAGATACTGGTCCAAACTCTCTGGTATCTACTCACATTCATCAACAACTGGAATTCCTTGTGGCAAAAACAGAACTGGGATTTCTGAACTTAATTCATTATAGACCAGTTGATTTTCTGCACTGAGTTCAGAGACAGTGAATCATGACTTGGGGAGTTACAGAACACAAGAGTATGCCTACTCCTCTTTACCCAGTGTGCAGTGGAACATAAGAGAAGATGTAACCAGAATGAGAGAGCATAACTGGCTTCTGTAATTTTTATAAGGTTTTTTTTTGGGGGGGAGGGGCTTCAACAAGTTCTTAAAGATGGAAGGAGTATGATAGGAAGAGATCTGAAAACTGAAATATAGCTTGTTAACAATGGAAGGAGGCTTCCAGAAAATAGTGGAAGGAAAGTGAAAAACAGGTTAGGAACTCTGGAGAGACAGACTTGAAGTGAATGAGGATGAAAAAATGAGGTATTGGTAGTAGATAAATGAAGTTAGTTAGCATCAGGGTAAATTTCATAGGGATTAAGACAAAAGAAGATGGGATTTTGTTATCCATAGAAAGATGATGTAGAATATTTGATGTGGAATTCCTACCCTTAAGGGTTGTGTAATCATAAAGGGTGTCATTGTTAGATATTTTTCAAATACAGGGATGAAGGAAAATTTCATCAGTTACCTGGTCTCTAAATATAATAGATTTAATTTTTTAGAATCTGAGTAAAATTTATATTCGCTAATGACTTAAAAATAATCTCAAGATTGTAAGGAATGATACCTAGTTGGAAAATTTTCTCAATATGGAAACAAGCTTTAGGTTCTACTCTTAAATGATATTCTTATTTATGAAGTTTGGTTTCTAAGGGTTTTGTACTAGATAAGATCTGGGTGCAACCACAGTTGCTTCTCCTTTGTCCCATTATAGTAAGAGATTTTAGTGTTGCAGTGAGTCAGGTCTGTGTAAGCACCTTCTCTATAGCACCTTTGGGCAGCCCTTATTCTTCAGGACATTTTCTGATCCTAAAGATGGTTTTTATTCTCCGTAGAACAGGAAGTTGCTTTTATGCACCAGCTTGTATTTGCTTTCCTAGACCTTAGAGTTGATTTCCTGAACTTTTCAGTGGTATTTCTAGAATTAAGATGTCAATAGCACATGCTCTTGGCTCTGCCTGCACTGTGAGGATATATTACACAAGACCATCTCAAGATTGAGCAGATTTATTGGCATCCTCGTCTGGCCAACACATGCTTTGCTGTGATGCATTTTATGATATATACTGCTTCCTTTTCTCAGCTGAAACTCTCATAGTTTAAGTTAATAACAGCAAAATTTGTTAATTTATGCATCTATCTAGTTGGATGAAATCAGGGAAGCAGTTTACTTTTATAAATTAGGAGAGGGATTATTGTATATGTCTGCTATGGATCTAACGAGGTCAGCATAAGAGTTCACAGCACATGGTAAGGAAATTTCAGCATTGATAGAGTGGGAGTTTCAGAGAACATAGTAGAGGGAAAGTTTCAGAGAACATTGTAGAGGAGTGTTAAGATTGGGTAATGCTGAGAATTAGTTGTATACAAGTGAGATTTTGAGAAGATATTCCAGGACAAAATTTGATGTTGATTCAATTACAGAGAATAGGGCAAAGAGGATATGTGTTGGCCAGGCATTGAAAAGGGAAAATATAAGCTAATCAAAATATTTAATAACTCATAAATGTAGGTAGAGAGGTTGATGACAAGAATTATTTCTTGTCATCTTGTCAGCAGCTAGACATTTTAGTAGATAGAGAGCCAGACCTGGAGATGATATTGGCTTCACATCTGACCTCAGACATTTCCTAGCTATGTGACCCTGGGCAAGTCACTTGGTCCCAATTGCATAGTATTTACTACTCTTCTGCCTTGGAATCAATAGTCACCATTGATTCCAAGATATAAGGTAAGGATTTAAAAAAGAAAAAAAAAGAAAGAAAGAAAGAAAGAAAGAAAGGAAGGAAGGAAGAAAGAAAGGAAGAAAGAAAGAAAGGAAAAAAAATAAGGAAAGGAATTGTTGGGAAGATTATTTGGTGAAGGAAACTACTGATCTTGGGTATTATATGTTGATGACAACCATTTTGCACTTCCATTGCTCTCCATCCCAACTCTTATGAGAGACTGATGATCTTGCTCCACTAGGAGAGATAGTTTAACCTTTCTAAGAAGTGTAACTTCTTTTATTTTGATGATAATCATATTTAAGAGAGAAACAATATTAATAAAACAAACAAATGGTTGAGTCCTAAGGATTTGTTTATAAAAATAAGGAGTATTATGATGGCAATTCAGGAAGAGGTCATTTTTTAAAAACTTTTACATCCCATCTTGGAATCAGTACTGTGTATTGGTTTTAAGACAGAAAAACTGTAAGGGCTAGGCAATGGGAGTTAAGTGACTTGCCCAGGGTCACACGGCTAGGAAGAGGCCAGATTTGAACCTTGGACCTCCCATCTATAGGTCTGGCTCTTTGTCCACAGAGCTACCTAGCTGCCCCTTGGAATTGGTCATTTTTAAGGAGCCTAGAAATATTGATTTATATAGAAGTAGCAAATAAGTGGGAGAAACAATATAACAATTTCAGACTTCAAAAATTTCATTCCTACTGATTACCTTGTAAGAGATCATCTTTAGGCAAGATTATATTTCAGAAACTCACTTAACTTTGTTGTTGTTGAGTCATTTCAGTCATGTACAATTCTTTGTGCCCCAATTTGAGGTTTTCTTGGTGAAGATACTGGAATTGTTTGCAATTTCCTTCTCCAACTCATTTTGCACATGAGAAAACTGAAGCAAATTGCATTAAGTGACAACTCACAGAGCTAATCTGAGGTCAGATTTGAACCCAGGAAGATGAGCTTTCCTGATTACAGTTCTAGCACTCTGTTCACTGTACCACCTAGCTGCCCCTTTCATAAACAAATGAATGAAAAATCCTTGTACTAGAGGCAAAGATTTTGAAATAGCCATGGGAATAGAAATAAATTGTAGTAGAACTTGAGCATTATCAGAGACTGAATTGTCACCAGACCAGAGCATCAATATGTATAAGTTTAAAAACATTTTTAATCAGTGTCCATATCAAATACTCATACCTTTTCAAGCCATATGAAGTTAAAACCTTTCAAAACATAAAAATCTAGCAGAAGAAATCAAAATCATGTGTGAGCTGGATGAAGCACATAACTCAGTGAGTATCAGACTGGTAGTTGGGAAGACCTGAGTTCAAAACTTGCCTTAGACATTTACTAGTTTTATGACCTTTGACAAAACACTAAACTTGGGTCAACTTCTGTTTCTTCAACTGTAAAATGGAGTAATGATATCACGTTCACCCACAGTTGTTACGAGAATCAATTGACACTGTACATACATGCATATGTATATTATATATATTTGCAAACCTTAAAGTGCTATATAAATGTTAGTCGTTATGTTTTTACTAGAATTATCCTATTGTTTTTAGTGAGCATACTGCAGGAAGATGAGCTAATGTCCCAGTGCTTCTTTTTCACTTTATTTAGAAAAGGTAGTTATTTCATCCACTTGCATAACAGCTTGTAGAATATTAAAAAGTATGAATGGGGCAGGTAGGTACCACAGTGGGTAGAGTGCCAGACCTGGAGTCAGGCAGACCTGGCGTCAAATTTAGCCTCAGACATTTGTTAACTATGTGACTCCAAGAAAGTCACTTATCCCCAAATGCCTAGCCCTTACTGCTCTTCTGCCTTAGAATGGATTTTGATTCTAAGACAGAAGATAAGGGTTTAAAAAAAGGTAATAATATCAGGTTAGAAACTTAACCTAAGGGCATTTTATCTGAACTTCATCAAAATAAAAAAATGAGAATGTTAACAAGAGTAGTTTATATTTTATAGGATTGTGTAGATTTCAAGATGCTTTCCTCATGATAACCTGTGGTGGGGGGTTTAAAGAATTAATGCCCCCATTTTACAAATTAAGGAAGTGAGACTTGGAGAGACGTAAAGTGGCTTCCCCACTATATCAACTCATAATAAGTATCAGAGTTCAGATTTAAATATAGATTTTTTATTTGAAATTTTCTTGTCCATATGTCTTACTTCTAGTAAAAGAAATCCTTTGGTTTCCATCAACATACTAATATAGCTATACTCTCCAAAAAAAAAAATTCCTTTTCAGTAGGAATATTCTTTAAATATGTGACCCAGGCTAAAATGAAACAAAATTGAAAAGCTACTCAGTAAATTCAAATCTACCCAGGTAATTCAGTCTTTCACCTTCAAATAAGCTTTTGATAGTTATATCCGTTCTTTCCCTCTGCTTTTTTTTGTTGCAAAATGAATTAAAATGATATATCAGAATATATTATTAAACTTATTTTTCCCCCTTTATCATTCATTGCCAATCTGAGATCATTTGTTCACTCTCTTCCTTCCACCCATTTTTTTTCCCTATTACTATTAATGCCTCGGGATTATGTAAAAAAGAAAATTCAAAATCATTTCAAGGATTTGAATGTTTCCCTATAAATAACTCTAAAACTGCAAAATATTTCTTTCCCTAATTCTCTTTGGGGATCCAAGAGCGCTGCAAGTGGTCATTCAATTCTGCTACAGAGTGACTAGCATAAGTTGTTAATTATTAAGAGAGTCTGCTATTGAAAACATTGTGCTTTTGCAAATATAAATTAGAAAACATCATTTGCTTCTTGAGGTCTATTACTCCACTTATACATCACTACAGATTTTACAGTTTTTTTGGGCATAGATTATCAAGTAATTTGGGTGATTTGTATCAAAAACCAAGTGTTAGAATGTTAAATTGCATATAGGTATAAAACTCAAACATCTAATATGATAAAAGGTTTTTTAAAAAAAACCCTAAAATATTTCTAATTTAAATACACAAATGTAAAAAAAATCAAGTATGTTTGTTTAGGTTTACTTGATGGAAATTTCTGTAAATTTTATTTTCTATTACAAAGTACATCATTGTACATTAAAACAAGGGACTTCTTAGGCTTTTGTTACTGTAATTAGAATAAACATCTACAGAATGTTAAAAAAAGAAAACATTGTGGATTGCTAAGAATTTTTTTTTAGCTTATTGTCAGTATTTCTCCACTAAAATCCTACTCTGAAGCCTTTTTATAATGTAGAAATCTCCCCCAAATTCTTAGAGTGCAAGCTCTGATTAGCTCAGCAATAGTTTGTGACTATTGTTAATGGTGAATTTTAGAAGGATTCATCACCAGAAGGTTAGTCAGCAAATGATGCATATATTTTTGAACAATATTTCATAAATTGAAGGTCATTTAAAATGTCAAAATACCAAATAATTAGGAATCAGACCTGAATGCTGATTCATATTCTTCCATCTGTTGTTAAGTCTCATCGGTCTGTTGGTGACTCCATGGACAATATTGTCCTTGGGGTTTTCTTGGCAAAGATACTGGAGTGGCTTGTCATTCTCTTTGCTCCTTTAAGCTTCTGGTATTCCTAGACTGTCTCCAATCACATATTTAACTAGATCGAACCCTCTTTCACTTATGAGATCAGACCATATTGGGTATGTGGTATGGCTGTAGAGGAATTACTAACCCATTGTATGATGCTGGAAAGGTACTCAAAATGGTTTCCAATATGCTTACCTCATAGGACAACTTTCTAAAGCCTGGTAATATATCATAGAAGGCTTTTACCTTTAAAATCATGACAGAAATTTAAAGCATTAACATTTTATTTAGGTAATAGATGTTGTATATGTTCTCTAAGCACAAACCTCAGTAATTTAGCAGTCCAATTCAATTCTATAAACATTTATGAAGCACTTACTGGGTGCCAGGTACAAAGAAGAAATAAAAATAACACTCTGTTTTTAAGGAGCTTATCACCTTACGAGGGAAGACAGTACACAAAAAGGGCATATTCTGGGGTCTTGAAACCAAGAAGATCAGTTGATGGAAAATGAAGAATCTCTGAGAAAGTTCCGAGGTGTCTATAAAGGAAAGCTTTGGAAGGGAGTCTATTGTTCCACCCTTCAGCCCTCCATTCAGTAGAAACTTGCCAACAGATTGGCTGCACAGTGATGAATTTTTTGCCTACAGTATTTTTGAAGAGCAAAGGGATTGTGATCTGTCTCAGAGGAGGGAAATTCTCCAAGGAGGGAGCTCAAAGTAGACCCTTCATCCTTTTCCACTTGGCTATGGGACTTCATCATACCCCTTAGCCAGATACCCTCCTTCTCATTCTTTGTTCTATTCTCTGCTTTTCAGTTTTTATATATTGTCTTCCCCCCTTAAACTTGAAGGCAGGGATTGCCTTTTGCCTTTGTATCTGCAGCACTTAGCACAGTGCCTGGCACGTAGTAGTTGCTTAATAAATATTTACTAAGTGACTGACAGGGAGTATTATTACTAGGTGTAATGATTAAAACATTAAAATAGACAAAGAGTAAATTAGAAATTCAAAGAGTAAAGAGTTCAAAGAGAAAAGTATGGAGACATAAGTAAGGATAGTATACTTAGAGATAGAGAGTACTTAGCTGTCCTTGAAGGATTTAAGATATTTATTAAGTATTTTATATACAGAAGAAATTGACAGATGTGATTGCTGAGTTACTGTCAAAGATACTTCAAAGATAGTAGAGGAAAGGAGAGGTAGTTCAACAATGGGAAGAAAGCAAATTGTGTTCTTTTCAAAAAGAAAAGAATAATGAAATCTGCACTATATATATTATATATACATATATGTCAATGAGCTTGACATAGATGAATTCAAGAATGTATTATGAAAGTAGGATTAGTAGTAGTATTAAAAGTATGATTAGTAACCTCTTGAAAAAGGGTCACAATGAGCCAGCATGACTTCAAAACTAGTCATTCTACATTAATCTTATTTCTTTTTTGACAGTTATTAAACCAGTAGAAAACAGAAATGCTAGAGTTTACCTAGGTTTTAGCAATCAGTCTACTAAAGCATTTCATGCTATTTTTGTAGAAAAGACAGAGAAATGTCAGCTAGACAATAGTGCAATTATATGTATTTGGAATTGGTCGAGTGGTTGAACTCAAAGAGTAATCATTAATGGTTTGATGGTACTTTGGCAAGAAGTCTCCAGTGCCTTGCCTCTGGGATAAATGATTAGACCTGTACAGTTTAACATTTTTATCAATGGCTTAGATGAAGACATAATGGCATGCTTATCATATTTGCAGATGACACAAAACTGGGAAGGATAACTAAGAGTAGATAATAGAGTAGGATCAAAAAAAAAGATCTTGACAGTCTAGAATATTGGGCTGAATCTAATAAGATGGAATTTAATAAGGATAAAAGTTCTGTCTCTGACACATAATGATGGTATGATCCCATGCAGGACACTTAACCTTTCATTACCCCAGGCAGTTCTCTAAAGCTATAAGTTGGAGAGCTAGTTCTGATTCACATTTGTAAAAGGATTTTCCTTATGAATTTCATATTCCAATTAAATTGCAGGTTTAGTACCCTGCCCAAGGAAATTGTTGAACTTCAATCAAAAAAAATTGAAAAGTAAAATATTGGCAAAATGTCAGTTGATAAACAGTTAATGAATATCCATTAATCACTTACTCTGGACCAGGCACTATTTGCGTAAAAATGGATCTGGAGATTTTTGAGAACTGTGTGTCTTAATGAGTCTAAGTGTGAAATGACAGGCAACAAATAGTGGATGACACAAGAAGAAAAGAAGAGCTTCCAGGAATAGAAAGACAATAGTTCCTCTGTTCTCTGCAGTGATCAGATCATTTCTGTAGTCTTGTGTCTAGTCTGGGGCACCACATTTTAGGAAGGATATTGATAAGCTGGAAATCATCCCAAGAAGGGCAGCTAAGATGGTAAAGAACTTTGAGCTTTTGCCATAAGGATAGGTTGAAGAATGTGAAGATATTTATACTGGAAAAAAGGGAGGACATAATTGCTATTTCCAAGTATTTAAAGGGTTGAATATGAAAGATGAGTTTAATTTTTTGACCCCAGAGAGCAGAACCAAGACTAATGGGTGAGTGCTGCAATGAGACAACTTTTATGCTTGATGTCAGGAAAACTTCCTAATCATTAGAGCAGTCCAAAAGTGGAGCCTGAGGAAGTGGTGGAATTTCTTTCTTTCATTAGAGATATTCAAGTATTAACCGCATATTCTTTATCATATGTTTAGTGGAAGTTCTTTTACTAGGACTGGTTAAGCTAAGACAAATGCTTAACCCTAAAAATCTTCCAAAGTCAAAAATTTTGAGATTTTGTGAAATGACAAAAGTATAAAAATAATGAAATACTGTTTACAAAGGACATTCACTTACCTTTTTCTGGTTGGTAAATCAGTTCACTGTGTACCATGTGAATAGTAATCAGAGCCATAAGCATAGACATAAATGGAATGAGGAAAACAAAATTTCTGGCCACTGATTGCTGGATATAACATATTCCCAGAAAAGCAATAACTGCATTTAGATTCATCAGCCAATTGTACCTATGGAAATACAGAAAACCTAAACCTTAATGAGCATAGGAATGGTTACAAACAGTCATTATAATGTTTTTGCACAAATTTGATCACAAATGGAAATGATGTAGTCTGAGCATTTAAGCAAATGTCTAAAAGATTGTACAAAAATTAAGTTTACTAAGTGTATGTATGGTCAGAGTTCAAGACTTCAGCAACTGTACTTTTCTTTATCTAGTCAATAAACATAATTCTAGCTTCACAAGAATATATGCAGTTTTAAGGGGATATGTTTTCTCCTTTGGAAATGTTAATTAAGCACATTTTTGGTCCAGAAAGGGGTAAACCTCATGTTTCCTTGATAATTCTTTCACATCTAAGTTTCTACTAGGTGGGATAGAAATTAAAAAAAACAATAGAAAAACAAAAAAGGGGGAAACAGAATTGGAGGTGGTACAGTGGATAGAGTGCTGGGCCTGGTATCAGGAAGATCTGAGTTCAAATCTTGCCCCAGATAGTTAATATCTGTGTGACCTTGGACAAGTCACTTAATCTTAGATTACCCCATTTTCCTCAGCTATAAAATGGGGCATTAATAATACTTACTTCCTAGAGTTATTGTGGGGATCAAATGAAGTAATGAATGTAAAAGACTTGGCACAGTGCCTGGCAAATAGAAAGAGCTATGTAAATATTAGTTATTATTATTACTTTAATTCGAAATGCCCCAGAGTGCCAAAATTAAATAAGAAGTCAACAGGGCATAGGAAGAAATGAGTGACTTTTGAAAGATACCCTCAATTTTTCTTTATGAACTTTATAAATCAGTCTAGCTAGACTTTAAGTATTGTGCATTTTGAGGAAACTTTCCAAGATTCAGGAAACTTTCTTTGTCTTAAATATTTGCCCCCAATTACCTGTTGTGTCATTAAATGAAAACACTAGAATTTCAATGTTTTGAATTAAAACAATCAAATCATAGAATTTTATAGTTGTAAGAGTTTTCATGTGTACATTGCCAGTGTAATAGGTTAGTTTGGGTGTGGCTTGTGGGGAGGTTTGAGCTGGTACCTCTAGTGTCTCCTTTTACCATTCTTCAGCGGAGACTGATTCCTGCCAGGGACAAAGGCAGGAGACTGACCTACTCTCTTCTCTTCAGAAAGGAAATATCAATATACAATTATATCCATCTCTTCCCCAAAATATGGGGAGTTAAGGGGGGAATAATTTTTAGGTTCATTTTTTACTCTGGTCACTATCCTTTTAACAAGGAATGTTTCCAGCTGTATACTCAAAGGACTGAATTTCTCCCCACTGAATACCAGTTAGAGAAAGATCATTACATGTAGTGCATACCAAATAAACTCATTTATCCAAATCTATAGCAAATAGAAATAGAAGAAATTATACTTATTAGAATACACCAGAGTTATTGAGTTCTCCCACTGGAGAGAGAAAGAGAGAGAGAGACAGACAGACAGACAGACAGCGACAGAGACAGAGAGACAGAGACAGAAACAGACAGAGACAGAGAGAGAGACAGAAACAGAGACAGAGACAGAGACAGAGATGGAGAGAGAGAGAGAGAGAGAGAGAGAGATCGAGAGAGAGAGAGAGAGAGAGAGAGAGAGAGAGAGAGAGAGAGAGAGAGAGAGAGAGATCGAGAGAGAGAGAGAGAGAGAGAGAGAGAGAGGAAGAAGAAAACTTTTTCATAACTCTTATGTTGTAAATCTGAGGGACTGTAGTGTTTCCCTCTATATAATAGAGAAGTTAGGAGACTTTGGGGGATGGTTTTTGAGGGAAATAATGATATCTATTTTGAACCTGTTTAGTTTAAAATGTCTTCCAGATATCCAGTTTGAGATATCTGAAAGACCATAGGAGGCACTATATTGGAAGTCAGTAGACTTTGGAGCGGGATAGATAGATTTGAGAATTATCAGAATAGAGGTGTTGACTCAATCCATGGGAGCTGATGGGATCACCAAGACCCAACTCAGATTTCTGAAGGGCATGATCCAGATGAAGATTCAGCAAAGGATACTGAGAAAGAGCAATCAAGAAGAGGGAGGAAAACCAGGAGGAAATCTGAAGAAAAGAGAATATCAAGGAGGAGAGGGTGATAACTGTTTCAAAGGCTGCAGAAAGGTCAAGGAGAATGAAGACAGAGAACAGGCCACTGGATTTGGAAACTAAGAGATTATTGGTAACTTTGGAGAGAACAGTTTTAGTGGAATGACAAGGTCAGAAACCTGATGGTAAAGAAGAGAGTAAGATGAGAGAAAGTGAAGACGTCTATTATATAGACAGTCTTTTCAGAGAATGTAGCTACAAAAAGCAGAAAAAATTTAGGATGATCGAGATTTTTTTCAGAATGGGAGAGACATTGGTACTTTGAACATACATGGAATGAGCCAGAAAATAGGGAGAAATTGAAAATAAAGAGACATCTGGGAAAACAAATCTGATGGAGATGAGAAGGTTGGACAGATGAGGAGTATGGGCTAACCTAAATTCATAGACTGAATCCCTGCACATCTCTCCTCAGGTTCTTTTTAGGGACACACTCTCTCTTTTTATGCTTGTACAGAGAGTCACCATTAAACAATTACATAATCATAGTCCCAGAAATCATAAAGGAGGCATAGCTAGTGAAAAGCAAATAAGTCCTCCCCCTGTTTCAATAAATTATTCATGATTTCCTCTGTCACATAAGAAGCTTTGTTCTGGCATTTCAAAAGTGGGTTAGCAAAAGTCTTCTGTCTACTGTTAAATAATAATTCTAGTATTACCTCTAATCTGATTTTTCAATTTTCTTTTTTTTTAAACCTTTACTTCCCAAATTAAAATCAACATTAAGTATTGGTTCCAAGGCAGAAAAAGCAATAAGGACAGGCAATTGGTGGTAAGTGGCTTGCTTGGGGTCACATAGCTAGGAAGTGTCTGAGTTCACATTTGAACCCAGGACCTCCCACTTCCAGGCTTGGCTTTCTAGCTGCTGAACCACCTGGGTTGCCCCTTAATTTCTTGTTTTTAAAAATTATTTACAAATCTTTCTCTTCAGCTTGATTGCCTTACACAATGTGTCCATTCCTCCCCCTCCTGCCCCTTTCCCTTGGTTATATTGTTCCTATTACCTCAAAATAATGCTCTCTTTACCCTCCTCTGTTTACTCAAATACTACCCATTTCTAAGACCCAAATCAAGCTCCTCCTCAATATTTTTTTTCACTGATTTTATTTGAGTTATCAATGAATACCTACTATGCAAGAGACATTTTTCTAGGTCCCTCTTACACAAAATCTTCCCTGATTGCTCTAGTAAACATCAGCTACCTCCAGAACTTTGAATTTGTTACACATTTTAACACTAATTATATATCATCTTATATTTTTATTTATATTTGTTTCAGTCATATCATCCCTCTAATTAGATTGAATGTAATCTCCTTGATGTCTGGGATCACTTCTCTTTTTTCTTCAGTATCAAGGTCTAACACTGTGATGGATGCTTAGTAAATATTTTATTATTGTCTTTTGATTATTTGATGGGACATTTGAGATATTGTATGGAACTGACCAATAACTGGCAGGAGGAAAACAGAATCTTTTACTGTAATTTTGTTAGCAGAGGAATATTTGACATGTAGACAGTGCAAAGTGGGATTTTTACAAGGTTTCTGGATGAAGACTCTAGCTAGCCCCAGGTCATCCTTTAATGCTCATGTTAGCTGCACATTTGAGTTGTGACTGTAGGAACTAAGAGCATAATTGAAGTGGAAGTCATGCTATATTTCTTTCAAGCTTTTGGAAATAATTTATTTAAAAAGTAAGTATTGCTGAAAAATTTAAATGGACATTTTGTGATTCTTCAATGTAATATATATATTCTTGTAAATTTTAGGCCTTCTAAAGATGATCAGGGAACTTTGCCATTACCCTAGTGCTTTAATATATTTTTAAAAGAACAGCCCACAAAAAAGACAGAACCCACTATTTCTATTAAATGTAATGAGTGAGAAGAATATACAAATATGAAGAAAAGAGTGAGAAGATCACAATCTAATAAACTTCACTATAATCTAAATCAGAAAAGGACAGGTTTGAAACACAGCCATGAATAAACAAAGAATTTGGTGGAGAATTATAGTGAAAAAAAGAGACATGCAAATAGATTTGGAGAAGGAATAATTTCAAATAAAACCATCTTGAAATCATGTGGTTCATTAAGGATGTATTATAAAGGGAGAAAGAAGTATTAGGAAAGAAATCTGTCTGGCTGTGGTGAAAGAAAGAAAAACAAAAGAGTAGGGATAGATTACTTCAATTATATACTACTAGGTTTGATCAGATTATGTCATTATTTGGTTAGTATCTTATTTAAATCTTTTGCATTAATATTCACTTAGGATATGTCTATGGCTTTTTCTTTGTTTTATTCTTTTATAATTTAGTCATTGGAACTTTGCAATTGTCTAGTGAGAAAAGTTGATTAGAAAGTTTTATTTTTAGTTATCGTGACTTATTTTGGAACATTATCTCTTTAAATGTTTGAGAGAATATTCTTATAAATCTGACAGGATCAAGTGTTCTCCCACCCCTTTGGCAATTCATTTAAACTTATTCTATTTCCCTTTCTGAGGTGATAATACATTTGTTTTATTAATTTTGGGTGGGCTTTTTATGGGGCATAATCATTCTTTCCTTTAAATCCTTGGTTTTGCTAATGTGTGTATGAATCATTCTTTTAATTTGTTCTATTGATTATGAATTCACTGTCAATTATTTCCTGTGGTAATTTTATTTTTCTTTCTAGTTTTTATCTCATGCAAACCAAAAGCTCATTAATGTTACTAGTCTTATTTATTGTTTATGCAATTCATTCTTAGCTCAATCTTTGGTGCTTTACTTCTCCCTTTTTTCATTTATTTCTTTTTTCAAGTATTCTCTTTAAATTAAATTTTATTTATTTTCAGATCTATGTTTTCTCCCTCCTTTCCCCCACTCCAATTGAAAAGCCAGAAAAACAAAATTCCTGCTACAAACATGTATAGTCAAAAAATATTCTTACACTGGCCATGTCCAAAAAAAAATGTCAGTCTGTACTTTGAGCCCATCATTTCTCCATCAGAAGGGGGGTAGTGTGTTTTATTTTGAAATCTTGGGTATTGTGGTTGTTAATGGTATTGATTCCTGTCTTTAAAAGTTGTTTGTCTTTACAAAATCTCTACTATTGTATAAATTACTGTCATGGTTCTGCTCATTTAACTCTACATCAGTCCATAGAAGTCTTCCCATGTTCTCTGAAACTGTCATATCTTTTTAATAGCATCATTAAATTCCATCAGGTTTGTATGCCATAACATATTCAGGTATTCCCTAGTTGATGGAACCAATCCTTTCTCCTACCCCAGTTTCCATTTCTTTGCCACTGTAGAAAGAGCCAGCACATTTTTGTATGCATGGGTCTTTTTCTCTCTCTTTGATCTCTTTGGGGTAAACAAATCTAGTATTAGTGAAAAATGACACATAGTTTAGTACCTCTTGAAGCATAGTTCCAAATTGCTTTCCAGAATGTCTAGACAAGTTCACAGCTTCATCGACAGTGCTTTAATGTATCTGTTTTCCCATAGCCCCTTTAGCATTTGTCTTTTTTTAAATCAATTTTGACAATCTAATAGGTTTTGCTTCTTTTTCATTTGCTCATTTGTTGATGTTATAACTTTTAAAGTTGTATTTCTTTTATTTATTCTTACTATATTCAATTGTATTTATATATCTATGTTTAAAGATAATTTTCCCTCTGAAGAATAGCTAAAGTAGCATCTCCAATTTTTGGGGGGTAATGTTTTGTCATTATCATTGTCTTTAACCTCCAAATCACATTTCTGATTTGCTATTTGACTCATTATTTAGGAAGTTAATACATATTCTTAGATCTTTGGCTTATATTTTCTGAATTTACAATTATTTATTATGGATTATGATCAGTCAGTCCATCAATTAACAAGCATTTATAAAGTGTTTATTATATAAGATACATAGTCCTAAGCACTAAGTATATGAAGATAGTAAAAAACAATGTCTGTGCTCTAAAGGTGTTCACATTCTAATAAAGTGAGGGGAAAATTCCATGAAAATAAGTATATATATATATTTGTGTAAATATATATATATATATACACACAAGTTACACACACATTGCAAATAGAAAACAATATCAAAGAAAAGGAAGAGCATATGGAGGGGAGGTTGGGTAGGGGGGAACAGAAAGGCCTTTTTAAGTAGATGTTATTTCAGCTGAATCATGAAGGAAGCCAGGTGGCAGAGATGAAGAAGCAGAGCATTCTAGTTATGAGAGATTGTTAATGAAGTGTGATAGAATTGGGAGATGGAGTGTGGTATATGAAGAAGAGAAGAGGAATGTCACTGGGTTGTAGAGGATGCAGAAGAGAGTCACATGTAAAACATGTAAGAAAGGAAGGAAGGGAATAGGTTAAAAAGTCTTTAAATGCCAAAAAGAACATTTTTTATTTGATTGTAGATATGATGGGGGTTACTTATATGGACTGGAGAGGGTAAGGATGATATAGTCCAACCTGTGCTTTAAGAAACTAACTCTGACAGCTAATTAGAGAATAGAGTTGAGTGAAGAGAAACAGTAAGATGGTCAGAAAGTCAGAAAGCTAATACAGTAGTATACATGAAAACATCTATGCTAAGGTGGTGATTGTGTGAGTGAAAAGATGTTTACTAGAATTCCTATAAAGGTAGAAAAAGAAAAGATCTGACTGCAGATTGGATATGTAGAGTAAATGGGAATAAGGAGTGAAGGATAACATTAAAAATATAAACCTTGGAGACTGAGAGGGAGCAGAAGGCTTTTCATAGAAAAAAAATGGGAGAGTGGAGGATTTGGAGACAAAGAAATGAAGACGTGTTTGAGACATACAATGTTTGAGATGCTTATGGAACATCCAATACAATTTATCCAAAAGGCAGTTGGTGATGCAGGACTGTTGTGCAGAAAAGACAAAGCAGATTTACATATATTTAAACACATCTGGGAATCATATGGATAGAACTGATAAATGAATATGTGGGATTTATAAGATCAACAGATAAAACAGAATAAAGAACCTAGAGGAGATCCTTAGAGGGGCTCCTATGATTTGTGGCATAAACCGGTTGAAGATCCATCAGAGAACACAAAGAAAGAACAATTGCCTAGGAAAGAGGGAACCAGGAGATAATTGTGACAAAGATAATTAAAGGAAAAATTTCCTTTCCTAGCTCCACTTATAATTCACTTATAATTTCACCTCTACTACAGTAGATTTCTCCTATTAGAAGGTAGCTCTTCTACTGCATTTAATGAATTTCTCCCTGGGACCTCTATTTGAAAAAGCACCCAAGTCAGCTATTCTCATCCCTTTCCTGATTCACTAGACTTCTTCACCTTTTATTTGGCAGGTAACTTCTACATGCCTAATTTTCAGCTCCCTTTTAAGTGTTTTCTTTCTCCATTAGAATATAAGCTCCTGGAGGGCAGGGTCTGTCTTTTCAATTGCATTTATATTCCCAGTAGTTCACAGAATATTGGATTCATAAATCTTTGGATAAGTGCTTTATCTATTAATCTATCTATCTATCTATCTATCTATCTATCTATCTATCTCTTATTTGCTATAGAAAGAAATTGAAGGAACAAGCACAGGCAAAGAGAATAAAATTATAAACTCTTGCAAACAATATGTTGTTTTGTTTAGAGAGCTCTGGGGGGGGTAAATTAAAAATTAGTTGAAATAATAGCTTCAATAATGTATCAGGATATAATTTAATCCACAAAATATTAATTTTTCTCTATTGCCAAAAAACCCAGTAGAAAGAAAATAGAGAGAGAAACCCTATTCCATATAACTGAAGAATGTATCAAATATCTGGGATTCGACCTAAGAAAACACATACAAATACTAGATGAATACAATTTAAAGACACAAGAGAATGAAAATTTAGAAATTTTAATTGCTCATAGTTGGGTCATTATAGGATAATAAAATAACTTTATCACCTAAATTAATTTATATATATTCAATACCATAACAATCAAAGTACAAAAAGAATTACTTTATTGAGCTAGAAAAAGTGATTACTAAATTAATCTTGAGCAACAAAAGTTTAAAATTTTCATGAGAAATATGGGAAATTAAAATATAGTGAAGGAAGAAATATCACATTTTAACCCATAATACAAAACAGTAATTGTCATAACAATTTCTACTGGTTAAAAAGTAGAAAAGAATGGCCAGTGTGAGCGTGGGGAATTAGGTATACAAGATAAAGAAACAATTGAACATGATAGAATAATAGAATAATATTTTCTAATTTTCTGCTCTTGGAGTATGTAGTCTGATAGAAATTAGGTTCTTACCAACACTTTATACTTTTTACCATACACACCAATCTCTCAGTAAATATAGTGTCTAAAGGTAAAAGGCCTTCATAAACAAAAAGAAAAGGTAGGAAGGGGTACCTTTCACAACCATGAATCAGGAAGGAGGATTGATCAAATAAGGGAAATCAAAGATCACAGGAAATAAAATTAGGAAAGTTTGATTAAATAAAGTGGATTTAGCCAGTAAAAACAAAATCAATGAAATTAAAATAAAAGAGGAAAAAAGTTACATGAGAAAAATCTCTATAAAAATTTCTTCAATAAAGAATTGGCATAGGGAACTGATACAAATGTCCAAACAGGAACCTTTTCCCAATAAATAGCCAAAAATATTGAAATAGACAGTCTTCAAAAGAAGAGTGAGCTATAAATAATTCACATGAAAACTTTATTCAAAATGCTACTACTAAAAGAAATGAAAATTAGAAATACTCTGAAGTTTTGCTTATTCATAACTTGCAAAAATACATAACATACAGAGGATCTGTAAATTCAGAATCACTAATATTCATGTTGGAAGTATAGTATCAGTTTAAAATTATGTACGAAAAAGTCCATATTCTTTGTCCCCTCAATCCCAATGTGATTGCTTTTGAGCATATGTTCCAAAGAAGTTGAATAGGAACAAGAGTCCAATATATATGATTAAATATGAATAAAATAAGTTGTCATATCAAAGAGCTGCAAAAAACTAGGTATACAACAAATGGACAAAAGATAATGGCTTATAAACTGATGCAATGCAATTAGATGTTAAAAATTGCCAATCTGAGGGATTCAGAAAAAAAAAGTTAAGATTTTTATGAACTGATATGGAATGAAAAGAGCCTAATTAAGGGAACAGAAGATATAATGATGATGATGTTAAAAAAAAAACTGTGAGGATTCCAGAGAACAGATAATAAAACTGACCTCTATCCACATAGAGGCAAGGTGGGGGTAAGAAATACTACTAGGCAAGAAGATGTTATACATTATTATATTGGATGTATTTTTGAATGCTTTTGCTTAATTGTTCAGGAGAGGGTTGATTATTTTTGGTGGAAGTAGGAGAAATTATTTCCAGATATGACTATGATATAAAGAACAAAAGTATCAATATAATAATTTTCTTAAAATAAAAGGTATTTTAGCATATTTAATTATCAAAAAACTGATGTAATTTTAGGCTGCATTAAGAAAGGCATAGTTACAAGGAATAGTGAAATGATACTTCAATTGTATTCTGCCCTACTTAGATATGTAAAATGGAAAGCATCTTAAAAATGACATTCAAGGTGTTGAAGAACTTTGAATTCATGGCAAATTAAGATCAGTTGCTGGAACCTGAGATAATTAGGGAAGAGGAGGAAGAAAAATAATAGGAGGGATATAGTAGCTGTCTTCAAGTATCTAAAGGGCAGTCAAGACAATAAGCATTTACTAAGACATAATAAGATGTTTGGTTTTAGAGGGGAAGAACTAGAAGAACCAGAAGAATGAATAGAAGTTGCAAAGAGGCACATATAGATGATGTCAGTTAAAGGTCTGGAGCAGTTATAGATACCTTCAAGTGAAATGGATAAGTTAAAGACTACCAGGTTCCTGCTCATTGAAGGTCTTCAAGAAGACCATGACCACTTTGGGGGCATATTGTAATGGAGATTTTTTTAAAGTGGGGAAGGTATGTGATTTAGATTACATTTTTACTGAAATATCTTACTTCTAGTTCTAAAATATTGGGATTTTGTCTTTCTGACTCAATTCCTGTGCATAATTTACTACTCTAAAACTGATAAAAATACTTCTTATAGTAAGCAAGCCTTTTTGAGTCCCATTCACTGTCTATTTTAATTTATTATTACTCATTTTAAAGTCAGCAAGTCAATAATCGTTAGTTAAGCCCTTCTGTATGTATGTTAAGCAATATATTAAATGCTGAAGATACAAATGCAGATACTACGTACCTTTAAGGAGCTTACAATCTAATGAGGGAAGATGAAACACTAAAGGGAGCTAAAAAGTGAAGGCCAGGAAGGAGTGGGAAGGAAGCTACTTGATATGGCAGGCATGATGGAGAATTCCAAAGAAGTTCAAAATCAATGTAGCTAGTGAGAAATATAGAGGAAAAAATTCTTCAAAGTTCCTCCTTCCTCTGCGTCTCTGACTCTGTCAAGTCAGAGTCCAATAAGAGGGGTTAAAGATATTGATAAGATATGAGTAAGTACTAAGTAGATTTAATCTTGCAGAAAAATAAGATTTCTCATTCGTGAGTTTCCAGAGGAAGAAAAGCATTTTGGAGAGTTCCAAAGAAATCCCAAAGCAGTGTAGCTGGTATGAAATGTGGAGAAAAATGGTGTCATTTGTTTGTTTGTTTGAACAGACAACCTATGATGATCTTTGGTGTTCTTTAATGTATTTTTAGAGGATGGTTGTTATTTTTTCTCCTGATATCATTAGAGTTGAACAGATAATAAAGACAGGTGCACTGTTTGCACACCCTTCCATACCATTACTGTGCAAATTCAATGCAAGAGAATATCATAATTCAAAAGTAAGCGATATTGAAAAAAATCTGTGGGGCACTTTGTGACTTACAAATGTGGTAACATTAAATTGTCTAAGGACAGTCAGAGAAATGTGAGACTCATTTTATTTTGGTCTGTCAGTTGTTTCTTATTTTAGAATCAGCATTTTTTCTCTCAGAATTCTACTTTATATAGAATATGCTAGTAGGTAAAAATTTAGAAAAAGAAAGGGAGATAAAATCTTTAAAGTCATTCCTTCCAACATCTAAATTTTTCAGTGGAATGGATTAGGTTTACACTTTAATGAAAGAGGGTCATTGCATTTGGTCTAGGGAACGAAAGGTTGAAATGAATTTTTAAACCTTATTTTATGATTTTTTGATTCAGAAAACCTTGAAGCTGTTTCTCTTTTACTCCTTTCCCCTTGTCTTCTCTTTTTTTTTATTTCCTTCTTTGTGATTGCTGTGAACTTTTTTTAGTTGTCCTCCTTTTCCTACACTTTCTCAGTAGCCTTGAACCTTAAAGTCCTATAGTTAGGCCCTTCATGAAAAAAAAAAAAAACAACCCCCCCCCAAAAAAAAACTATTTCAAGAATCCAGAGCCTAAAAGCCTTTCCTAAGAAGGCAAATCAGACAAGAAGTCAAATGAGAAATTTAATGTATTCTGTCTCTTTTCTATTTCCATTTTGGTTCGATTTTCATGGGTGTATGTGTTTGAGGAAGAATTCTGAAGGAATTTCCTGCAGGCTTGTGTTCATATTACCCTTTTGATGTGAGAATGCTAAGGAAGAAGGTATTTGTTTCTAAAAAGGGAGGATATGACATTATTGGTGTGGATAGAATGCCAATAGAATTTTATTGGAGCTATTTTTGTTGAAAAATATTTTCAGACTGCAACTCAGAATGCAACCCTAAGGATATTCTAAAGATAAAATTAGATGATACTAAGTCAAGAAGGCAAATTTGATATTGTGACTTGGCACTAGAATATGGCTTTATGAGGGCAGAACTCATTCAAAAGAAACAAGATAGGTAAAATGGAGAAATTGGAGTGGAGTAGTATTGTAGATTATGAAGATATATTTATTTTAGAAAATTCAGGTGTCAGAGAGGAAAACGTTGTAGAGAACATCTGGGTAAAGATCAACAGAAACAGAAACAAAAACAATATTGCCAGCCATCTGGAGGAAAGAGGAAATAGACTTGAAGTTTGGGAAACATAATAAGCTTGGCATTGAAACACAATATGGTAGTGATGAGGAACTTTGATTTTATTACATTTATTAGAAGTCTCTGTCAAAAGCAGAACTAAAACTTTATTGATTTATCTTAATAGTAATTTTAATCCTTTGAAAGGTGGAGGGATCATCAAGGGAAATTCTTGAATCATATGCTTACCAAAAAAGAGAAACTGGTAGTTGGGGAAGGAAATGATGGGATCATCAAAGGGAAGTAAGCATACTATCTTAGTGTTTATGAGTAAGAATGACAAAAGAGATAGCTATAGAGTAGTATGACATTTACCTTAGTATTGGGGAAACCATATTTCAAAGGGTGAGGAGAAGGAGAAGGAGATTATAAAAACAAAAATTATACAATGGAAATGAACTCAGGAGGGAAAAAAGTCTGAAGGAAAAAAATTAAAGAAATAAAGAGTAGCAATACTAATGAGATAAAGGAAGGGGAAGGGAGAAATCAATGTGTATGTGCATGTAATTCATCCATGCTCTGAGAGTTATAAAAAAACCATGGAGAATATGAAAGTAAACATGAATAACAGGATAAATATGTAAGAAGATTCTCATTGCTCCTAAATTGTTATTTTTATATTCCCAGAAGTAGCAAAAGAATACTCATGGGTATGCTGTAGAGCACAATTATTCCTCATGCACTACTTCTTGATTTTTTATTTAAAAATTTTAATAGATTTATAATTTTGGCTAAAAATAACCTAATAGCTTGCACTTCACTAGAAAAAATACTTAGGAGTGTAAGCTCCTTGCAAGTTGAGATTGCTTCCTTTAATGTCCAGCACTTCAATAAATGCTTATTGATTGATAAAATATTCATTCCAAGAGAATTTAAGGAAGAGTAGGAAATGTTTATGAGAGGCTATAAGCATTTGAAAAGTCAGAAATGTTGTTTAATATAGGAAAGATATTGATCTCACTCCTTGAGTTTAGCTTTGTCTCTGTACCTTTCTTCTATCTACTCATCTGCATAGAAGAAGAGTTCTGGAATTAAGATATCAAAATACAAGGTTCTGGCATTTTTGTTGGAAGACTATCACTTACATAAAAGATGACAAGGTATAGACTTAATATCAGAGGTTACAACTGGGACACAAATGAAATTCTCACCTTAAGTTGAGATTGAGATCTCTGACAGAGGCAGTAAGGCTCCAGATCAGGAAACTGAGTTCACAAAAAAAAAAAAATTAACATTAAGACTCCAAGTTAGCTAGGCAGGAGGACTTTTTGATGTATTAGATATGAGGATGGGCAAGGGAAAGAGAAAAGTCAATAATCTTGAGGTTTGTGAATTGAGGTTACTGGAAGAATATGATTTCCTCAGTAGAAATAGGAAAGTTTAAAAGTGGAATAATTTGTATATGTATGTTATGAAAAAAGCAGTTCTGTTTTAGGTTTAAGATGATTATGGAGTATCTATTTGAAAATGTCTAATAGGAAATTAGTGATGTGGGATTGTACTTCAGGATAGAATTTAAAGTTGCATATATAGATAGACATATGGGAATGGTCTATAAAAAATAGTAACTAAGTCTATAGATGTTAATGAGGCCACACAGAGAAAGTCTGCAAATAGAGAATAAAAGACAAAATGGATAGAATCTTGGAGGGCCATCTATGGCTAAGCATACCCAAACCAATTGGGAAGTAGAAGAAAAGAATGAGAATAGATAGGAGGAATAAGATAGGTAGGAAGAGAGCTAGAGATGATCAGTACCACAAAGAGACTCCTGAAGAAAGAGAGACTATCCTGAGGGAACTGATAAATAAATTTTATAATCTACAGAGAGGTCAAAAAGGGCCTCAAAAAGGGGAATAATGAATGTTACAATTTATATATACATATATATGTATATTTGGAGAGAATACTTTTAGTTGAATGGTAAAGTCAGAAATCAAATTACAAAGGGTTAAAATGTCTAGCTTTGATTTTCTCAGGCCTCAGAGGTATTTATTTAGGAACCTGAAACATTGAACCTGAAAATTAAACTATAATAGCAACCTTAATTTCTGCAATGCCTGCTTATTGTCCTCTAAATTTGATCACATCCAAGATAAAGTTCTTTTTGTCTGGTTTTGATTCTCCCCCTCTCAAAGAAGCTTCTGCTATAGGGAATTTGGCTCATTATTATTTAGTATTAATAAAGGTTAGTCATTTTGTGACTGATAATTAGGAAGAGTTATTCATTCCAGTTTTCCCATTTCTTTCTTAGTTTATTGACAGAAAACTGACAACAGTTTTTCTTTTTAATTGATCAGCCACAAAATGACTTTCTTTTAATAGTGCTTAATAATGATGAGCTAGATTTTCCTAATGCAAAAGCTCTTATCTGAGAGTAAAATGAGTAATTTTAGAAGCTGCATTAACTCTTTCAGCTCATTAAAGTATCATTTGTTCAAACACTTGTTAGTATCCTGAGTATTATCCTTGTGGTCTGTGTTAATGTGCCCCAAATCAGTCCCAGGTATTGGGTTTCACACTAGGCAAGTCTAAATTAATAATTTTGTCTTAACATATACTCAAGTCTCAATATTTCAGTTATTTTCCACTTACTAGCAAAAATTATGGTTATTGACTTCAAAGTTTTGGAAATGTGAATCTTTGAGCCTCTGGAGACTCACATCACTATAAGCTATCATACTCATCCCTTACATCAATTTACAAAGAGATCTAACTTCAGGATGCTATCTAATGATGAGAAAGTAGCATAAAATTCCATTTGTGGAGTCTGTAATGAGATTAGGAAATAATAAAAACCCGAATTTGAATTATTCATCCTATGGTTGTAATTGAATGGCCTGGATACCACACAACTGGAAAAATTCATTTTCACCTCATTCCCCACCCTCCTATTTCCAAAGCCCCTTCCACTCCCCAAAGAAGTAGTCCATTCATATTATGTCTCTTTTGTAATCAACACTGAGAAATGTCACTTTGATTAAACACAACTTTGAATGACTAAGACCACAGTATAATAAATTCTCCAGAGCTATCTTTCAGAACAACTGATTGCTCTCCAGTCTTAATCCTCCAGAGTCTTATTTAATCAAAATGATGTTGCTAATTAAGGATTAAAACCTCCAAATAGAGTAAAAAAAAAAGGATTTTTCTTTCTCCTTTGGTCAGGTCAAGGAGGCAGAATCTGCTATGAGGAACTGAAAGGCCCTTATACCCTTAGTAAAACTGCATTATTCTTTGACATTTGGATTTAATCCAAAACAGGCTTGAGTGCTTTGTATTATTAACATAATTGAAAAGAATAAGTCTAACTTGGAAAGCTATATCCACAGAGGCAAGATTTAGTCTAAGTTTTCTCACTTATTGTATATGTGGATTACCAAATTTAAAAATAAACTTAATAGCTGTACATCAAGTTGCTCATAATGAAGTACGTACTCCTGTTTAAATTTACTGCCAAGAATAGCTAAAGCAGTAGCACTGGTGTTCACTGGGAGAAACCCTAGAATATCAGAATTGTGGGACATTAGATCCCAGACATAGGGATAAAACAGGAAGAGTGAGTCTATGAAATAAGAGAATTGAAGGGAAGAGACTCATTTTACTTTGCAATATAGGATGTTAGGAGAATCTGCCTCGGAATCTGCTTGCTTGTGTCCAGGAATAAATTGGAAGGGATGCTAGAATAACTTCCTGAAGTGAAGAGGGAGAAAATTGGAAAGAAAAGGGAGTTTGAAACAATATCCCTAGATCCAAGAATACTGGCAGAATGGTGATGATGCTCGATCTGTCAGGTGAATAACTGCACCAGAAATGTGTCCACAGAACTCCATGATATAGTTGAGGGAAGGAGAATGGTTATACAAATATAAGTATAATTTCTAACCCATATTGTAGTTTTCCCTCACATAATTACTGTTCCACTGACAGAGGTGGTTATACACATTTTTGGGGAGTGGTTGTTTTAGGAGTTGGGGAGCATTGAAAATTACTCTCTTGACCATTTTGCTCCCATGAGTTATATTATTATTCTGATTTTAATTTTTAATTTAAAAACTTTCTGTTCCTCCCTGGTATATGAATTGAAAGAATACATTAGAACAAGGGTTTATGCAATAACAAATTAGGATAAACCAAAACAATCAATACTGAACTTGGATGCCTGGGTTTCAGGTTATATTTATGTAGATTCATAGAGGTGGTTGAGATTCTAAAGAGCAAATTGCTTAAATTAGTAACATTTAACCAGTAATTTCCAGTGAAGACTTCCACTAATAGCCTTCTATTAACAAATGTGACATGTTTATATTGATATTTTAAGCTGAATTCATTACACCTTCATAATTTAAGATAAATATGATTAAAGTATGGCATAGTGGATAGAGAGACAAGCTCAAAGGCAAGAATACCTGATATTGTCCCACTTCTGAAACATACTGATTGTGTGACCTGAGATAAATCATTGAATCTCTTAGAGCTCCAGGAAGCTCTTGATCTACCTCATATTGACTGGTGGGGGTGGGTGGAGAGTCATAGAGAAGACAGCTGAATCAGAGAAGCTGAAGCCAATCAAGGCTGGGGAGCAGCTTTGCCTGCTTTTAGGTAAACCCTCCCATATTGTGAGTAGAAAGAATGAAATTGAATTATGGAAACACTGCTTCTATTGCAAAGCTCTGAGATTTGCTTCAGCAGCATTCAATAGCACTGAAATAGGAGCAAAGAAGATGATAAAAATTGTTGATTTTTGAAAGGAACAAACTGCAATAAGACAAGAATACAAGGGATAAAAGGGCACTAAACAGTGTAAAGTTGAATTAATTAACTATAGGACTAAAATTACAGAGGGAGGAAAATGAGATGGGGCTGGGAAATCAAGGAGGGATGGAGTGACTGGACTGGAAGTTTCAATGAGTATGAAGGGTTGGATTTGGAAAGGTGAGAGATGAAAGATGATGTGAATTGAAAGGATATGATCAGTTACAGAACTTTCAAAATTATGTATTTCAGAGGAGGACCACAAAGGAGGTAATAAGATTAGGTGTATGGCTATATCTTTATGTAGCCAAGATGAAGTAAAACTATTGAGCGTAAAAACTGACACCAAAGAACTTGGAATATTTTTTAGGAATATTAACATGGAAAGCAAACTCCCCAAGGATAAGAGCAGAGGTTGGAGAGGGGAGGAAAACTATGAGACAACTTGGAGAAAGTTGAGGAATGACTTCGTGGGAAAGTATATGACTCACAATAAGATCTGGATAGGGCATCATAACTGGATAGAGTGAAAGTTAAAGGCAGAGAGGTTGATGTATGAGGATGGTAAGAGAAGGATCTGAAAATGTCAGGGAGAAGCAAGAAACAAGCTATTTTCATTCCAGCTTGCAGTTTTGGGGAAAAAGAGAAGATGTCCAGAGAAACAATGTCTTCTGTTGAATTTCTGTGATAATTAAAAAGGTGAAAAGAGTGTAGGGTGAAGCAATAAAACAGGACATTGTAAACGGGGGGAAAATTGAGATAAGGATATAAGGAGGGTAAGGCAGTTATGAATGAGCAAGAGGGAGTCAGGAGTATTAAGTTCCAAGAGATGAGGGGTTTTTTTTTTTTGGCTTTGGCAGTTTATGACTGAATTACAAAGATTCTGAATAGAAGATATCTCTTATATATCCCTATTCTTCTTTGCCATTTCCATTGTCTTGACTCAATTCCTGATAATTTCACACATGAACTGTTGCAATAGTTTTCTTTCTCATTTCAGATCTTATGTATCCCTCTTCCAGTCAATTCTTTACAGTTAAGTCAATCTTCTGAAAATATAAATCTGACCATATCATTCTCCTATTTGATAAATTTGAGAAACTCAAGAATGATATGTAACGTCCTATATTTGGCCTTTAAAGTCCTTCAAAACCTGTCCCTTTCTTATCTTTCCAGTATTCTTACTTTGTACTTCCCTCCATGTATTGTGTAATCCAATTAGACTGGTCTTGCTATTATTTACACTAGACATTCTATCTCCTGTTTCCATGAACTTATTGCTCTCTATCCCTGGAATGTTCCCTCTTCACCTCTACCTCCTAGATTCCTTCAAGTCTAAGCTGAAATTTCAACTTCTAAAAGGTTCCTTCCCTGATCTCCCCAAGTCCTCCATACTTACTGTGAAGCCAACCACAACAAAACTCAAAGTATTCTTGGGTATATGGAATTTGGAAGCAACATATGAGACCACTTCTAGTCACCCACATTGAAAAGTTCTGGGAATGTCTGTTGAGGAATGGAGTAATGAGTGAAACAATGATGTGAGCTTGAAATTTCGTAAGAAGTCATGAGCATCACCAAGAAGTATCCATCTTGGCTCTGGTGAGTTCAAACCAGCAAACATCTCTAGTGTATCAGCACAGACTGGGAACAATCCAAGACTTCAAATTATTAGAAGACTGCAGGTTGTGATCTGGAACTTGACACTGCAATACTTTGACTCTTCATGGCTCCTATAACAGACACAAGAAGCTAGAAGCACTGAATGGCAAAGAACAATACAAGAACACTGAATCCTCCAGACTAGATTTAGACAAATTAGACTTTATAAGTTGGTAGTTGTCTGAAGAAGAGAAGAAGGCTAATTTGAGGGAGAAACTTAGTTTAAGAATCTGCAGTGTGCCTATGGAACAACAAACATAATTTTCCTCAGAATGACTCCTGATGTTTTTAAAAGTGTTCTCAGAAGATTGTTCTGTCAAATTTGGGCAATTTTTAAATCTACTAGAAAGAATTGTTAGTCAATGACATCATTGCTAAGGCTGATAGTCCCTTTATAGTACTCATAGTGATGAAAGAAGACTTGAAAGTTGAAAACATATGTACACTTACATGGAGTTGAAAATTCAAAGAGATAAAGATAAGGAAAAAGAGAAGTCTAAACAAGTCTAAGGAAAAGTGATATGGAATGTTATGTTTACAGAATAGCAAGTAACCTAATTTATCTGTAATATGGAATTAAGAGGGATAACTAGAAGAATATAATGTACACAAGATTATGGAGAGCTTTAAATGACAAGCAGGAGACTATATTTATCCTAAAGACAGTAGAAAGCCATTAAAGTTTCTTGCACATCACATGAGAAGACCTGTAAATTAGGGATAATATTAAGGTAGCTGTTTTGGAGAGGCAGCTAGATGATTCAGTGGACAGAGAGATGGATCTGAAGTCAGGGAGATGAGTTCAACTCCAATCTCAAATACATTCTAGCTTTGTGACCCTGGTCAAGTCACTTAACTTCTATTTGCCTTTGTCATTTGGAGAAGGAAGTGGTGAACCACTCGAGTATCTTTTTCAAAAAATAAAGAAACATACCTGTACAAAAATATTTATAACTGATGGAATACTATTGTACTAAAATGAATGATGAACCGGAGGATTTCAATGTGAATTGGAATGACCTCCAAGAATGGAGGCAGAGCAAAAGGAGCAGAACCAGGAGAACATTATACATAGAGACTGATACATTATGGAACAATCAAATGCAATTGACTTTTCTACTAGCAACAATGCGATGCCCCAGGACAATCCCGAAGGACTTATGAGAAAGAATGCTATCTACATCCAGAGAAAGAATTGTGGGAGAAGAAACACAGAAGAAAAATATGAGTGATCATGTGATTTGATAGGGATATGATTGGGGTTTGGGCATAAAAGATCACTCTATTGCAAAAATGAAAAATATGGAAATAGGTTTTGAATTATGATACATGTATAAGCCAGTGGAATTGCTTGTCAGCTGAGGGAGGGGAGAGCAAAGAGGGGTGAGAAAGATCATGAGTCATGTAATCATGGAAAAAATATTCTAAATAAATAAATACATTAAAAAAAAGAAAAATCTCATGATTCAATATTTCATGGCAGAATTGGTACTCTATATGGTCCACAGGTTCACAAAGAGCCAAATGTGAATGAACAAGAAGTTATATTAGAGAACTCTTGGAGAGCAGAATGACTGAGAGCAGGGAAATCAGGAAGAAGGCAACCATTGTAATAGCCCAAGTAAGAGGAGTTAGTAGAGAGAGGATAATGAATTTGAGAAATGTAGTAGAGTCAAAATAAAAAAATATCTAACATTTAATTAGATATAGGCTGGGGAGAGTAAAATGTCAGGTATGGCTCCTAGTTTGTGAACATGGGGAATCAGGAGGATGTAAAAAATATGGAAAGCTGGAACAGAGAAAAGCTTTTTAGGGAAAGATAGTGAGTTCTATTTTGATCAAGTCAAGTTTGAGATGCCTATGGGAAATCCATGTGGAGATGTCAAACAGGCAGTTGAAAATGGAACAGTGGAGTTCAGAGATGAACTGGATGTATAGATTTTGGAGTCATCAATTTATAATATGGTAATTGAATCAATGGAAACAGACTGATTTTAAAACAGACTTTTATTAAGTACCTTATATATGGCAGGCATTGTAATGGGTTCTGGAAATAAACAGATGAAAGAATTTTTCCCTTCAGGGAGCATATATTCTATTGAGTTTATGGGATCATGGGGATCAAGAATATATATAGAGAAGTGGAGACTTGGGGAACACATATGCAAAGGGGTGGGACATGGATACTAGAAGGAGATAGAGAAGCAGTTAGAAAAGTAGTAGAAGAAAAAGGAAAAGCAGTGCCAACAGTTGAATTTGCCAGTTGAAGACTTAATAACAATAAACAAATTAAAATTCTTGGTCGACAATATTGTCCTTAATTTTATTGCCTGATTGATTTAAGATGGGTTGTTACTGGGATATTTTGAGATCATATATAGATCTCATTTTCAACTGTGTCCTGACATATTTTGAGTAGCCATAAATTGGACGCTTCTATGAATGAGTGTACATAATATGTCAGGAAAGATTAATGTGAATGTGGATGATCTGTCTCAGGCACCACATGAGTCCTATGCTAGGATGATAACCCTACAAGGAGTGAAAGTGCTCTGAGATTCAGAGAAATGAACCTTTGTCACATAAAAATATAAATGAGCATCTGAAACTTTCACAAGAGAGTGTGCCACCTAGGCTTGTGAATATTGCTTCTTTGAGCCAATCTTCTTTGCCTCAGTTGTCCATGGATGTCTACTATTGAGGAATTGATTTTTAAGGACTCAAGTTTTATTCCCTAGAGAGCACTGTACTTTGATTCAATGTAAGAAGTTAAAACACTAAAGCAGAATGCTATACTAGATTGACCAACCTATTAGCCAATAATCACTTGCTGCTATCTAAGATATTTCAACCTATGACCATGATAATACTACACTATAATTTTGGAATGCAGGTCAAGAAAGGATACTCAAACTAGTAAGAAGCATATATTACTGATCCAAATGGCAGTAAAACGTGAAACATGCATAATGTGTTTAAAGAAAAGTGTTACCAATTTGTGCTACATACTTGGAAAGTGTAAGTGCCAGTAAGTCTTTGGAAACTGTATTAGCTTTTAGTCTCTGGGAAAAGATAGGGAAAACATAAGTAACATCTAAGTGGTAGTAGATTTTCACTTGGTATACATAGGAATCTTGAATGATGAACAGAAATCTAAAACCACCCGTGTTGTGGGGTAACTACTTCTCTATGTTCTACTTCTTTGTCAGGATCCACTCTAAGATAGATATTCTATAAACAAACTGCTTAAGGAAATAATAATGAAAATGATAATAGCTGGTCTTGGCAGGAATCAAAAAGTCTGGAGCTACCCCTTAGCACCTTCTGGGATATCCACAGCTTGAGTATTTCAATTCCATACTATTAAACAATCTGAGAACCCTGAGACCTTAACAGTAAGCCAAATAGAATCAATGTGTGGAATTTTTAGCACGTGCATATAATGCTACAAGGAATGAAGCTACAGGCATTTTACCACCCTTAATAATATTTTTGTAAGAATCATGCCTGCCCCTTCATTTGTGCTTTGAAATTTTACAAAATGGAAATATGGAGAGTATCAACTAAACTGAGTTGACAGCTAAAAAAGGTCTGCTGCCTTCTTTGTGGAATCAGCTCAGAAAAACTCTTGATAGGAAAAAACCATACTACACTTGAGTCTGTTACCAAGATTTTAAGCAATATGATAGAATTCTGCTAATGAATCTTGGGGCAGATTGTAGACTGATGGAAAGCCTGAGTAGGAGTTGAAATATTAGAGACAATGCCTATCAAATAGTCCTGAAAACAGTAAGACATCCATCCAGACATTGAATCCATCACACCATTCAGAACCTATTGAAGAGTTAAAAGGACTTCTTGGTGAAAAGAAAGAAAAAGAAAGTGAGCCAGGTGGACTCTAAGAAGTAGACCAAGATCAGAAATCTCAATAATTTTAGAGAGACTGAACTGAACTGACTCAAACGAGAAAGCACATGAATATTGTCTGGTTCCATCAGGGAAGTTGAAAAAGTATATCCTAATTCTAAGGGCATCCCCAGTCCTTGTACAGAGAAAAGCAAAGGCTTTTGCAAATGCAATACCGTGCATTGATTCCAATGCAGAAAAATAGTAAGGGCAAGGCAATGGACATTAAGTGACTTGCACAGGGTTACACAGCTATGAAGTGTCTGAGGCCAGATTTGAATTCTGGACCTCCTGTCTCTTCTAAGCCTGGCTCTCCATCCACAGAGCTACCTAACCACCCTTCTTCTGCAGTCTATTTTATAGATGAGGAAGCTGAGGCAAAAAGGTGATTAAGTTATTTGCCCAGGGTCACACAGCTACTACGTATCTGGGGCCAAATTTGAAATTATGAAGATGATGAGTCTTTCTGATTCTAGGTTAGGTGCTCAATCCACTTCACCACCTAGAGTATGTAGAAAGTGATAATCAGCTTGAGACAGAGGAAGATGGAGGCTACAGGCATGGAGATCTATAGATATTGAGCCCAAGAGTTCCTGTTAGAAGTGCCCGACCTATTAGTCCAGTGACCAGACTCACTAATCATGTGCTCCTCCATTCTTTTGAATCATATATAACAAAGGTGTGTTTTCATTGCTCATGTCATGCATCTTTGGTATTCATGAAGATAATCTGTATAATTTGCTTTGTATCTATATCTATATATCTATATCTATATCTATATCTATGTCTATATCTATATTGGCTAGGGACATACTGGAGAGAGTGCTGCCCTTGGAGTCTGAAAGAAATGAGTTCAAATTGGGACATAGATGCTTATTAGCTATGTAAGATTGGGTCTAACTTCTTTAAACATTTAATTTTCTCATCTGTAAAGTAGAGATCAAAATAATCTTTTTCTTAAAGGGTTGTTGTGAGGATTGTATAAGATAATATATGTAAAAATTTTTCAGTTCTTTACTACTGCTGCTACTATTACTACTACAGATAATAAAATGTATATTGGAAAGGGAGTTTGAAACACTACACTGTATTTGGATGTAGCCAGGAGACCCAAAGACATTTCTGAGTCTCCAAGTTACATATGAAAACAAATTATAATTCAATGACCTCAACATTCATTTTAATTATGTGTCAAATATTTTTAAAGTTTATTCATTTAATTAATTAATTTAGAATATTTTTCCATGCTTACATGAATCATGCTCTTTCCTTCCTTTCCTCCCACCTCCCTCCCATAGCCAACGAGCAATTCCACTAGGTTTTACATGTGTCATTGACCAAGACCTATTTCCATATTATTAATATGTGTATTAAATATTGATAAGTACATTCTCCTTGAAGTCTGATTAAAATTTCTAAAATACCACTTAAAACAATATACACCCTTTTGATAGACGAATAAAGATGCTTTATAGAATTTATGGAGCAGCAGAATGTCTATTTGAGATGAATTTAGGAATATTGCATTAAACAGTTATTAATGGATCTCTACTATAAATTTCAAGGTCTTAATACAATTTACATTAAGTAATTTTATTTGGTAAAATAATTTCTATGCTGAAAACCATTTAGTTACCTACCAGGTAAAAAAAGACAGTTTCTTTGGTCCATATTCCTCAATTCTGTAGGAACTTAGTGAACAGACTATAGTTCTTATTCCTCCAGTTCCAAGGCAGGTTGCCATTAGTCCTAAATAGAACAGGATATTTTGTTGCTTTTTAGGTAGACTATGAATCATATAGTGTCTGTCTATATAGAAATCTTCTGAGGGAAAAGCAACAACAGGTAACAAAGCAGTACCTGCAGGCAAAGAAAAGCATAAAATTAACAAGGTTTGAAGAATCAATTAAATTAACAAATAAGTTGTAAGTTTTAATTCCTTTCTTCTAGGACAAAAGTTCAAATATTAAAAAAAAAACTTTCAGAGTACCATATTTCTAAGTTGTGATACTCAACTTCATAAACACTCAGAATCTCCAAAGGTAATTAAAAGCAAGTAAAATTCCTTTTGGGGAGTATTTTAACTATCTTTAAAATTTTTTGTTTCCTAATTTTTAATGAAAAAATTTTAAACTCTTGCCTTTTGTCTTAGAATCAAGAAGAATGATAAGGGCTAGACAATGGGGTTTAAATGACTTGCCCAGAGTCACACTGAGGCCACATTTGAACCCAGGACCTTCCTTCTCTCAGTCCTCTGAGCCACCAAGCTGGCCCTGGAATATTAGCTATCTTAAAAATATTTTATTGATTTTCTCCCTTTTTTCTTCATCACAGACACTTTCTGATGACTTTAAATCCGACCCCACACCCATCCCTGAAGAGTCCTACCTTGTAACAAATAGGTATAGTCAAGCAAAATAAATGAACACATTATGTAAAGAGATGATTTAACTATTCAAGGTTACTAAATTATAATTAAATGAACGAGAGAGAATTTGATTGACTTAAGGTGTCAGAGATTCTAGGATTGAAAAATGCATTTCTTCAGCTTGAAATGAATTCATATAGCACCACCTCTGTATCCCTTTCATTTCCTTTATTCTGATTCTTCCTACCTTTTCTGTCTCTTTTCTTTTCTCTTCTACTAGAACTCAGTATTAGATATTGACAGAGATTGCCCTGGAAGAGGGTTTTATGAGATTATCTAAACACAATGTTGTAATATCAGCAGGAAGGTGGCATGAATGACATTTGAGGTGGAATATTCTTTCTCTTTGCTCCTCAGAGAACCTATGTTTGAGGTGCTTCTTTATTCCCAATTTACAATAATCTCTCTCTTCTCTGTCATTCCATAATACTAAGAGTCAGTACTACATAATTTAACACAGTTTCCATTTGTCTCATACATGTTAGTTTTGGGTCTGCAGCTAAATTATAAGCTCCTTGAGGACAGAGACATGGGCATCATTTGGTTCTACATAATCACTGTAGCACAGTGCCAGGCATGGAGTAAACACAGAATAAATGCTCCAAATGTCATCGTTACCAGTCCTCTTTCAACCAGTGAGAAAAGTACATTTGTAGCATTAGACAGAACTGGTGTTTTTTGTCCTGTTTGTTTTGTTTTGTTTGTTTTGACTCATGCCTTTTCAGTTGACAATAGTGGTGGAGATCTTATGTGTATCAAGCCTTGTCTAACTCAATTGATATTTTGAAAGTAGGTAGAGGTGTGTGTAGAATTTTTTTTTTTTTAGAAAAAGGACAGACTGTTCTAAGGGAAGATAAGAATTTTAACAGAACTGTCTTAGATCTTATATTCATCAAATAAAAATAGTAAATGAGTGAGAGGGTCTGGTGAATTCTGAGCGACGTATCCCCAGTTTTGGCCAAATCACTTGCCAATTGCTCTCTAGATGGCCAGACAATGTTTGTCTTTAGAGTACTTTACCTTGTTAGAAAGTAATAACTCACATGTATATAACACATATTTTCTTAAAATGTAAATCTTTGATCAGTCTAGGATTTCAGTGTGCCTTCTTCAGTTTTATAAATCACAATACCTTTGCACTTTGTCATCTGATCAGCAAAACTATTCTGAAAACAAGACAATAACTTCCAAAAAAAAGAAAATAAAATCTAGATAATGATATGGTTGCGATTTAACTAATGCTCTACATTTTTCATATTTTCTTATAAATCTCACATGAAGGCTATATAACGCAGTCTATTTGAGGCTTTTCTTATAATCTTTTACCATCTTGGAGATATCAATGGCTATTGTCTCTTGTTCTTTCTTCTACATAACCTACTAAGTCCATTTGCTGATTATTATGTCCATGGCATTTTTTTTTGCCACTTCTCACCTGTATATCACTGCTAACTTCTACATACTAGGTGGTTTAGAATAGTAGTAAACATGAAATTGGAGTTTAGAAGATCAGGGTTTGAATTCTCACTCTGCTAATTACTAGTTATGCTGCCTTGTGCCAACTAGCCTCTCCTGTTTTATCACCTATGTAACTCCTATAGGCTCTGATCTTCCTTTCCCAAACTCCACATCTACTATCATGTCTGCTTCCCATAAGAAAGTCCTCATAATCAAGGGGGAGCCCTAAAGGATTGATTCAAATGCTTTAGCTCATGAGCCCCCACCAATGTATTTTTTCCCATGATAATCAAATTATATTTATTGGTCAGCTAGACTTAATTTGCTTTTAGAAAGGGATATTTACTATGGTGGTAGAGTTGGAGAGTTTGTGTGAAAAGGCTGGGATCAGATTAGTGTAAATAAACCCAGAATAACTGAATTCTGATTTTAAAGAGGTGGATAAGGAAGGGAAAAAATACAGTATTTGATTTAATGGAAGAAAATACAGATTTTAACTTTAAATGGGAATGGATTAAATTTTTAATTAAAAGAAAGTGAATGGATAAAAAAAAACCAAAGCTCAATAATCAGTTGCACACACACATACACGTGCATAAAAACACAATTTCAACAGACTCGTGCAAAATAAAAGTGATGAACTAGACAAAAATCTATTAAGCTTTAGGGCATTTTAAACTAGCAGAACTGAAATTATGATTTTAATCAAGGCAATAGTAAAAAAAAGATAATATAAAAAAGATTTACAGGGAACTTCATTTAAAGGCAACATATACAATAAAAACCTAATATGAACAAAAATATATGTATTAAGTGACACCTATATGAAATCTTGAAGAAATAACAAAAGGTTTTTGAGGATAATACAATAACTGTAAAAGAACTGAATATTTCTCTTTCTGAGCTGAGTAAATCTAAAAAAGATTTATAAGAAAGAAAATATGGAAATAAACAGAATGAAAGGCAAAGTAAAATTGAATGACTTTTGGTAATTTCTAATGTCATTCAAGTGTGTATATATAAATACATGTATATATATATTATTTCATCAAATATATTTTTATAAATATTGATCATGTATCCCAAATGAATTTTAAAAGCTTCATATAATAGAAACATCCTTTCCAGACAATAATAGATCAGATTTTTTGTACTGTTTTTTTAGAGCAAAGTCTGTGGAGATGGGGGAGGGTACTTTGACTCACCCAAATGTATTTTGATTACTTTTAATTTTTTATATAGATGTTGAGCTATTTGTGATTTGCACTGGTTTTGATTTTTCAGTTTTTTTCCAAGCTTGTGTGTTAACAACATTAAGGTCTCTAATTTATGCTTCATAATGCCCAGAAAAGTAAGAGTACAATAAGAGCTCAATAAATGTTTAAAATAAAATATTCAAATGACTTCATGATTACATTGAATATGGATATTCAGAGGAAGTCTACTCAATGAATTGGTGAGTCTTCCTTGATTTCTCTTAATTTTTTGCAGATATGAATGAAGACTATGGACTGTCCCTTTTGCTTTCCCAAGGTTTCCAACATATCTTTTTGATTCATTTATTTGATGACATCTTTTATTCCATTTCTGTATTTCATTCCCTAGTTTCTATATTTTGCGATCTTCTCTAAATCACTGGGCACCTCTATCAATGGACAATTTTCTTTTCTGAGAAATTTGCCTTTCCATAATTTCCATTCACATAACACCACTAGTAGATATTGCGAGACCTCTGCATTTGGGAGAAGTTTGGGATTATTAAAGAACTTTGACATCTTACAAAGGCAAGCCAGTCCACTTTCCTCCTCATACACTATTCAGGTCCTAAATTATTTTTTCTTTGAAATTTTTGCCCAACAAATCCTACTCCCCTCCACCTTTCATTCAATAACCTCCAGAAGATCTTTATTACTTCCAAAATAAAATATAAGATCCTCTATGTGTTTTTCAAAGTCCTCTACAACGTTATCCTTTTCTTAGTTTTCCAGGCTTTTTACACCCTACTCCTCTCTACATACTCTGTGATCTAGTGAAGCTGCTCTCCTTGTTCCTGGCACATGATCCTTATCTCCTGATTGACTGTCCTTTGAGACTGGAATGCTTTTACTCCTCATCTCTGTCTCCTGGGTTCCCTGGCTTCCTTCAAGTCTTATTTAAAGTTCTACCATGAAGAAAAAGCTTCTCCCAGTCCTCTGCAATCTTAGTTCTTTTCTCTAAGAATATTCTCAATTTATCTTGTCTTATACACAGCTTTTTTGCCTGTTGTCTCCTTTACTAGACTGTGAACTCCTTGAGAACAGACATTCCCCCACCCTTCCTTTATATCCTGAGTATTTAACAAGGTGCCTTGGCACCTAATACACCACACACACACACACACACACACACACACACACACACACACACAGAGTTTTCCAAAGTTTGTGGGTTTTTTTGGTACATAGTCAGTGAAGGAATTTGTTTGGCTTGACTATAAATAAATATATGAAGGTTTTATTTTTCATTTCTTTTATTGCTTAATGAAAGGGGAGCTGGAAAATTTGGCAAGTCAGAAAACTGAGAAAATGCTAGAAGATCAGTGGAAAAACAAACAAATGGGCATATCGGCATATCAGTATATTTTAGGTAGAACTGTGAACTGGTCTGGTCATTCTAGAAAGCATTTTGGAACTTTGCTCCCAAAGCTATTAAACTATGCATTCCCTTTGATCCAATGATATCATTACTAAATTTCTATCCTAGTGGAAATCAAAGGCAAGTAAAAATAAATATGTTTCAAACTACTAAAAATGTAGACAAATATTTATAGCAGCTCTTGTCATGATGGTAAAAGGTAGAAATTGAAGGGAATATATCAATTAGGGAAAATTAGCTGAATAAATTATGGTATAATTATGTGATAAATATTATTATTATATAAGAAATTTGAAAGGATTGCTTTTAGAAAGACATGGGGAGACATGAGTGACACTGATGCAAAATGAAGTGAGCATAACCAGGAGAACAATATATATACAAGAGCAACAATACTATAAAGACAATAGCTTTGAAAGAGTTAGGAATTTGGAACAACATAACAGAACCAACCCTATTTTATAGGACTCATGATTAAACATGCTATCCACCTCCACATAGGGAGGTGATGGATTCAGAGTGCAGAATAAACTATTTTATAAACAAAAATAATGTAGAAATTTATATGCAAATTTGTAATGGGCTCTGTTTCCCTATTTTCTCAAGGAGAGAATTCAGACCTGAAAATAAAATAAAATTGAATTAAAAAGAAAAAAATGTGGAGTCTTTGGAAGGAGACAGAGAGTAAATTCTTGTAAAGATAACAATTTAAATTAAAATGTTTTACTCTATTGAACCAAATAGCTTATTTATGGCAAATAAATATAAGCACCATGGGATATTTAAAAAATATCATGCACATCTTTCAATTTACTGTATAATGGCAAAAGTTTAGTTTACTGTACAATATTGTTTTTAAAAACCTGATCATTCTTTTTTAATATCCTCATTAAGGATATTTGACTCAAGTGCATCCTAAAAAATAACATATAAATGAACAAGGTAACAAATGGATTGGCAGTTGATATTCTCTTGATTAGCCTTTTTGGGGTAGAATAAGATCTCCTCCCCTTTGGTGACCTAGTTGATTTCTTAACATCTTTACAATTATAGCTTCTACCACAGACTTTCTCTATATGCACATAGCATGGTCTAGCTGCTTTCACCAAATTGTTTCCAGTGTCATTTCAATAAATGTTTGTTGAATGAAAATCACTGTATTTAACTGAACCCCAGTAACAGAATAAGTCAAACTGATTCATTGAGTCTAAGAAAATCAGTTTTTGCTAACTTCTCTCCATCTACATCCACTAAAAATTTCTACTTCCTACTACTTCCCCAAAGATCACATTACTCTGGAACAATATTTTCCCAGAAATAGAGCCCTCATTTTCATTGCTATGAATACACCACAGAAATCAAGAGCCATTATAGACCCTTTCCATTCTCTAACACTTTTCTATAAAACACAAGAAATGTTTTGAGAATTAAAAATGAGTATTTTCATGAATTTTTTCACTTTCCACTTGTCCATATTTCACAAGGTATTATTTCTTATAAACTGTTCATTGCTGAATAGCATATTAGGTAGAAATAATTTTATGAAAAGCATCATAAAAGGGAGTATCTTTGTATTTTTGCATAGATATCAAATACCCTTTTTCACAAATATAAGATTATTGAAGCATAGTCCTGAGGTTATTGAATCTTAAGCTATATAGAGGATAAGTGTTAAGTCATTATATAGTCACTATGTTGAGTACATTTATACAGTAGCCATGCAGATGAATGCAAAACATTTCACATCTCATTAGAAACCCCAAACAAGCTTTCACCAGCTTCCTTCTGAATACTTATGTACACAGAATATAAGAACAACATTCTTCCTCTAAATAGCCTATTTCAGATTGTAAGGGAGTAACAACATGAAAAGCTAGACCCTCATTCGAGACTATAAGTCAAACTAAGAAACACAAAGAGATGCCACTAACCTACAAAATGTAGAAATGAACACATATACACCAGTTTGGTCCTCTCCAGGCAGGTGTCAGCCAGCCATCCCACCAACACAGGTGTGAGCATGGAAGTCCCAATGAAACTGAGGTTCACCATGACCGCCTGGTAATTGTGGTAGCCCAGCTTTACAGTACAAAAAATAATCATATTACAGACAATAGCAAAAAAAGTAAACCTTTCACACAACTGTACCAGCAACAAACAGATTCGAGCCTGAAGTTTTCTCTTGGTCTGTAATACAGAGAAGTCCCTGTCATCCCTCTTCTTCTCCCTCTCTTTTGGATAGTTTAGGAGTTTTTCTTGAAGTTTTTTAAAGTTTTTAACAGGCATAACTAACCTCCTTCAACAACCCTAGAATAAGTGATTTGAATTTGTGTTCTTTTTCCTCCTGCCCTCTAATGAAATAAGATCTTTGCTTTGAATGTCTCGCCTCCATGCCACAATTTTGTAGTACTCTTTGCACATTAATGTTATTCATTTTAGTGATCTGAGAGCACAATATATTCAAGTATTTAAACTTCTGTTGTCACCCAGCTGTGTCCAAATCTGATTTGTTTGTTTAATTAGTTTATTTATACTCTTCTCCTCCTCCTTTAAATTATATTGAATTACATGAATCCAGTTGAATATGTATAGGAACTCATCTGCTTTACACTGATAAAGGTTTAAATAGTGAGACAAGTGAAGCAATATTTCAGGAGAATTTGAATAGTAGATCAAGAAATAATTTGAGTCTAATAATTTCTGATACTTTAATTAAAAAAGCCAGAACAGTGCAAAGAAATAAAGAATATCTGTTTTGGAGAGTGCGATATCTTATCATTATTACTTTTATTCTTATTTTTGGTTGAAATTCAGATAAGAAAGTAATTAGATAACAAAAATGCTAGTATTTTAGGTGACTAGCTGGGTTTACGGTAGAGTAATTTGAGTTCACTAATGAAATGGAAAAATATTAAACAAAAACTAATGTTGGATTGTTATTACCAATTAGTGGTCAGGGGTAAAGAAACAAAGATCCTTTTGGATAATCCTTTGATTAATTAATCATCCCTTGATTATTAAATGTGTAGTCATCTGGGTGGGTGAGTAGATAATAGCACAGGATTTTGGAAAGTAGAAATTTACCAGTCAAACCAAATAGCAGTAAGAAGAAAATACTGCAGATTTCAAGGTAAATCTATGAGTTTATGAGACTCATGTAGATTTAAGAGCTACCTAGGAGGTATATGGAGTCATCTTTATATAGTGCATTGCATTTGAAACTAAGGAATTTGTTTAAGAGTCATAGCTTTAATGCATTTTGGTATAAAACCTTTATCCAATAGGTCACAGAATAACCTCCCCATTAAGAGACCCTGGCTTTGGGTTCAAGCAGCTGGGGTTTAATCCAAACAGGAGCCTGATCGTTAAATATGAGAAATCAGGCTCCCCCCCCCTTTTTTTTAACTATATGACTCATAACACTCCCACTCCCAAATTGAATCTCTGGAGGGAAAATCTTGGAAGCAATATATAGGAATGGCCCATGACTATGGTTTCCTTAAAAGGAATTAACAGGATTTCTTCAAAAAAGATACTCACTATATCAAATAAATCAGATACAAAGGCTATTTATTTCCTCTAGCACAAAATAAATGCTTAAAACATAAGCGATTCAGAGGCATGTATTAACAAAAACTTAAAAAGATGAAATAGTAAACCAAAATAAAACCCATTCCCTCAAGTGTCTATAAACAGATTACCAAAGTTTAGGTATTGGATCAGAACTAGAGGTCCAAATGCAAAGAGGCATATGTGACCTCACATGTATTACTGAGAACTAGTGAAATTACACCCCTCGGGAGTCCGGGATAGAGATGTCATTTTTAAAAAGAAAAAGGATGCATAAAAGGTTTGTGGAGGGTATAGAATTGAATTTTAAGAAAGTTTACTCCTTTGAGGATACCAAGAATGGGAGAAGCATGACAGTGAGTAGGTAACAGTCAAAAGAAAGGAGAAACAGAATAAATTTTGTCATTGGAATATTCTATAAAATAGAAAGCCTGGAAAGACCGAACAATGAGATGAGCAGTTTGGAAAACAGATTACAAGCTTGGCCCAGAAGCTTCATATAGGAGTGATAGTGATTTCAGTTATCCAGATGTGTGGCAGAGGTTTCTCCTTTCCAAAAGCAGAACAGATAATAGCTTCTCCATGTGCTTTAGTGACAGTTTATTCTTTCAGAAGTTTGAACAACACAAGGTGGGATGTTATTCTGAATCTGATTCTCACTTATAGGGAGGAATCGATTGCTGGGATGGAAAGGATGGGAGCCTTAAAGGAAAATGATTACTATCCCAAAACTTGCAATAAAGAGAAGGTAATCTGGGCATAGTCTGATGTATACTCTAGATTTGTGTTTTTTTTTTAATTAACAAAAAATATTTTTCTGAACTAGAAAAAAATAAGAACAAAGTTCATTTGAAAGAACAAAAGGTCAAAAATGTTAAAGGAATTAATGAAAAAATGTAATGGAGGTCTAGTAGTACCAGATTTTAAATTGTAATATAAAGAAATGATTATCAAAACTGTATGGTACTGGCTAAAAAATAGAAAAGTAGATTGATGGTACAGAACAGACATACCACAAATAGTAATAAAGGATGAAAGGGAAAACACATTTCAAAAGTTCAGAAGAATATACATCCATGGAGCACCATGCCGTAGTACTTTCAAATGAGAAGAAAACAAAGAATAGAGGTTATTTCCCTTTTTAAAGTCAACCAAGTACTCAGCTGCATCTTCCTATTTGCTTTTGATATAGCCCTTTTCTTTCCTGCAAACATGAGGAATGAATAATTATACCATTCCTAAATCCTTTACCAATGATCATGTGTATTCAGAATTTGCCAAAGGAGCTTAGCACTTCTCCATGTAGGTGTCCTCACATGTGCCTAAGCTAGAGCAGATGTGTATAGAAAGGATCTGATTCCCCTAATTACACCCAAATCTCTAATCTTGTTCAAAAAGTCATTCTTTAAAATTTAGTTTTAGTCATTTTAAAAATAATTTATTTTCATTTAATTAATTAGTTAATTAATTTTAGTCATTTTTCTTCATATAATTCCAAATCTCTTTCCAGAATTGTTAGGCCCATTGTCAGCTTCACCAACAGTGTGCCCATTTTTTTTTTTACATCACCATCTTTTGTTATCTTTTTCAACTGCTAGGTATTAGGCAAAATTTTATAGTTGTTTTTATTTTTTCCCTCTTTCTTAGTGATTTATGGCATTTCATTAATTTACATTGTTGCTAATAGTTTGCAATTCCTTTGATGCAAGACACAATCTTCTTTTTTGTTCATTATATCTTGACATTTTTTGCTGATAAGTTCTTAATAAAATTCCAAGTTCATAATCACAATAAGTTTATAAGTAAAAATGAATAAATAAAATTACATAAATGAAATTAAAAACAAAAAAATTAGATTATCTTATTTTTTTATTCTCAAATTTCCTTGTCATAGTATAGTTAAATACGAACTTTGGTTGAAAGATAAACAACTTACAGAAAAAATCTGCTTTATTTAACAAAATTGAAAACTTATTGTTATAATTTTTCATAATTACAAGAAATACAAATAATCTATCCGTGGGTAAATCCATTGTCTAGACCAGCTTTTATATTTGAACTATTTCCATTTGATTAGAAATTATAATGTAATATTCACTTTAACAAGAAAACAACAATAATAATTTATTTGCTAGTGTCTAAAGGTTTGCCTCCTTTTTTGGTTCTATGAAATATTATTTTAGCAACATGAATGTTATTCTTAGTTTGCTGACCCTGATTTGCATTATTCTGTTCAGGTTTTTCCATACCTTTTTGTATTTTCCACATTTGTAATTTTCAAATTGTGTATGTGGGCAGTCTTATGGGAGTGGTTACCATCTGTGCAGAAATTGACATTTGTTTCTGGTATATGGAATAAGACTGTTAAATAGTTTAAAATGTTTAATCATTACTACTCCAAAGGCATCCCTGGATTTTCTCCATGTCCTGTTCAGTAGACTCAAATGAAGAAGTGCATTTAGCCACCCTGTCTCTGAGTCTCCAGATCTTTCCAAAACCAGAAATTAAACTGGGTGGTTCTACAGGATGGGGAAGTTGCATTTTACTTCATGTATGTTTCCATCTTACTAAGGCTCAAAATTCTGTTTGGAGTTAACTGCTGAATAGCAAACTCCTCTGGGGCCAGGTACCTTATGTCCACCAAATAAAATCTGACACAACCCAGACTTTAATGTAATTATCAATACACTTTTAAACTTAAGGGCACTTTACTTTTTTCTTTCTAAAATTCTTCAGATAAGACTGCCCACACACACAATTTGAAAATGACAAATGTGGAAAATACAAAAAGGCATGGAAAAACCCAAACAGAAAGGAATAGTTGAGTATTATACTCATTTATTTTAGATTATATGTGGAAAGATTTTGGAGATCATCTATTCCAACTCTCTGTTTTACAATTGGGGATGCTAAGAACAAAACAAACTACTTGACTTGCCTAACCTCATATTGGCAACAGGGGGTAGAGTTGGGGTTTGCAACCAATTTCTCTGACTCCAAATCCAAGGTTCTTTCAGTTGCACTATTTTGAAAACAGGAACTTGGGCCAATGAAAGGAGAGTAAATTCTAGAGCCAAGATTTTAGCTCAGAACTCCTGATTCCACATTTGGTGATCTCCCTGCCACTTTATCCTCTTATAAGAAAGAATTTTGCACACACCAACCATTTCTCCTGGAGCTTCCTGGAAGTCATAGTATTTCAAATGCTTATGATTGAGAGTATATTCATGTTTCTAGAGATTATTTTTACTCTTACCTCCTCTCCAAAAAAGGAAGAAAATCTACATAGGAGAGCTGAAGATTCAAATAAACACTGAACACAAAGTTGGCTTTATTTATAAAGATAGTTCCTGACTTTAGGTAACTTATAGTCTAATAGAGAAGAAATGCTGACATTTCAAAAATAAAAAAAAATTATGTGTGGCCTATTAAATAAAAGTTACAAATCAGACCTGGAACTAGAGTCATTTCTAGCATGGGGATACAACAAGGGATACTTCTGAGTATTTAAAAAATGAATGAATATATTTTTATATTTGAAAAGACAACATCTTAGATATTTATTTAGAGTAAAGTTAAGCTTATTTTATAGATGAGGAAACTGAGGCCAGCAGGGTTAAGTGACTTGCCCAGGGTCACACAATTAGTGAATGTGTGAGGCCATATTTGAACTCGGGAAAATGAGTTTTCCTGTCTCTGGGCTGGGATCTCTACCATTTCAGCTCTCAGTCCAGGCCCTTGGTGGCACTAGTTTTGACCCTTTGAAAATTCTGACAAACCTGAGTTACATGGAAGCTTTGGCCTATAGATGCCAGGGACTTTGCCTAGGCATTCAGGTTGACCAGGTCCCTGGACCAGGGTACAGAAGAGACTTGTTCCTTTTTACAGATGCTCTTTCAGTCTGTCACTTCCATGAATTTGCTCCCAGGGCTTTGATGTTGGAGCCTGAAGGTCAGTGGGCTGAGGTGGACCAAGCTTAGACCAGTTCCAGGTAGATAGGAGCAGGGAGGTTCTCCAGCCTCGTCATGACCAGGATCACACAGCTAAGAAGTGTTTGAGGTCAGATTTGAACCCAGCACCTTCCATCTCTAGGCCTGGCTCTCAATCCACTGAGCCACCCAGCTGCCCCTGAGAAAACTTAATGGAGTGATATTGGGATTGATGCAGATGCTCCTAAAGGTCTCCATGCACATCACAGAGAAGTGATGGATGACCTCTGTTGATTAGTTCATCAAGGACCTTTCCTTCTGACAGAAGGTGAAGCTGGTCTGAGACCTGTGCTTGCTCTCTAATCCCATCAGGGGCTGGGGCTGAGTCTAAGCAGCTCCATGGCCTTCTGCCTCTTTCTCCCTCCTTCCCTGGGCCTAGACCAAGCCCTCCCAGTAGTGTCTCTCTCTCCTTCCTTCCCTCTCTCCTCCTTCCCCCGCCCTCTCTCTCACTGTCTCCCTTCCTCCCCCCTCTCTTTCTGTCTCTCTGTTTCCCTCCCTTCCCCTCTCTTCCTCCCTCTTCCTCCCTCCCTCCTTCTCTCTCTCTTTTTCTCTCTCTCTCTTTCTTTCCCTCTCTCTCTCCCTCCCTTCTTCTTTCTCTTTCTCTGTTCCTCCCTCTCCCTCTATCTTTCTGTCTCTTTTCCCTTCTCTCCCCCTCCCTCACCCCCCTTCCTCTCTTTGTTTCTCAATAAGGAGGACACAGAGAAGTGTAAAGTAAACAGAAGTGTTGGCTGCTAGAGCTGGTCCAGGCTTTGGAAGGTGAGCCCAGGAAGAGCACCACTTCTGTGGTGGTCAGAGTGGTATGAATGGACCATGTCCCTGGCATCGGGAAACCCTGGACCACCAAACAGAACATTCAGCAGGTTATAAACATCCCTCCCCCATCCATCTCTAGAAATAATGTCTAGTTTTGTCCCCAAAGTTACATTCTTTGGACTGATGTGCTACAGCTTCTACCAGATGATGGGGAAAAGGATGGTCAGCCCAGTTTTTTCCAAGGCAGCTGTGTCTGCCAAGACAATGATGATCAGATCTCAGAAATGAAATGGGGTGGCAGAGAAAGCCAGGTGAGCAGCAGCTAAAAAACAGAATGAGGGCTAATGGCCACATACAGGCAGTGTCCTGCAAGAGCTGGGCAGGGCTGATGCCTACCCTAAAGCTAAATCCTGACCAACAATTGCTCACCAAGCATCTGTGATGCTCCTGCTCAGGCAGCCTTAAGAGGGTCTCTTCTGGGTGGGGGTCTTTCCCCCAAAGGGTCCCTGCTGCTGGGTCCCTGCTAAGTGTTGTAGGGATAGCCATGGATTCTGTTTATATTATTAGGTCTTGATGCCAAGCACCTTATAAGATAAGACAATTTAATCATTCTCTTGTTACCAAAAAAAAAAAAAAAGAGAGAGAGAGAGAAAGAAATTGTAAGGAACCCAGTAGACAATAATAGGCAAAAGAAGAATTTCTTAAAGTTGGAAAGGGGAAATAATTTTCAAACTTGACCAAGGGAATCAACTGCCCCTAACACTATCCCATGGAATAGTGAAAAGAACATGTCAGAATCAGAGGACCCAGTTTCAAGTCCTGACACCAGCTGTCACAAGCACTGGAGAAATACATATGAAGATATTGCCTGACTTTAGGGAACATCTATTCTAATGGGGAAGACAGCACATATTGGCAATATTGGGCAGGAAGAGGAATTTGGGGTTGGAAAATCACATGGGTAGTTAGTGACCTCATAATAGAGTGGTCTGTTTTACCCTTTCCAAAAGCAATGACAGTTGGATTTGTAAGAATTTAAAATTTAGGTATTAAATTAAATATTGAAGTTCTAAAATAATATTGTGGTTGCTGATTAAAAAAAATCTTAAATCAAGTGTCTGTTAACTTCTCTTAACAATTTAGTTTAATAGGTATATAGCAAAAGAGAGAAATGTAGGAAGGAAGTATAAAGTATTACCTAGCTAAATACCCTATAATTTCTGTCCGAAGACATCCAGCTCACCAACCGGCAAGGGCTCTCAAAACCTTGATATCCACATGGAGTCATGGTAGTCCCTTCAGCCAGGAGTCCCAGTAGTGTCTTCAGCCAGGAGTAGCCTGGCTTATGTACCAATGAAGCCTCCTCCAGGAAAGGAAGGTCTCTCCAGAACCAATCTCTCCAGAAGCCAGGAAAGGAAGGCCAGCTACTCACCCAACAAGCCAATGCAGGATCCAGGGAAAGAGTCTCCTCCTTCAGTCAAGCTCACTGACACAGAGTGTCCAAAGATGAATTCCAAAGAAGTTAAAAGGAGGAGCCCAAAGGAGAAGTCCAAAGGAGAAGACCAAAGGAACAGTCCCTTGGACAGGAAGTTCAGGACTTTTTATAGTCCTTTTTCCACCTCACTTCCTGTCCCTTCCCCACTTTACAGGAACCAATCACAGTCTTTCAATTTGCCTATCACTGCTCAAAGGGGATGGCAATAGCCTTTGGAGGTGTGAGTTTACTCTAGTAAGTGACTCATGAATTTTCTTACTTAGTGTTAAGCAGCAGGTCTTTGAGTTCTTGATTTGTATAGCTAAAAATAGGCAAGGGGAGAGTTAGTTCTATCTTCACAGATTTGAAAGGGGTGGGAGGAAATGTAAGGCTACTAGCAAGAAGATGGGCTGACATAGAAAGTGAAGCATATGCAGGGCCAGATAGATGGGATGGACCATGGGAAGCCCTTCCAAATTAGGACAGGACTGACCTCAGGAAAAGAAAACCAGAGCTGAAGGAATTCAGTTCTCTAGGGCATGCCCTTTAGTCCAAAGGGTGAAGCATTAGAGAACAGATAAGGTGATGGCTAAAATGTATAATATTTCTCTTTTGTCTTCATTCAGGAAAAGTGGCAGTGGAGTACTAAATATTTTTAAATGGTATCTTTTCTAGGACTCCTGGTCCAAAGAAGCTTATGTAATGTCTGGAAACTTCCTGGATTTGGAAGATATTTTGAGCATGTAGCCTAGCAGTAAATGCTTTATTATGCATTGTTTTATTGTTATTATACGTTATTTATTGTTTTTTATTGATGTTATGCCAAGAGTAAATGCACTACCTCCTTAAGCAATGTCCTATGAATCAATGCTCTACACAGGAGAAATTTTGGCAAGCAGCAAGGCCTGGTCCTAGCACCACAACAGATGCTATATGACTCAATGAACCAGTTGAAAGTATTGGGACACAATTTGTGATATGCTTACATGCCAAGTCTACCATTTTGAGGAATTTTTGGTACCATTTTATTGGTATTTAATCTCTGCCTAAACTCTGCCTTGGTGCCTTCTCTCATTCCATAGTCTTCAATTAAGTGGTAAAGGATATTAAGACAATTAAAAAGAGGTGGGTTGGTTTCATGAAAATCTAATATTTGCCCTCCACAATTTATGTGGTTTGCCTTTTTAGTGTATTCTGAGGACACATCACTTGTACTATCTTTTTAAGAAATCACTGAACAGAGAATCAAGAGATCTTGACTTCAGGTTCTGATATGCTGTATGAACCTGGGCAAATTGCTCAACCTATCTGGATCTTAGTGTGTCCATCTGTAAAAATGTAAAGGCAATATTGACCCTCCCAGGAATGTCATACGACTAAGACCTATGAATGCTCTTTGAGCTCTTCAGAAGAAAGACACAAATATAACCCTCTGAGAGTAGGATATTTTTGCCACTGGGTGCCTGGTGCTGAGGTTCAAGGCTGTTAGCCTCAGTTGATTAGCTAAAGGAGTGATGAAGTTTAAGGGTACAACTTCTGCAAAGAGGTAAACAAAAGTTTTCCTCTAAGGTGATCAGTTATTTTATACTGGAACTCGAAACTCATGAACTCATCCAAGATGTGAAAGGGTTGGGATCATTCTCAATGGTAAGAGTAATGAAACTGTAGGGTTGTTTTTTTATAAATATTGGCTTGTTCTTAGAAATCTAAATTTATTTAATTACTGTCAATATCACAATCCTCTTTGAATAAACCAAGCCACTTCCTTAGAAAAAAAGCTGTTAACATAGAGAAATTACTTGTCTGTTACTCAAAGTTTCTCTATGTAATATACTTCTAAAAAATGGATATGTAATAATTGGGGAGGATTCCCTTTCCACAGATAGACTGGATTTTAATTGACCTAGGCAACTCCCAATCAAAGCTGATTGTCACTTACCATGTAATGGATAATCTTACTTGTTTGAGTCACTGAGAGATGATAGAACTTGTTCAGACTCGAGCAGTCAGTATCTCAGAGGCAAGAGTTGAATCCAGTCCTTCCTTGCTTCAAAGTTGTTGCTTTATTTCCTACACCACATCATAACCTATCTGCCTCTCTTGTTTCAGAGTTCTAAAGATCTGTGATTTAATTAGTGTGGGTATTCCCTCTGCCATTTTATCTACTAACTCCTCTGTCAACCCTCAACTAAACATCACTGAAATGACCTAAGTTGGCCCTTGGAAAAAGGAAAATACTTCATCACATTGACCCCTTTTCAGTTTTCTAGATCCCACCAGAGGTTGTATTATATCTGGAATGACTTTCATGAAATTGGGGTTCCTTCTATGTCATAATGAGGTATCAAAACAGATTATTAGTAGAAGAAAGAAGACTCACTCCTTCCTACCTTCTTTCCTTGAGGTAGAAAAGGTTTCAGCATTATAGGATCAAACAGGAGCTGTTAAATCATCTAATAAAAAAAAGTGTGTTAGTTCCATACATATATTTAAATTAAGTCCCACTGCAGCTGGAACCTTTTATTAGGCTTTTATAGTAGGGAGTGGGAGGATTCTTGACAGATGACCGAAAAATATTTAATGATGTATTGAAAAGAGCATTTACTGATATGAGAATAAACTGATCTGGTTTTAATTCTAACCCTATCTCAACAAACTTTAAGAACTTGTTTGATCTCTTGAGTTTCAGTTTTCTCATCTGAGGAAGGGGAACCAGATTAGATGATCACTAATGTCCCTTTCAACTTTGTAGTTTAAATTCATATTGCCTAAGGGTCTTGACCACAATATTTTCAAAAGAGGAGACTTTTAAGACATTTAAGACCAAATGTTTCAGTCTCAGGATCCTTTTATTCTTTAAAAAATTATTGAAGACTTGCCAGAGAGCTTTTGTTTATGTGGATTATTTCTATTAATATTTACCACAAAAGAAATTTAGACTGATAAATATTTTAGGTTTTTACTTATTTTTTAAATAGAAGTAACAAACACATTGCATGTTAAGATACATAATTTTATGAAAATAACTATAGTTTCAAAATTAAAAATTCAGTGATAAGAATGAAATTATAAAATATTTTTGCAAATTTCTTAATGGTGACAATAGAAGACAACTGACTTCTCATATCTGCTTTTATATTCAGTCTATCAAGTTAGATTGTTTTGGTTGAAGTATGTGAAAAAAGTATAGCCCTACACACACACACACACACACACACACACACACACACACACACACACATAGTTGGGAAAGGGAGGAGAATTTAATTAGATGAAATTAATAAATAAAGTACTATATGGAATTATATAATTTTGACCTTGTATACTCCTCCAAAGGGTCTTAGGGATTTCCAGGGCTCCTTGGACTACACTCTAAATACATCTTACTCTCCCTATACAGTTTAGGGTGGGGAAAGAAGTTGACTCAGACTAGATGATCCCTAAGGTTCCTTCTAGCTCCAAGATTTAGAATCCTATTAAATGCATTCTTAGAAACACTCTTATTTTTCATATGTTTGAATTATGTACAGTTTGGCTGTAATTTCAGTCTTTAAATTAAAAAGAATTTATATCTGGTTATGACTGGATTTCTGTCCTTTGTAGTTTTGTCCCTGTTGTAGGTACAAGTTGACAGCTAGAGAACGTGGGGAGCAGTTATTGCTTATTTCATCCTGCAATGTGTTTCAATGGTGGGGGGGGGGGGGAGGAGGGAATTATTCCCTGGCCTTTGAAAACTTTCAAAGGGGAAAAATAGAAAATTAAAAAATACAGCTATAAATAGAGCTTTGAGTCTGATTTCATTGTTTCTTCAAACACTGCGAATTTTATTCTGGGGACTTCATTCAGACATATGTAATTACCTATGCTAAGCAGTTTTTCATACTCTCAAGGTTCTTGCATTATTGCACCTGTACGACGGCTTTATAATTCAGTAGTAATTGAACAGCAATTATTTTTCATGATGCATGTACATTTTTATATTAGATTGTTGGCAGATATTCTTTATGATGATGTCGCTCTTTCTAATGAGGAAATTAGAACTCGTTATATCATACAGTGAGATGCATTTTTCTGAGTCATTTCCTACTTCTTGACATGTGATTTTTTAATGTAGATTTCTGAGTTATAAAGCAGCATCTACAGAATGAATGGGATTGTGTTATCTATGAATCAAAGTGGTGGTGGAAGGCACTGAAAGAGGCCATGTGCTCTTTGACCCTGAGGTTCTATCTGCCTGTCCCAGTACATGTTATCTTACCTGAGATCTGGCTTTTACTGAGTTTAGGTCATGTTTTTGCACTTAAGTTTCCAAGTGCTTGAGAGGAAGAAATTATCTTGATTTTTTTTTTTTGTAAACCTCTCAGCACCCAGCACAGTGATATGCACATCATAGTCCAATAAATATTATTGAATTTGGTTGTTTAATTAGTGAATGCTTATACAATATACTGAAGAACAAAAAAATATTACTGAGGGTATTATCTAGTGAATTCAGGCACCAACATCAATTAATCTAAACTATTCAACAGTTAACCCTTTTGAAGACTTCTTTACAACTTTTATCTTGATTGGGTCTCAAGTTGTACCTGATATGCTTGATAAATATTCCCAATCAGCATTTTGTAATCTCTTTTTCCCTAATTGATATTCATCAACAGACCACATTTTTACAAACACACGATTGGCTGAAAGATGCAGAGACTCCAGCATTCCACTGTGCTTATTGTTTGCTGATGATTAAAATAATTTGATTTAATAGAGCAAAACTGGCATGTTAAAGGTTTTCCACTAATAAGACACTTCCCATGCATATGTAAAATTTTAAATGATTCTTTGAAAGTTGTAATAACAGACATAACCTTGTCTGATGACTCTGTTCATTAATATCAAGTGAGGAATAAAATAGTGAGACATATGTTGATCAAAGATGGCAACCAAAGCCCTGGAAGAGATCCAGTTCAGAGTCCAAATAGAGAGGGATTCTTTATATATGGTGAAGTATTCCAGATGCTGCTATATTTGGATGACATTGTGCTGATTATAAAGCTCTGAAACATTACAGACCTACCTAAATGAGATCCATAATCTTTAAAGGATTTGGCTTAACTATGAACAAAGGAAAACCAGTGAATGAAGAATGCATATGATCTAGTCCAGAGGTACCAAATTTCCTTTCATGGGCTGCTAGAAATCCACAAAACTCCTTAATTGGAAAATGTTTAACTAAATGAATAAAAGCACAATACAACATCAATGTTAGTTTGAGTTAATGCTTATATATATATATATGTATGTATATGTACATATGTGTGTCTGTGTGTGTACAAGATATAGTGAATGGACTGAGAAGGAGAGCAAACTGGATTGACTTTGCAAAGTTGTAAAATTCTTTGAATGATTCCAAACTTCCTTTAGAAACAACATCCTATCCTTTAAAAAAAAAGAACTCTCACCTTCCATTTTAGAATCAATACTATGTGTTGGTTCCAAGGCATAAGAGTGGTGAGAGCTAGGCAGTGAGGGTCAAGTGACTTGCCCAGGGCCACAGAGCTGGGAAGTGTCTGAGGCCAGATTTGAACCCAGAACCTCCTGTCTCTAGGCCTGGCTCTCAATCTACTGAGCCACCCAGCTGCTTCCCCCCCACCCCATCCTTTTTTTTTTTAAAATAAAGAATATTCTTCAAATGATGTGTAGCTGTGAGTCATGGTACACCAGAGAAATGAAGATGAGAATCAGACAAAGGACCAAATGCAGAATCTGGACAGCCTTTAGCACATAAGAAATGAAGAATTGCAATGAGGAGGAAAGGAAGAGGAAACTCCATCAAGTAAATGTACAAGTGAAAAAGGTGTGCTGGTAATGAAGTAGGAACAAAGGATAATTACTCCTCCATTGGTATCATCTCAATGGGAAGAGAACGTAAGAAGACATTGGGTGGAGAATTGGGTAGAATGAATAGTTTGCATCATTGAAGAGTGCCCATATAAATGAGATCAAAGGTCTTTTGGAATATTGGATACCAATGGCATGGTAGGCAAGTGTAGAAAAAAGTGTAGGCATAGTATATTTTTCCAAAGGTCTAGGCTCAAAGTCTGGATTTGCCATTTTCCAATTATGTGACATTGGACAAATGGTAGAGCAGAGAAAGTACTCCTGTTAGTTTCATTACCTGGACTCAAATTATTATTCTGCTAGCACTTAAACAATGTGAAACTTTGAAAAAAAAAAACATTTTTCCCTCTTGGTCTCAGTTTCTTCATTTATAAAATGGAAGTATTAACTAGATGGATATTGACTCTGTTCAAGCTCTAAGCCTTTCAGTCACTTAAACTCTGAACCTCAGTTTCCTATGCATAAATAGTTAACCTGATACTACTTACCTTATAGAATTATTGTATGGATCAAATTAGATAAGTGTACATAAAATACTTTGTAACTCTAAACTACTACTAGTGTGGTAGTTAAATGAAGTAGAAAACTGAGTGAATTCTAGTAATTGAACTAAAAAACCACTACTATTGATTAAAAGAGGATCATTGATAGGAAGAATGCGTGGCAGTGGGATCTCTTTAAAAAGCAACATTTATGTCAGACTGGTTGCGTAATTACTAAATCTCTCATTTATTTAGCTAGTAAAGATAGCCCAATCCAGTTAATTTAGGTTACTTATTCTGCTCTCCTACATACATACTCACTTTTTGTCTTATAATATCTAATTTAGCTATTTATAGTGACTAAACTAACTCTGTTTGCCAAATTTATTTGTGCTGTGTAGACAATTCTTCTTTAACATCCTGAGAGCACAGAACATTTAGTTGTTGCATACCTTTACATTTGCAAATCATTTTCTGTGTCAATTCATGTGGCTGATACTATAAAAATCATTTTAAACCTAGTTTAACTTTTCTTTTTTAACGTTTGGCTTATTCATAATTTTATGAGCTATAAATTTTATTGCATTGTGAATTGCCTTTCCCATCTGAGGAAGCCCTTGGAGGAATTGCTTAGGATGTGGTGAAAAATTAAAGGAAATAGACTTCTTTTGTGACTTCCTGCCTGTGAGGCCAAAATGTATCCTTGGGCAAGAAAGTGGACTAGGAAAGAAGAATTTAACCCTTTCACTTAGTATTCAGGAGACATTTGTATTAAGAAAAATCTGCGCTGGAAAGATATTAATAAGACCATACAAAATAAATTAGATGAGAGATTTGGCAAATATATAGTTTTCCTATTCAATGAAAATTATAATTCATTCAACTAGTAACTAACCTCCATTCTCTCTCCCTAAGTTCTCTGATACTGTTGAGAGTACCACCATTCCCCTAATCACTCAAGTTCACAAGCCACATTACTTTTTTGTCTCTTCACTTTCTCTTAAACCACTATCTCCTAAACCACTATTAATCCCTTGTGAAGTCCTGCCATTTACAACTTTATAACATCTCACATATACCCCCTTATTTCCTCTGATACTATTACCACCTTGGTTGGTGAAGGATGTCATTACCTCATTATTGTTGTTGTTTACAGTTATGTCCAACTCTTTGTAACCCTATTTGGGGTTTTCTTGGTACTGGAGAGGTTTGTCTTTTTTTTTTCTCCAGCTCTCTTTACAGGTAAAGAAACTGAGGGAAACAGAGTTCAAGTGACTTGCCCAAAGTCATACAGCTAGTTATTGCCTGAGGCCAGATTTGAACTAAAGAAGATGAGGCTTCCTGACTCCAGGTCTCTGTGCTGCCTAGATGCCTCACATACCTTTATGCCTGCAAAAGAATGCTAGTCAGGCTTCCTGCCTCAGATTTCCTCCTCCTGTATTCTGTCTTCCACTCAGTGTCAAATGGATCTTCCTAAAAATGCATATCTGACAGTATCACTGTCCTTTTCCTATTCAGTAAATTCCAGTGATCCCCTATTACTTATAGGTGCAAAAATAAAATATTTTTCCTAGATTTCAAACCCTTTCATAAATTGGCCTCTTCCTACCTTTCCAATCTTCTTATAGCTTACTCCTTTCTACAAACTCCGAGTTCCATCCACATACATTTCCTTACTGTTCCTTACCCACAACATTCCATCTCTGGACTGGGAATTTTCCCTGGCTGTCCCCCATTCCACAAACTCTCTTGCTTCTCATCTTTATCTCCTAGCTTCCTTGCCTTTTTTCAAGTCTCAGATTCTGCAAGATTCCTTTACTTGTCCTTCCTTACTATCTTTCAGGTGAAGGATCAACAGATTAAAGAAGGATTCTGTCAAGAATCTTATCAGCAATGACTAAGAGAGAGACCCTTTGTGACTGTCCCAGTGTAGCCAATTTCCTTTTCCTTTAACAGATGGACAGTGAAGCCATCCTTGACCTCCTGGAGGGAAATCTCTTCTTGTCATATAATCCAGAAGATTTCAGTCAGGTTTTGTATGATCAGTTGGCCTCCTGTATTGTAAATCTCTGCTGGAATGGAATCAGTACCAGGAGCTTTGCCACTCCAGAGGAGCCTAATGGCATTCAAAACCTCTTCTTCAGTTGCAAGTTTGGCTACAAAGAGATGGAATTCAATCTGTGGTATACAGTCATTAGATTCAGCATTGATTGAAGGAAGTCTCTTGAGGACACTTTGGAAGAGTTCAACCCATCTCTCCAAGATCATCTTATCATTTGATCAGTGTCGTTCCATCATCGCTGAATAGTTGGGTTGTACCGTAGATTTTTGGCCCATAATTAGCTTTCAGGGCATTTTAGAATGGTTTTGGGTTGCTACTATTAGTATAAAACTGAATTTCATCTGCCTTCTGACTGTGCAAAGAATTATGAATCTTTCTCAATTTCATTTGTACTTTTCTGCCTTCTTAGAGATGGATAAACTATCCAGCTAAGAAATACTGTGGAGTTCTTATTTTTTATTAGGTAGTTCCTGAATTCCCCCCCCCCATCATTTTTATCAACCTACTCCTGATGTTTGTGAGTGTTCTAACCCAGATGAGTAAATGTGGTTTGTGCACCAGACCTCTTAAAGCTGCTCACTCTTTTTCAGTTCCAGGGTTGCTGATCTTATGTGGGATCAGCTTCCCCTCAAAGTCAGCCACAAACTGTTCATTAATGGAGGAGTGCTATAATTGAGACTTCTGGTAGTCATCTTGCCTTGGGACTGCTGCTTCTGTTGAATGTAAATGCTTAGCTTGGAGAGGATAAGTCTATGTTTGGCCCAGCACTCTGCATCACACATTGCCTTTGTCATGATTACATACTGTCTGTCTCTTCTCCTTATATTGACATAGTCTATTAAATGCCAGTGTTTACTGTGAGGATGCATCCAGGAAATTTTATTGACTTCATGTAAGCAAAACTGTTGGTAAAGAGAAAGTCATAAGAAGTCTTCAGGAGTTAGTGACTAATGCTGTTGCTATTTCTGATTCCATTCCTCTCAAGGACTCCCTACCATATCTGATAATCCATGCCTACTTTGAAGTCACAAATTACATGCTTGTCCTTTTGGGGGGCACAATGATGGTGATAAGATCCTTCATAGGAGGGTCTTTATAACATTTTTCTTTGACCTCATCAGGGTTCATCATGGTGGGACCATGCCCATTGAAGATGGTGCTATGGCACTTCCCTGAAATGGGAAATTGCATTATCACAGGCCTATCACTTATTCTTTTGGGGAGACATACAAGCTTGGTGACTAGATTAGATTTCTTTCAAAACCTAGGTCTGCTTTATAACACTCCTCCTCATGGTGGCCACATTAGAAAAACGTGTCCTGACTTCAGGAAATTGGATTTTACTTGTTTTGTTCATTTCAATCAGGGCTGCTGGATAAGATACGTGCTGAGCCCTTTTACTATAAGAGCAATTTGTCTTTCATGCCTAAATTTTTTGAGTGTTTCAGTCACAGGGTTAGTTCCCTACCTGCTGCAGTGAATAGGCCAAGGTGAAGTGAAGCAGAAAAGTTTTAGGGAACCCTTTCTAGATCCTTCCACACAACAGGACATGAACACAATTTGATCCTTTAAAAAAGGTATCCTGGTGACTGGAATCTCAGCTGCTGAAGTTCAGTGAGAAGACCGTGGCCATCTATGTGAACAAGTCCAGTATATCTACACTTCCTACTTCATCACTAGCACATTGCAATAAGACTTTGAGGTAGGTAAAATAGCAACATAATTAAACAGTAAAATAGTTGAATAGTAAAATGATGAATGAAAAATATGGATAATTTCTATTGACTTGTGCATAAATTGGATTTAAATGAGTTAGACCTTGGCATCTTCATGCCTGTTTCCTCATCTGTAAAGTGTGGATAATAATTGACCCTATATCCTAGAATTGTAATAAGGAATGAAATAATATTTATAAAGCAATTAGGACCATAGTGCCAGGCACATAGTAGGTACTATATACATGTTACCTATTATAGCTATTAATGGTTTTTCATGGGCAGAGACTCTTTCCCTTCTAGCCTGGGAATTTGCATGGCATTCTTCATTGCCTATATCTTCCATCCTTCTCCACTTTTTAAAAAATTTCCTTTTTATGATTGGATAGAATCAGTATCAGTTACTGGGATACTGTAGGGGGTTCAGGCTGAGTCACTAACATGAGAGGACCGAATAAGGAACTACATTATCAGAATCAGAAATATGTCTAAATGGCTACTTGTGTTTCCTGTATCCAGTCAGCAGATTGGATCAATGTAGGGATCTTGAGGAGGATCTTTAAGAATTAAAGTTCTTTTATATTTAATTAAATTTTTACCATGTGTAGTGTTCTAATCTCTGATGGATTCACCTTTAGCTACTTTAACTGGTAAATAATTCCTTTGCATTTTGTTGTTGTTGGTTGTTCTTGAGGTTTTGGTGTTGGTAGATTTTATAGAAAGTAACTACCCTGCCATTTTCCTAATAGTAAGATCCTCTTCCCTTCCCCCCCCAGAAGCTGCAAGTGTTTCAGACTAGTCTTACAAGTGTTATAATATACTTTGACTAAAAGGTTTTTTAAAGAACCATAAGTGAATGATTGTTTTTTTTCACATTGATAACTATGAAATTACCTTATAATAATAAAGCACTATAGAAGTGCAAATGACCCCAGTGGTAATGATGAGATATTTCAAATAAAATTGTTATTCAAAGGGAACTACCAAAAAAATAAAAAAAAAACAAAAGGGGAAATGGATCCAGAAAGTTTGGCAACCAATGTTTTCTTGGGATAGTTACATTTGTCAGTTACTTTGACAAGGTAATGATATGTACAGACAATGAGCATGATAATGAAGAATAGTTTGGAGTACCTTCCATTGCAGCCACATAATGCTGCCCAATAATGAGATGCTGATAAAGATCAGAGCAGGGATTTTTAACTTTATGAGCTGCTCGTGAATGAAGATTGAGCAGGGCAAACTTATAGTCAGGATGCAATTGAAGAAGCTACACATAAAACTTCCTGAATGAAAAATGGAGAGTTCCACAGAAGGTAGGGGATGAAAAATGTACTCCAGGCTATCTTCTCCCATGAAGAGATTTTAGTCAGATTGTATAGCAAGAGTGACAGAATAGGGTCTATGAGTTAGAGATTGGACTACAAATGTCCAAATAATGACTCCCCCGGATCCTCAAAATGGAATAAGTCAATGACTCTGTTATTCAGACAGAAATGGATACAATAAGCAGAAGGCTACAATTCCGCTATCCTGTGGGTCTGTAGTTTCATCATGCTGAGTGGCTATGTAGTTGAATAAATGAATGATTTTTATTATGTATTTTGAGTCAAAGTCATGTAACTCTATCCACAGTGACAAACCTCCTAAGAAATTCAATGAAGGAATCAAATAGGCTGACATCACATCAAATCCCAGAGTGCATTTCTAGTTGGTGTGAAATCCTGTTCAGTTCTGTGACAAAGTATATTGGAATGAAGTTTTCTCCCTGGTTTATGAGATTAGAATTACTGGACAGGGATACCTTTGCTCTTTCAGACTACCCCTTTAGTAGTGGATGTTTATTCACATGAGGCAGGGAGGTAAAATATATGCTTAAACAAGCATTTATTAAATGTCCACTATACGCCAAGAACTATGCTAAGGGTTTTATAAATTTCTCATCTGATTCTTGTAGTCACCACAGGAGGTAGGTGTCATTAATAATCCCATTTTATAATGGAGGAAAGTGAGACAGACAGAGGTTAAGTGATTTGCTCAGTTCTACAATTGGTAAATATCTCAGGCTGAATTTGAACTCAGATCTTGAGTCCAGGTCCAGAAATCTATTCACTGTCAACCTAGTTGCCTTTCATTAGGAAATATCTTGTGTGAAACTGATTCCTGGGTGAGAATAATAACTTTTATATAGTGTTTAACTATGTGTCATATAGTGTTCTAAGTGCTTTAAAATTATAATCTCATTTGATTCTCACAACAGTCCATAGGTGTTATTATTATCCTCATTTTACAGATGATGAAACTGAAGCAAAGATGGGTTAAGTTTGAAACAAAAATATAATTTGGAGCAAAAATATAAATGATATAATAGTTAATATTTATATAGTATTTTAAAGTTTACAAAAAAATTTTCAATAATCTCCTTTTCTCCTCCCTTTCCACCCTTCTAAGTAGGTACTATTACTATATTCATTTTATAGATGAAAGAACTAAAATACATTTAAATTTTTTGAATTTAAATATTCCCCTTGATTCTCTTCAGAGGTTCAGTGACTTGCCTGGGGTTATTCTACAGGTTAGTATCTCAGGCAAGATTTGAACTCAGTTCTTCTTTACTTCAGGTTTGGTGCTTTTTCATCAGCAAACTTCTTGGCTGAGACTAGTGTATAAATCCCAGAATCATAGCACATTTCAGGGGGAAGGGATTTTAAGGTTATCTAGTTCAGATCCTCCTATCACAAGTGAAGAAACTGAGGTACTGAGATGACACATGGCTTGCAAAAGTGAGTTTCACAGTTCATTGGGGTTGTCGAGATTAAGAGTATAGCTCTGGGGCAGCTAGATAGCACCATGGATAGAGTTCCAGTACTGGAGTCAGGAGGACTTGAGCTCAAATGTGAACTCTAACACAAACTCTAGATCTTTTTGTATAAGTATTTCTTCACTTGCCTCCAAAAACACAGTCAGCCTTTTTATCAAGAGTAAATAGGAGGGAGTCAGCGAGAAAAGAGGAGGGCTAAACACTGTTCAGCTTCTGCTTTGAGGTGCTGCTACTAGCAATTAACCATCAAAGATACCTTTTTAAAAAAATTATGTAAAGGCTAGATAACATTACCTTCCTAATACTATTGCCCACTTCATCACACAATGCCTTTTTTGTTATTATTACTTTTATTTATTTTTATATTTAACATAATATGTAATATAACAATAATGTAATACACATGATTTGTTATCAATATATACTATATTATGATAAATATGCTTATCCAAAGGAAATAAATTCTCATATTAGCTATATCCAAAAATCTATCTCACTCTTTTTTTCTCTTGTCCTCAAGAAGGAAGACCATATGAAATTGGTTATATACATATTATCACATAATGTATATTTCCCTCTTTGTCATGTTGTAAAATAAGACACATCTTACTTACACTAGAGAAAAATTTATGGCAGAAAAAAAGTGAAGAATCCTGTTTCAATTTGCATTTGGCTTCTTGTCTCCTTTTTCATTATGAAACCTTTGGAATTGTCCTGGATTCTTGCCTTGTGGATAACAGCAAATTCATTCAAAGTGATCATCATACATCATTTTTGTTGCTGTGTACAATGTTCTGGTTCTGCTCACCTCACTTTGTATTACTTCATATGTCTTTCAGGTTGTTGTTTTTTTGATGATCATCTTGTTTGACATTTCTTATGGCACAATATTATTTTGTTATAATCATGCAGTACAACTTTTTAGCCATTCCCCAAATGATGGACAACCTTTTAGTTTTCAGTTCTTTACCATCATAAAAAAGAGCTGCTGTAAATTTCTTAGAACATATATTTTGTTTTCCTTTCAAATGGCTTACAAAGTTTATAACTTTTTTGAGTATAATTCTAGATTATTCTCCAGCATGATTGGATAAATTAATAGTTCCACTAATAATGTATTAGTGTCCCTATTTTTCCACATCCCTGCCAACATTTGTCATTTTGCCCTTTTATCATTTTAACCAATCTGTCAGGGTAAGATGATAGCTTAAAGTTATATTGATTTCCATTTCTCTGATCAATAATTGTTTAGAGCATTTTTTCATATAGTTATATATAGCTTTGGTTTCTTTTTTTTTAAAACCTTTACCTTCTATCTTAGAATCATTACTGTGTATTGGTTCTAAGGCAGAAGAGTGGTAAGGGCTAGGCAATGGGAGTGAAATGACTTGCCCAGGGTCACCCAGATAGGAGATGTCTGGAGCCAGATTGAAACCCAGGACCTCCCATCTCTAGGCCTAGCTCTCAATCCACTGAGTCACCCAGTTGTCCCTTGCTTTGGTTTCTTCATTCAAAAAAGTATCTATTCATATCCTTAGGCCATTTATCAATTGAAGAATGGCTCAAATTCTTATACCTTTGACAAAGTTTTCCTTATTTATTTTGGATATGAAATCTTTATACAAGAAATTATCTATAAATTTCCCCTAACTTATTGCTTTCTTTCTAATATTGGCTATATTAGTTTTATTTGTGCAAAAACTTTTCAATTTAACTTTTTCAAAATTGTTCATCTTAAATTTCACAATGCTTTTAATCTCTTATTAACAAATTATTCTTTCCACACTGACAGGAAATATATTCCTTGCTCTTCTAATTTGTTTATAATGTCTCTCTTTACACCTAGGTAATAGATCCATTTTGATCTTATCTTGGTAAATGGTATAAGATACTGGTCTAAATCTAGTTTCTGCCAAATTGCTTCCCTGTTTTCCCAAGACTTTTAAAAAAACAAATACTGAATTAATATTCTACAAGCTTGGAACTTTACCTTTGTACAATACAAGATTACAATAGACTTTTGGAACTGTTTATTGTATATTTATTCTGCTTCAGTGATGTACTTTTCTATATCTTGGCCAGTAACAGAGTTTTGATAATTATTGCTTTATAACATAGTTTGAAATCTGTTACTGCTATACCTCTTTTCTTAACATTTTTCATCATTTCCTTCCATATTCATGACCTTTTATTTTTCCAATAATTTTTGTGATTATTTTTTCTAGTTCAATAAAATTATTTTTTGGTAATTTAATTGGGTTTCGATTGAATAACTGGATTAGTTTAGATAGGATTGTCATTTTAATTATATTGGCTCTTCCAGCTCATGAAAAATTAACATTTCTCCAATTATTTAAATCTAACATTATTTGTATAAAAGATTTTATAACTATGTTCCTATAGTTCCTGTATTTGTTTCAGAAAATTTACTCATATGTATATTTTTTCTTTCTCGACTAAACTTAAATAGACTACCTTTACTATCTCTTCTTGCAGTATATTGTTAGTGACATATCAAAATGCTGATGATTCATGTGAGTTTATCTTATATCCTGCTACTTTGCAAAAACAATTATTAATTTAAATTAATTTTAGTTGAATTTGGAAGATTTTTCTCCCTCTCTCTCTCTCTCTCTCTCTCTCTCTCTCTCTCTCTCTCTCTCTCTCTCTCTCTCTCTCTTTCTCTCTCTCTCTCTCTCTCTCTTTCTCTCTCTCTCTCTCTCTCTATATATATATATATATACCATCAAGTGAACTTCAAAAAATACTTTTATTATATCTTTTCCCATTCTGATACCTCCAATTTCTTTTTCTTCTCATTGCTATTCAAATATTTCTAGTTCAATTTTAAATTATATTGGTGATAGTAGACAATTTTACTACCTATTTTACAGGGAAGGCTTCCAACTTATCCCTGTTATAGATAATGCTTGCTGATGGCTTTTAATACATACTCCTTATTTAATTTATATTTATATTTATTTAATTTAATTTATATTATTTTTATTTATTTATTTATTTATTATTTATTTATTTTTATATATTATTTTATTTAATTTATATTTAATTTATATTTAATTATTTAATATATACTCCTTATTAATCTAAGGGCAAAAACAATTTATTCAAGGTTTTTTTTTTAGTGTTGTATATTATTAAACACTTTTCTGCATCTATTAATATAATCATGAGATTTTTGTTACTTTTTTGTTAATATAACCAATTATGTTAATTATTTTCCTTATCATCCCTGTATGCCTAGTGTAAATCTTATTTATAATCTTTGTATACATTGTTGTATAATATTTGTGATATACTGTTCTAGTCTCCTGACTGATATTGTATTTAGAATTTTGCATCTATATTTATTAAGGAAATTGAACTATAATTTTTTCCCTATTTTTACTCTTCCTGATTTAGATTTCAGCACCATATGTGTGATTATTTATTGTTATTTATTGAATATTATTATCCTTTTGACTTTATACAGTGAGATGGCAAAGTGGATAGAATGCTGGACCTGGAGTCAGGAAGACCAGAGTTTAGATCTAGACATACTTTCCTTCAGTGTAACCCTGGCCAAGTCATTTAAATTTGAACAGAAATAAAGTGGAATACTTGGATATGAAAACTTTAGAAGCTTTTTAGTTCCTTTATCTATAAAATGAAGATAATAATAGCACCTTTCTTGAAAGATTATTATGAGGATAAAATGAAATAATATTGAAAAGTGCTTTTTAATTCTTAAAATACTGTACAAATGTTATCTATCATGGAAGCATTAAGATTTTTGTTCCAAACTATGTGTCTTTTTCCCCATTCTTTACTATCTCTAAGTGCTAACTGGATTCATTTAATGCTTGCTTAATTATTGTGTTAGTGCCAAAAATTATATTGAAATATTTAGACTCCAGTCAGTTGGTAGGTGGGCTCTTAAATAAAATTGTCATCATTCAGTTAATATTTTTTGAGGTCTCAGAATGAACAACTACAACAACAAAAGACAAATTGCTATTTGGGTAATACAGAGGAGATGAGATTTGTGTTCCTACTCTTCATAAACTTCAACTCTACGGGGTTGGATACATGTGAAAAAGACATAAGAAAGAAGATTCCAAAAGATAATATAAAATGAAGTGAAAATTAAATTAATGTCAACTGTGTATAAAACAGCTGAGCATAAGAGGAAATCACTTGAATGAATTAGAGGAGACTTCAAAAAAGCTATGACTTTCAAATAAGATTTAGACAGAAGGAACAAAGGGATGTGAACTGACACAGAGAATGGCAAAAGCAATCTAGGAAAGGAAAAAGCACATCCAAATGTTTGAGTCAAAAAGCTAACACACAATCAATCAGTCAACAAGTCTTTGGGGTTCAGGAATTTGAGGTATAAATTAAATTGCTTTAGGTTAGACCTTCCTTTACCCTCTCCAATTTCAAAATCTTTTTTGTCTGTTAACATTCTGAGAATACTTGTGGGAGCAGTTGAAATAAGGTGTGGAACAGAGATTTCCAGTGTCACAAAGCTAATGGTGGTTTTTTTTTGGGAGGGGAAACCTTAAGAAACCATAAGGGATATTTGATTGCCAGAGAACTTTCAGAATCAATGAAGGGATTAACTCCTAAATGTGATATATTATCTTAGTCTGATTAATCAAGAAGAACTTACCTTGATTAGATTTTGTAGCTTGTGTTTCAGAGCTTTAGTCACCCTGTATTAAGATTTGGTAAGATGAGTCCAGAATTAATTTTTCTCTATTTGATAAATTTTTATAAAGTAGTTTTCCTAGCATTTATTGAGTATTTTAAAAGTGCTTTGTAATTGTTTTTAACAGCTCTTCATAAGAACTGTTAAATTAGTTCTAGTTGATGAAAAATAGTTAATAAAAGCAGGTGTTCATTTTTAAATTGCCTGTAGTCTACAACTAAAGCCCATTAACTGTGCCAGTGCAGTATTTATTTGGATATTTTTACATAAATCTGCATATCATAATCAGGAGTCTCTACCTCCAAATATGTAAAATAAAATACAATTTGTTAATTAGTGCTGCCTATTTTCATTATTCAAACCTAATATTCAGAAATGACATTCATACAATATAAATCAAACATTTAAATTGATCAATTTAATTTTATCCTTAAGGGAGGCAGATACAAAGTAAGGAGGATAGACAAATACCATACATATATACATAGTATCAATTCATAAAAAGGGTTATCTTATTTAAAAAAGGATTGAATTTTTTCTGCTTAGCTCCAAAATTCAAAGCTAGAAATTGGTGTGGAAACTATTGAGAGCTAGGGTTTTGCTTGGTGTGAGGAAAAGTATTAATCAGAAGAGCTGGGGTAAAATGGAATGAACTGCTTCAGTAGGTATTGAAGTCTTCTTTATTGAGCTCTTCAGTCAGAAGCTGGATGGTCACTTTGGGATTTTATGGAAGAGAGACCCTTGTTCAGCTTTGTATTAAGCTAAATGGTGTTTGAGGTCCCTTTCTGCTTTGACCTGTCCAGATTCTAGCTATAGCCTCCTCAAAAAAACCAAATGACATTACAAACACTGGTTCCCTAAAACGTATTAGGAAAGTCTTTAGATACTAGGAATTCTCTGGCTATATGAAACTTGCTCTACTAGTTACCTTGAATCCTTTAACAAAGTTACTTCTGTTTTGCATACCTGATGGAATTTTGTATGCTTTTAACATTTTCGGAGAACTCTAGAAATTAAGACAACACTTGATTTCAACATGTAGAGAGATGGTAACATAGGTTGACACCCATTTAGAATAATTATAATAAGAAGTAGAATTTATATAGCCCTTTAAAGTTTATAAAGATGTTGTTATTATCTTCATTTTGCTGATGAGAAAAAGGAGGCAGGAAGAGGTTAAGTGAATTTGCCCATCATCACACATCTATTTAAAGTATCAGGTAGGAATCAATTTTCTTACTCCACATCCTTTGCCCTATACATCTCTCCAATTAGATATCCCTTAAAACTTGTTTAAATATTATTAAAGGAAGATTAAGAAGAGCATTGCCTCGTAAAATTCAAGGTGTAGCAGAGAGAAAAGCAAATATACATTTATTAGTAAAAAACACAACTTCAAGAAATTATCCTGAAAACATTTAATGATGAAACTTTAAGGATGATGAACTAATGAAAAATATCTATCAAAATTTCTCTAACACATTCTTTTTTCAACCCATGACAATAGAGCCATTACATACTGACTTTAACTTCAGAATTACAAAAGTGCTACATAAAGAAATAGAAATGTCACTAAATAAATAAAAAATGGGAAGCACAGTGGGACAAGATCAAATATATATAGATTATTGCTGTTATTCAATTGTATTTGACTCCGTATCTGATACTAGAGTAGATTTGCTTATTTCCTTATCCAGTTTATTTTACAGATGAGGAAACTGAGGCAAAGAGAGTTAAGTTACTTTCTCAGGGTCAAATAGTTAGTAAGCGTATGAGGCCAAAATCGAACTCAGAAATATGAGTCTTTCTCACTTCAAGTCCAGAATTCTGGTCTAAGCTAACTGTGACAATGTTGAAGCTGTTGAAGGATTGATTCTCAGGATATCTAAGGGGAGGATCTAGTGTACATCTAGACCCTGAAGACCTTTATTCAAAATCTAGTGCTCACCCATCCTGTTCTACTTATGTACAGATCTAATTAGTAGGGTGTTTTTCCTGAAATTAAACCTGAATTTGCCTCATTGCAACTTTCATCCACTGTTCTAGATTTTGTCCTCTAAGGCCAATTAATCCTTCTTCCAAATTACAGTTCTTAAAATACTTGAAAATGGTTATCATATCTGCTTTCCATTTGCATTCTTCTCTTCTCTAGGCTAAACATTTCTAGATACTCAAGCTCAAGAAACTTCATTATACTGACTGCCCTGCTCTGGACACTCCAATTTTTCTGTGTTCTTCTTAAATTGTGGTGTTCACATCTGAGCACTGTCAAGTATGTCAAGTGCAGAGTACAACGGGGTCTATGACCACCTTATTTCTGAAAAACAGCCAAAGGTGAAATTGGATTTTTGGTTGCCATATCTCAATATTGGCTCATATTGAACTGTGATACTGCCATCATGAATTGGAATAAGTGATCCATTATGAAAAGAGATTGTGTGAAGATCTTCCCCCCTTCCCATCATCTTTCACTTAACCCCTTAACTATTTACAGAACTTGCATCCACTGTTGTAACAGGATATTACTTGAGCCTTGGGAAGTCTAACTTTTTAGCTCAAAAAGATGTCCTTCAATCAGCACCTGGATTAGTTGGTATGTAATAAGATGACATTGATATATCAGGAGGACTCAGACAAGCTGAAAATGAATGGCATGATTGGGGTAGTGGAAGTATATGTTTGAAGGAAACTGATAGACTTTCTCAAGTTAAATTAATCAACATTTATAAAGTTCCAGGCATTGTGCTAAGCACTGGGAATACAAATACAAGCAGAAAGAAATATGTTCTTTGACCTCAAATTCCTTACATTCAAATATAACAGACAACATAACAAAGGGAACTGAAATTTGGAGATGGTGTAAGGGCATTGTAGAGAAAGACCAAGAGTATTAGGAATACAGCCCGGACAGGAACAAAGACATGACTTTCTCCTTACAGAAGTTCTGAGACTAACTGCTCAGTCAAGCAGAGCAAAAGATCACAGGAATGGAGGTTACTTTCAATGTGAGTAGTTCAGGAATGAAGTGAACTTCCAGGGGGAAGATTGTATGACAAAATAGATGAAGCCCTGTGAAAAATCAAGATTATAGCCAAGAGTAGAATTAATAAAATGTAATTTTGAAAACAAGATTCCTACAAAATTGTGCTTTTCATTAATCCCCCTTCCTTCTTTTGCCTGACTTTGTAGAAGTTGACAGCAATCCAGAACCTATTCCAAAGGTATGCTATCAGCTGTCTGGATATGGAGAAACAAAGTAAAAATCTGCCTTCCTTATGAGGAAGACATCCAGAGCTTGAATTCTGACCTTCTAGTTGTTTAAAATGGGGAGGTCCCCTCCATTAAGGACATATGCATTTTGGGGCATAATGTACTGTAGGTGTGTATATTTTTTTAAATATCTAAATGGAAACAATGCAGACTGGAATTAGAGGGCTTGAAAAGCTGGAGTAATCCTCTAAAGAATAGTTTAATGATGCTACTGGTACCAGCAATTATGACATTTGTACAAAAATAAAAATCTTCAGAGTTTTGAACTTTACATGGGTTATTGAATGTGTTATAGAATAAATGTGTTATAGAAACAAATATAATCAAGTTCTCTGATGCCTCCCTGAATCAGATGATTATTTTTTGTTTGGTCTAAACCTGTATTTTCATTCTGATAAAAAAAACTTGAGGAAGGAAAATCCTTCTACTAATATGATCAGCAATTTCTTTGCAACTTGGAAATCTTAGAGAGTTGTTTGGGGCCACTAGGAGATTAAATAACTTGTCTAGAGTCTCACAACAAGCACATATCAGGAATAACTTCCACCAAGGTCTTTCAGGCTTCTCAGTTGCCATCCTGTCTCTTGAATAGTTTCTCTTGAAGAGTACAAATCTGAAAATTCATAGTTGATTCCAATATAACCCTGCCATACTCCAAAGAATAGCAAAGACAAACAAACAAAAGACATTTCTCCTGCTCTCAAGGAGCTTACAAATAAAGATGCCAACATTCAAATAATTATGTTCATACCAGATAGATGTGACTTAAATGGAAGATAATCCTAGAAGGGGGGGAGACCAAGAAATTGTTTCTGTCTTAAATCCTGGAGGTATTTGAGCTCAAAATTGGAAGAAGCTACAGAAGCTAGGAGGTGGAGGTAATTGAAGAGAACATTCTAGTAAGAGGCATAGACAGTACAAATGCAGAGAGATCAGAGATGGAGTGCCCTGTGCAAGGAATAGCAAGTAGATAGATCAGAGCAGCCAGGTGGTAGAATGTGTGGAGAAGAATACAGTGGGAAATGATTGGAAAGGTAGGAAGGGGTCATGCTGAGAAGAGCTTTAAATGCCAGAGGAATTTGTAATTGATTCTGTAGGTAATAGAGAGCCACTGGAGTTGAAAATTGTGAAGGGAATAGTATGGATCTTGACAGGGGAGACAAATCTGATGCTGATCATTACTCCATTTCCTCTCTTTTCACCCATTTTAATATGACCCTTGGTGACCACTTCATCAGCCAGAACAATATCTGCTATCCTCATAGGACTCTTATCAAGTTGGTACTCAGTTACAATGATGGGACACCAGGAACAGAGCTTGCAGCAAGGGGATTTTACAAGCATACAGCAGGCCATCAGAGAGAATGGAAATAAGGCTTTATGGACTGGACATTGACACAAAGGCATTTCCCCTTTTCTGCTAAATATTGTGAACACTAAAAAAATGGAACTGACAAGAACCAATGATGCTTTCTGCCTGATGAATGCTGAAACATTGGTTTATGCTGTGTCTTTTTATCTTCTATCTTTATTAAGAGGATTTGAGGTGGTGAGCATCTAATATTTATCTAGCATATTCCAAGGCCTTCTTTATCTCCAACAATAAATACTTTGAGAATAAAAGTAAACTTGTGGATGAAAATATTCAATATCTCAAGAATATCCTACTTGGGAAAACCTGCACCTCAGTTACTTAACTATGAGAAATAGTCCAATATTTATAAATATCATGTCCTTTTTTAAGGGGGATAATGATATGAACCCCTTCCTACTTCCCACATTATTTCATCAGTTTTCTGGCACTGTATATAAATAGTCAACGTAGCTTTGCTCATTGTTGGTATTTTGATTCTGAGACTGGGAACTGAATTAGAAAATAAAATAACTTGGTTTGGCTATTACAGAACCTGATGAAGATGTAGATTCTACTGGTGTACCACAAAGAATAAAGCCAGTGCTTCACTCTTCACCTTCAAGTTGTCTCCTGACAGTAATGCTTGGAACACTATTTGTTGATTTGAAACAGGAACTTTGAAGACAGAAACATGTTTTTTCCAAAGTGTTCACAAACACTATTAAGACTATTAAGTCTATGGTGTGTCTTTCATTGTCACAGAACTCAGTCAGAGAAGAAGGGGCCAAGTTATGAAGGACTTTAAAAAACAAAATAGAGATTTTTTTTTGTTCAGGAGATAATAAGGAGACACTGGAGTGGGTTGAAGAGGAGAGAGGCGTAGTCAGACATAAACTTTAGCAAGATCATTTTGTAAGTGAGTGGAGAATATACTGTAATGTGGAGATACTTAAGGCAGGAAGGACAGCCATTAGGCGATGAGGTGATGAGTTCTTGGACTAAGTTCATGGCAGGGTTAGAGGAGAGAAAGAGCAATGTATGAGAGATACTGAGAAAGTAGAAATAATAGAGCTTAGTGACAGATTAGACATGAGGACTGAGTGAAAATTGGGAATAAGATGGTGCCCTTGAAAACAATAGGATATGAAGGAAGAAAAGCGGATTGGATGGACAGAAAAGATTTTGACTTTAGACACATTGAGTTTAAGATGTTTATGGTCTATTCAGTTGGAGAAGTCAGACTGGAGATCAGGAAAGAATTTAAGGCTAAATATATAAATATGAGAATCATCTTGTAGAGATAATAAATGGATCATTAGAGCTGATGAGATCAAACTACTATAGAGTGAGAAAAGAATATGATTAGTTGTCATATTCTACAATAAGATCAAGAAAAAGAGACTGAGAAGAAATGATCAGACATGTAGGAGGAGAATCAGAAAAGAACAGTGCCTCAGAAAGTAAAAGAGATGAGAATTAAGAAGATGGCGATTGACAGTGTCAAAAACTACTGAAATAAAAAGAAGGATAAAGATTGAGAAAAGGTCTTAAGCTTTGGCAATTAAAATCTCTTTGGAAACTGCAGAAATCTGATTCAGTTGAATGATAAAGTAGAAGTTAGTTGAGAGAGTTAAAAAGAGAATAAGAAAAAAGGATATGGAAGTATTTATTATAGGCAACCTCCTTGAGGAGTTTGGTCAGCCATAAACATGAAGAAAAATATAGAATCATATCAAATAGGGAGAAGGATTAACTTTTCCCTTAGTTCTTCCATCATTTACCATTTTCATCTTCATCATCTTTTGCAATCTGATAAGTATATGGTGAAATTTCCAAGTTATTCTAATTTGCATTTATCTAATTATTTGTAATTTAGAACATTTTTTCCACAGTTGTGGATAGTTAGGATTTCTTCTTTTGAAGATATATTTTTAGTTATATTTTTTCTGCCTCTTTGTGCAAAGGCTTTTAGTCTTACATTTGAATCAGTCCCTAATATATTTTGGGTAGAAAATCTTTAGCAGAGAAATATTTTTCAAAGTTTATATGCCCCAGTTCCTATTTCCCTTCTAATTTTTTTACTATATTAGATTTGTTCATGCAAAACCTTTTTAATTCTATATAATGAAAATTGTCCCTTTTTAATTTTATGATCTTCTTTGTTTTGTTATAAACTCTTCCCTAATCAAAGACCAAAAGTAACTTCATCTTTTCTCCTCAAATTTATTTGTCATGTGAATTTTACATAGATAACATATATCTATTTCAAGCTTATCTCTAGATTAATTTCTGCCAGACTGTTGTCTATTTATCCTAAGTTTTTGCCTCTGAGTCTTCCAGTAACTGGGGCCTTTGGGATTTGTCAAATGCTATACTACTATAATTTTTGCTTCTATACATTGCATATCTAATTATTATAAAATTATATAATATATCAAATTATAGAATTTTGTTATTTGCTTCCTTCAATATATGAATCAAATACTTTTGATGACTAATGCTTTGTGTTACCAGATCTGTCACAAGTAGAATTTTTTTCAAGCATGTTTCTTATAAAAAGTTTATAGCTATATTCTGCTTCTAATCATTCTACTAATCTCTTTCATTTTTTTGATTGAATTCATCCCATTTTAGTTCATAATAATGCTTATTAATTTCATATTTATTTCCTATTATATCATCTTATATGTTTCCATATTTTTGCTCCTTCCTGTCTTTTTTTAAATGAATCATGAAAGAGAAGAAATGTGATCAGCGCTAATTTTCTATCACTGAAACAATAGTCTTCTACAGCACTGCTTTTCATCTCTTCTCCTTGCCAAGACCCCAAAGAGGTTATATTTATTTCTCTTTAATCCTTTTATTTTATTTTTTAAAAATCATTAATTTCTATCTTAGTATCAAATCTACGACAGAAAAGTGGTAAGAGCTAGGCAATCCAGGTTAAATGACTTGCTCAGGGTTATACAATTAAGAAGTGTCTGAGTCCAGATTTGACTCCATAATCTTCTTTTTATGATCCAGTCTCTGAAGCTAAAGTATATTTTGCTTATTATTATTCCCTCCATTTCTCTTTCTTCCCCTTATTTTGTTCCATGGTAGGGGAACCTCTCAAATGCTTGCAATCTGAATTCTGACTTTTACCATTAAACTGAAACTCTTTTTTTTCATTTTTACCATCAACCTAAGTTTTAAATCAATTGAACTTTTTCTCAGGCATTATTCTTTTGACCTCTATATCATTTGACTGCCTTTCCACGATTAAAATACATATCCTCTTCTCCCCTACCTATCCAGGGATGCTGTGTTTCAGTCAAATTGGCCTGTTTTCTCTTCCTTGTATTCTACATTTCAGGTTCTCTTTTCATACCATTGAAAAGATTGTTTCACATGTCTGGAATATACCCATCCCTCCCCCTTGCTTCTATTCTTTCAAATCCCTTGCATACTTTGGAGTTTATTACAAATTTCTTCATGAGACTTTTCTCACCTTCTCAATCTAACCCTGCCTCAGTTGCTAGTTCTCTCCTCTCAGATTACTTTGAATTTTCTTTGTATATAATACATATTTTCTTTTAAAAATTTTTATTTAATTTATTAATGTAGAGTATTTTCCAGGATTACAAAAAATCATGTTCTTTTCCTCCCCTCCCCCCAAACCCCTTCCATAGCCAATGCACAATTCCATTGGGTTCTACATGTGTCATTGGTCAAGACCCATTTCCATATTATTGATATTTGCACTAGGATGATCATTTATGGTTTATAAACATAATCATATCCCCACTGATCCATGTGATCAAGCAGTTGTTTTACTTCTGTGTTTCTACTCCCACAGATCTTCCTCTGAATGTGGATAGTGTTCTTTCTCATAAGTCCTTCAGAATTTTCCTGGATCATTGCATTGCTACTGGTAGAGAAGTCCATTACATTCAATTGTACCACAGTATATCAGTCTCTATGTACAATGTTCTCCTCGTTCTGCTCCTCTCATTCTGCATCAATTCCTGGAGGTCATTCCAGTTCACATGGAATTTCTCCAGTTCATTGTTTCTTTGACACGATAGCATTCCATCACCAACATATACCACAGTTTGTTCATCCATTCCCCAATTGGAGGGCATCCCCTCATTTTCCAATTCTTTGACACCACAAAGAGCTCAGCTATGAATATTCTTGTACAGTTCTTTTTCCTTATTATCTCTTTGGGGTACAAACCCAGCAGTGCTATGGCTTGATCAAAGGGTAGGCAGTTTTTTAGCTCCCTTTGGGTATAGTTCCAAATTGCCTTCCAAAATGGTTGGATTAATTCACAACTCCACCAGCAATGCATTAATGTTCTAATTTTGCCACATCCCCTCCAATATTTATTACTTTCCTTTGCTGTCATGTTAGCCAAACTGCAAGGGGTAAGGTGGTAGGTACCTCAGAGATGTTTTGATTTGCATTTCTCTGATTATAAGAGATTTAGAACATTTTTTCATATGTTTATTGATAGTTTTGGTTTCTTTATCTGAAAATTGCCTATTCATGTCCCTTGCCAATGTCAATTGGGGAATGACTTGGTTTTTTTTGTACGATTAATTAGCTCTTTATGAATTTGAGTAGACCTTTGTCAGAACTTTTTATTATGAAGAATTTTTCCCAATTTGTTGCTTCCCTTCTAATTTTAATTGCATTGGTTTTGGTCGTACAAAACCTTTTTAATGTAATGTAATAAAAATTATTTATTTTATATTTTTAAATTTTTTCTAACTCTTCCTTGGCCTTGAAATCTTTCCTTTCCCAAATATCTTAAAAGTATACTATTCTGTGTTCACCTAACTTACTTATAGTTTCCTTCTTTATATTCAAGTCATTTACCCGTTCTGAGTTTATCTTGGTTTAGGGCAAGAGATGTTCATCCAAACCAAATCTCTCCCATACTGTTTTCCAATTTTCCCAGCAATTTTTTTTGTCAAATATTGGATTTTTGTCCCAAAAGCTGAGGATCTTGGATTTATCATAGACTGTCTTTCTAAGGTCATTTATCCCAAGACTATTCCCCTGATCCTCCTTTTTATCTCTTAGCCAGTACCATATTGTGTTGATGACCACTGCTTTATAGTATAGTCTGAGGTCTGGTACTGTGAGGTCACCTTTCTTCACATTTTTTTTTCAATATTTCCCTTGATATTCTTGATTTTTTGTTTTTCTAAATGAACTTTGTTAAAGTTTTTTTCTAATTTAGTAAAAAATTTTCTTGGTAGTTTAATGGGTATGGCACTAAATAAGTAAGTTAGTTTGGGTAGGATTGTCATTTTTATTATGGTAGCTTATTCTACCCATGAGCAACAATGTTTTTCCAATTGTTTAGATTTAGTTTTAACTGTGTGAATAGTGTTTTGTTCAAATAGTTCCTGTGTTTGTCTCAGCAGATAGATCCCTAAGTATTTTATATTGTCTAGGGTGATTTTAAATGGAAATTTCTCTTTCTAACTCCTGCTGCTGAGATGTGTTGGAAATATATAGAAATGCTGATGATTTATATGGGTTTATTTTGTAATCTTAAACTTTGCTAAAGTTGTTGATTATTTCCATTAGGTTTTTGGTGGATTCTATAGGATTCTTTAAGTAGACCATCATATCATCTGCCGGGAGTGATAGCTTGGTCTCCTCATTACCTATTTTAATACCTTCAATTTATTTTTCTTCTCTAATTGCTACTGCTAGTGTTTCTAGTACAATCTTGTTTCACTTGTGATCTTATTGGGAATGCTTCTAATTTATCCCCATTACAGATGATACTTGCTGATGGTTTTAGATATATACTGTTTATTATTCCTATACTTTCTAGTGTTTTAAATAGGAATGAGTTTTGTATTCTGTCAAAGGCTTTTTCTGCATCTATTGAGACAACCATGGTATTTTTTGTTGGTTTGCTTGTTGGTGTGGTCTATTATGTGGGTGATTTTCCTAATATTAAACCATCCTTGCATCATGGTATAAATCCCACCTGATCATAATGGATGACTGTCATGATCACTTTCTGGAGTCTTTTTGCTATTATTCTATTTAATTTTTTTGCATCTATGTTCATTAAGGAGATTAGTCTATATTTTTCTTTCTCCATTTTTGACCCGTCTGGCTTTGGAATCAGTACCATATTTCTGTCATAAAAGGAATTTGGTAGAATTCCTTCTATGTAAATTATGTCAAATAGTTTGTATAGTATTGGGATCAGTTGTTCTTTGAAAGTTTGATAGAATTCACTTATGAATCCATCAGGACCTGGGGATTTTTTTAGGGAGTTCTTTGATGGCTTGTTCAATGTCTTTTTCTGATATGGAGTTATTTAGGTATTCTATTTCTTCTTCTGTTAATCAAGGCAATTTATATTTTGTAAATATTCATCCATATCTCCTAGCTTGCCATATTTGTTGCCATATAATTGGACAAAATAATTTTTAATGATTGCCTTAATTTTCTCTTTATTAGAGGTGAGGTCTCTCTTTTCATCCTGGATACTGTTAATTTGCTTTTCTTCTTTCCTTTTTTTATTAGAGTGACCAGTAATTTGTCAATTTTATTTGCTTTTTTCCAAATTACCTGCTTCTAGTCTTATTTATTAATTAAATAGTTCTTTCACTTTTCATTTTATTAATTTCTCCTTTAATTTTTAGGATCTCTAATTTAGTTTTCATCTGGGGATTTTCAATTTGTTCCCTTTCAAGTTTTTTTTACATATATGCCCAATTCTTTGACCTCTGCCCTCTCTAATTTGCTAATATATGAATTCAAGGATATAAATTTTCCCCTGAGTACTGCTTTGGTTGTATCCCATAGATTTTGAAAGATTGTCTCAACATTATTATTTTCTTCCATGAAATTATTAATGGTTTCTATGGTTTTTCTTTACCTAACAAGTTTTAGAGAATCATATTTTTAAATTTCCAATTAATTTTTGTTTTGCCATTCCCTGTACCCTTACCAATTATCATTATTATTATTGCATTATGATCTGAAAGGTTGCATTTATTATTTCTCCTTTTTTTGCACTTGTTTGCCATGTTTTTATGCCCTAGTACATGGTTAGTCTTTGTGAAGGAACCATGCACTGCTAAAAAGGTGTATTCCATTTTGTCCCTATTTATTTTTCTCTACATATCTATTAACTCTAATTTTTCTTAAGATTTCATTCATATCTCTTACCTCTTTCTTATTTATTTTTTTGGTTTGATTCATCTAGTTCTGATAGAGAGGTTCAGGTCTCCCACTAGTATAGTTTTACTATCTATTTCCTCCTTCAACTCCACTAGTTTCTCCTTAAGAAATCTGGATGCTATACCATTTGGTGCATTCATGTTGAGTACTGATATTTCTTCATTATCTGTACTGTCTTTTATCAGGGTGTAATTACCTTCCCTATCTTTTTTGACTAGATCTATTTTTACTTTGACTTTGTCATATATCATGATTGAGACTCCTGCCTTCTTTTTCTTAGTTGAGGCTCAATAGATATTGCTCCAGCCTTTGTTCCTTATTCTGTGTGTATCTACCTGCTTTCTGTGTGTTTCTTGTATACAACATATGGTAGGATTTTGGTTTCTAATCCACTCTGCTATTTGCTTTTGTTTTATGGATGACTTCATTCCATTCACATTCAGAGTTATGATAACCACCTCTGTATTCCCCAACATTTTGATATCCTTTCCTAGTGCTGCCCTTTCTTCTTTTGCTATATCTTTTTAGACCAGTGGTTTGCTTTTAGTGAGTTCCCCTAACCCCTACCCTTATTATAGTCCCCTTTCTGCCCACTCCCCTTTTGTTCCCTTCTTATTTTTAGTGTATATTAAGTTCCCCCCATCCCTCCTTTTTTGTACTCCCCTCCAACTCCCCTCCCCCCCCTTAGTTTTTTTCTATTCTCACTTTCCCTGTAGGGCAAGAAAGAATTCTATACCCCAATGGATCTAGATGTTCTTTCTCTCAGTATTTATTTCACTGAGAGTAAAATTTAAGTATTACCTATCAGCACTCTCTTCCTCTCCTTCTTATAATAGTATTCTTCCCCTCTCCTTCCCATCTGCCTGTTTGTGTGATATCATTTATCCTATTTATCTTATTCCTTTAAGTTTCTCTTGGTGCCATCTTCTATTCCCCCTTCCCTTTTTCTTTTTTTTTTGCATATTATTTTAGACCTCTTATTACCCCGATATTTATCTATGAATAATTCTTCTAATTACTATAATAGTGAATATATTTTTGAGAGTTACAAATAGCATGTTTCATATTAATATAAACAATTTGATCTTATTGAAGCCCTTAAAGAAGAAAATTTAAATGAAAAAAAAAATTCCCCTTTCCTCTCTCTTTCTTATTTACCTTTTAATGTTTCTCTTGATCTTTATGTTTGGATATCAAACTTTCCACTTAGTTCTGGTCTTTTCTTTACAAATACCTGGAAATCTTCTATTTTGTTGAATGCCCATACTTTCCTCTGGAAGTATATAGTCAGTTTTGATGGGTAGGTTATCCTTTGTTGAAGACCCAATTCTCTTGCTTTTCTGAATATCATATTCCAAGCCTTATGGTCCTTTAGTGTGGGAGCTGCCAGATCTTGTGTAATCCTGATTGGTGCTCCTTGAGAGTTGAAATGTCTCTTTTTGACTTCTTATAAATTTTTTTCCTCATCTTGGAAGCTCTTAAATTTGGCAATTACATTCCTGAGGGTTGTCTTTTAAGAATTTAGTGTAGAGGGTATTCTATGAACTCTCTCAATGTCTATTTTGCTCTCTTGTTCAATAACATCGGGGAAGTTTTCTTGGATAATTTCTTGTAGTATGATGTCAAGGTTTCTGTTTATTTCTGGGTTTTAAGGTACATCAATGATTCTCAAATTGTGTCTTATAGACCTGCTTTCTTGGTCAGTCATCTTCTCAGTGAGATATTTCAAGCTTCCTTCTATTTTTTCAAACTTGGTTTTGCTTTATTAATTCTTGCTGTTTTGTGAGATCATTGGCTTCTAATTGCTCAATTATGGTCTTTAAAGACTCGTTTATCACTATATTCTTTTGCTTTTCTGCTATTATCTTTTTATTTTCCTTTTTGGTTTGGTCTATCCTGCTTTCCATGGCTTCCAGATGTTAAATTTTGGTCTCTAATTTATTTATCATTTCATTTTATTTCTGGGCTTCTTTCTGCATTTGGGAGTTCCTGTATTTTAAACTGTTATTTTCTTTTTGAACTATTTCCCACTTTTCTTGCCAATATTCTTCCATCTTTTTGATAAGCTCCAATTTAAATTCTTCAAGAGCTTGTGGCCAATTTCTGTTTTGGGGGGAAGGTTTAGATGCATTTATTTGTATGCCCTCTTCTGCTATTTCCTCTGTAGTCTGGATTTTTCCTCCATAAAATTATTGCTCTCTTCTTGTTTTTCTTGGTGTTGGGAAGTTTTTTTTTCCTGGGTGTTTTTTTGCCATAACTGTGGTGTTTTTTTCCTTCCCTTTTGTTAGATTTAAAATAGTAAAGCCCATAAACTGTAGTGAGTTAAAATGGTGGAAGATATAAATTGTGATAGATATAAGAGAGGGTGAGTAAATTTGACTGCAGAAAAATATGTTTCACTACAGTGTCTTGGTTTTAAATCAAATATAAGGTGGTCGCCAGGGAAATATTCCCAATTATTCAAATACCCAAGTCAACTGGGTTTTATAGAGATTTTTAATTAATAATATAATGAGGAATTAGAGAAAGAGTAGGAAAGGAATAATTATGAAGGGCCTCAAGCCAATATGGCCTAGACCTGAGTCTTAAGAGAGAGAATCAGTCAGTCAGTCTTTTAACACTCACCACAAGGTCTGCCTAAACAAGGATTCTAGTGACACCAGGCCAGCTCCATCTCAGCTGACTTCACCAGAGAGAGCTCCAGCGAGACCTCCTTAGAGATTGTCCTCCAAGAGCTTCCCTTCTCCAGAGTCTCTCTCAAGATTCTTCCCAAGCGATCCTCATCAGAGATCCTCCAAAAGGATCGCTCCAAAAGGATATATCCTCAAGAGATTCTGCTTTTTCTTATATAGGGGCTTTTCTCCCATGTCACCTCCCCTAAGTCCCTACTTCTACCAATCACTGTAGACGCTTTCCAAAGGACTGCCCATCTAAATTCCTGCTAAGTCGACCAATCTCCTCAGTAAGTCTGAATCAAAAAAAATGCTGCTGTGTCGACCAATCTCCTCAGTAAGTCTGAATGAGAGAAAACACAGCTGAGTCAACTAATCTCATCAAGAGAAAACTTGCCCGACTCTTTTAGGTACCTAGCATCCAATTGTATGAATTCTAAAAACAGGCCTGGCTTAAAGAACTCCTTGCCTTATTATAATCATGGGTCCAAGTACTTTCATTGTTTAGCAAGGAGTTTTCTCTCCTAAAGTAGTCTTAAGTACGTTTGGAGTAGAGGTCCTCCCATTTCTGATCCTGGCAAGTTCTCACATCAAAATGGGGAATGTTTCTCAGTAGGGAATTTGTTCCAATTAAGAATTCCCCGATGGGGAAATTTTTAACATTCACAAGTCTGAGAGATTTCAAGATTTACACTTTCCAGTCAGAAGTCTGAGTGAGGAGGGCAGGCTCTCTGTGTATGGAGCTAAGGAGAGAGGTTTCTGCCTGAGGCCACCTCTCAAGTCTCTGTCTTTTCTACTGTTTGAAGCCTTCTCTGTGCTATCTCCTTGCCCAGTGTCTGTGCTCTTATGCCTGTTGTGGTCTCAGGTCTAGCTCCTCTCAGGGATAGGTCTTTGGTGGTCTTAGTCAGCTGCCAAGTACCTAGAGGTGCCCCTCACTTGCTCACTGATTCTAGTGCATGCTGACTCTGAGTCTAGCTCACTGGCTCCATAGTTGGGGTGGGGGAGGGTAGATCAGCTCATGTTTTGGTGGAAAATATTTCACCCCCTTATAGTGTGGAAATGCCTAAATCTCATGTACCTGCAATGCTATGCCCTACTGTGGAGTCACTTTGTTCATATGAATTCAGTTTGTTTTTTTGTTTTTTGTTTTTTTTTTCCTTTTGAGGTAGTCCATATCTGTAGGCCCTGAGGAGAGGTAGATTCCTGAGTCTAAACTACAGCCATGTTTACCTGGAATAATGCATATTTTCTTATTCATGATTGTAGCATTTTTTATAGAATGGAGTCTTTTCATGGGCAAGATTTATTTGGCTATGAGTATTTAATTCTGATGCCCAAATCAGAGCATAGCATATAGCATATGCTGGATTGAATGAAGAATTGTTGTGACTATGAGCAAGTTATTTTATTTATTTTTTAATTTAAAAATTTTCAAGTTATTTTAAATTTCTAAGCCTCAAGAAATTCTTTGAATCATTTGCTATGTTCTGTATAGGTAGTGATCTGCACTTGTAGAGAGTTCTCACAATGAAGAAATCAGAGATCTACCTTATCCCTTTATGTTCTTTCCTACTTAAAAATCCTATAATACTTTCAAAGGGGCTTTCTACTATGATTTCTCAAAGTATCTGGATTGATATATATTGTTGAATTAATTCCATAAAAAGAGATGGCCTTGGACAGGATGCTGTTTCTCTTAACAACCAGCCACTCTATCAATTGTTGCCATGGAAGCATTTAATTAATAATTCCATGTTGTACCCCAATATGATTTAGCACATTGTTAAATCTCACACTCTTGGCTCTGCCATGAATAATTAGAAACACATTCACCAAGCAGCCATGCTCTTCCACAATGGCCCTTCATACTCCTAAGTAGAAGATTTGCTGAAGTGGCATAGTGTAAAAGTCTCCTAAACAAACCTAAAATTATAGCAACAATGACCGCTTATGAACTGGTTGTTCAACACACGTTTTAAGTACATTTTCTTTTTATGACTTCCTTACAGTACATCATGAGGGGGGTGGGAAGAAGTCTATTTTTAAAAAATGACACCACAGAACACTGCCTAATAAGCCATAAATATTTGGGCAGATTTGGCATCAACTTAAATAAAATGGACTGCCACATAGTTTGAAATTTCTTGTCAAAAGGCTAATAAGCTCTTTAAGTATATAATTTTGAGGAGTGTATTATATAAATTGTACATGCAATTATAAATTGTTATCATTTGTTCACAAAATTTATGCTATTGGCCTTTGGGCAGAAAAAATAAGAAATCTTATCACAAGAATTGGCAGAAAAGGCAAGTGGAAAGAGTATGTACATACACACATACAGATGAAATGAAAAAGCTGAATAAAAAATTAAGCATATTATAGAACTAAGCCTCAATTTGCCCTGGCCTGGCCCCAAGCCATGATTATCTTCCAGTTGTCCCACAGTTTCCCTTATTTTATCAGGACATAGGAAGTGAAAGACTATTATCCTATGATCAATAGATTCACAATTAGATTACTTCATCATATAATTTCTCATGTCTTCTTCCTGGATAGTCTAATCATTTTTTAGACACACATTCCCATATAGAATAACCATATAAGGCTAATTCATCATTAGCTGTGCCAGATGGATGGACAGAAAAACGCATACATACACAAGCACCCACACAAACAAGGGAATAATGTTGAAAATGAATACTTGGATATCTCTGGCAATTTTCTGAGCCAGGATTTCCCTCCAAATAACCCAAATCTCATAATTTCCCTCTATTGGAGTAGGAGGTGCCAGGCAGTGGCCTCTGATCAGATTCCTCATATAGGTCATAATTCAAATCTTAGTCATAGGTTGATCCTTCTCTTTTGTACTCAAATTCATTTAATGAAAATTCTGAAACTGGAGGTGATAGAAACTGGCATGAATCTTTCATTTCAGCATCATTTGGGGCACCATTCATTTTTTGATAAGAGAAGATTGAGGAGTGATTTTTGAATCCCCTACAGATACACACAATTTTGTAAAAATTATAATGATGGCAGAGGTTTACAGTTGCACATAAATAATTTTTTTTTAATCCAGAGGACAAGAAAAATTTGCAAAACTGAGCCATTATCATCTTTGAAAAATCCAGGGATCAGGGTAATTCTGGCAAGGTTGTTGCAGGAAAAGTTTTCATTAATCCCAACTCTCTCTGACTAATGTTCAAAAACAATATGAAATTATTTGAATGAAGTTAAAGAAACATAATAAAAAAGAAGAAAATTTCCTGCATGGATGAAGTTGCTCAGTAACACATAATAGAGAGGAGAAAGAGGGGTCAGATCACCCTGACTGCTACTCTTGCTATCATGGCAGTGGAGGGAGATGGAGAGATAGAGAGAGACAGAGAGAGAGAGACAGACAGACAGACAGACAGAGAGAAAGAGACAGATAGACAGACAGACAGAGACAGAGAGAGACAGAGATAGAGACAGAGATGACATGCCATATTTGGTGTTGAATGTGAGTATTCTCCATTGTGGTCACCACCACTCTTATCCACCAGTATAAGATAGAACAATGGAACTAGAGCAAGGGAATATCCTATCAGTAATAAACTTAACCCTTATTGAGAACTCATGATAACTGATGAAGTGTCTTTCATCTTTTCCTTCTCCCTGTCTGTATGAAAGCGCAGATGTCTAATCTACATTTTTTCTTCTCTTTACATTTATTTCACAATTCCTGCTTTGATTAGGACTTTAACACTAGCTTATACTAGATGATATATGTTCAATTGTAACTGCTTTTGATTTGTGTTTCATTATTTGTGATAAGGGAGTTGCAAAGAGAGGAACAGTGACTGGTCTTGGTAGACAGCCAAAAGTGAATCATTGATAAATTTGGATTCTAACCTTAGGCTCATAAGCAATGTCAAAGTGAATTATATTGATTTATTAATTTTAATTAAATGTCCTAAAGTGAGTCAAGATGAGTTCAAGGCCTTTGCCCTCAAGCAAAAACAAGTTAATTGGCATCACTATCTAATAGGCAATCATCAGATCATCCTGCCTTTTCCATGGTTTCTCTCTACTCATTAATTTCTCTATAGGAGTGGATTTGAGGTGGTGACTAGATAGTAAGTTATGTAAAAGTGGAAGGAGAAAAGGCATAAAAGGCATATCTGTATTAGGGCTCAGATGCCTCTATTTTAAGGGTGGAGGCCAGAAGAGGGAGTGAGTACCTTTACCTTTTTACTTTTACCTTCACCCAAACAAATCTTTAAACCCAGATGGTGTAGGGGTTATACATGGGAAACTCATCCATGAGAGGTAGATAGATAAATACATTTTAATCTTTCCTTCATTGGAAGCTTAGATTACATTTTAATCTTTTCTTCATTTTAAAATTATCTTTCGTTTTGAAATATTTATTTTTTTATTTATTTGTTACATTAAAACACTCAGTTAACCCTCTTCTCCCTTCACTCCCTCTTCTCCCCCCACTAGAGAAGGCATCATTTGACAAAAGATCTATATAAAACTATGTCTTGCTTTTTTCTGTTTATCAGTTTTTCCATGGAGGTAGATGAACAGAAGTCATTCTTCAAACAGTATTTTTTGTTACTGTATATAATGTTCTCTTGGTTCTGTTTGTTTCATTCTTCCTGCATGTTTTAGAGATTATAGTACAAAAATTTTAATTTGTATTTTTAACATTTTAATTTTCATTCTTTCATGTAATTTCATTTTCCCCTTTACAGTTTATTTTAAGTAAACATTTTGGTTTTTTTAATAAGAAAGACTATTAACTTTTTAATTAATTTCTATTTGTTGGATTTTTGACATAATGATATATAATTTTGTTCTTTTTAATCAAAAATGTAATTTAATTTTATATTATAATTTTCTACTCTTTAACTGAAATTATCAGATTTTTGTTTTGAATGCAATTTCTATTTTTGTACCTCATTTATTTTAGATGTTTTTTTCTTTTCTTCTTTGATCTGCCTTTGCTATGATAATATCATGCACCCAATGTTGTACTTATGATACTTATGTATCTATGAATACCTGATAGTTGATAGTGACAACATGCCATTATTTAGTCATTTAGTTATGTTTACTTCTTTGTGACCTCAGACTATAAGACCTTTCTATCCTCCATTATCTCCTAAAGTTTCTTCTAGTTCATATTCATCGCTTCCATGAGTACTAACATGAACAATAACAGTTTTTGAAGCACCTATTGGTGTACAAAAGAAAAATGTTGCTATAATTTTTTCTCTCCCACATTTTTACCTTGCTGATACTTATATGCCATATTCCTTAGGGAATTGTTTACTGGTGTCTATGTAATCTGAGATTGATATTATACAACTTCCTTTTGATGACAGGTCAGATATTGGTATTATGAATCCATATTGTGAAAATAGAAGTACTACAAAAATACTGTCATTTTATGGACATTAATATTAATCAGCAAATATTGAATTTGGAGTAGACTCTGGGCATTGAACTTCCAATGTTATAAAAGTTGTAAAGGACACAGTAAAATGAATTTGGGACTATAGAATAATCTACACTAGGATATAGTTTGAAAAATGCATACCTGCTTGATCACTCAAATGTACATGAGAAATTTCAGATTGAAGAAAGTACCTGAAAATTGGTGTATAATCCTTATTTATAGTATATAAAAGTTATATCATTAATGAGCAATGGAAATGTACTAGTTCAGATATGAGCTACAATATACATGTGAGTCTTTACCTTTGTAGAAAACCGAAGCAAAATTCTTGCCAACAGAATCAGCTACTTTATCTGTGAATGAGCTGGTTTTATATTCTCTATGCTAGACATGAAAGCTCTGCCTATGCCTAGACAAAAGGCTGGTTCCACTAAATCAGATAGTAATAAGTTATCTGTAAAAAGATTCATAATCAATTCTTCTATTGTGGGAAGAAATAGATCACCTCTAAAGGTTGCATAAGAGAAGTCTAATTTGTAAGCTGGTATCCAAAAAAAATCTTATTATAGATATGAAAGATAAACCAAAAGTTGGAACTTCCCACCTAAAGGAACTACACTCTAGTGATATGATCTGGGCATGTTGCAGAACTCATGTAGGGAAAAACAAACAAACAAGGGAAAGCTTGGTGGCTCTGTGGATAGAGATCCAGGCTTAGAATCAGGACATTCTGGATTCAAATCTGGCCTCAGACACTTTCTAGCTGTTTGATCATGGCCAAATCACTTAACCCCTATTGTCTAGCCTTTACCACTCTTCTGGTTTAGAACCAATACTTTGTACCCTAAAATAGACAGTAAGGGTTTAAAAACAAGAAAAAGAAAAAGAACTCCTTTGGGGCATTCTGACAGACAAGATAAATTATATAAGTAAAATTAGAAGCCCTACATTTGAACACTTGCAAATTCTAAGGAAATGACAACTTGAACTCAAATAACAGAATTGCATATAATATTTTGGGTTATTCTTTGGATATAGGCAAACAACTATGATGATATTAACTGAAATTGGCAAAGTGATTCAGTACAAAGGAAATCCTGTATCTCAAGTCCAGAGTGGTAGCAAGCTGAATGATACCCCTTGAAAATACAAACAATGCCAGAGTGATACAAGTAGATAAAGGATTGTGGGAACATAACCCTGAAGGATAACCCTAAAGTATATTAGATAGTTGAAACCATCACTAAATGCTGATGAGTCGATGGACCATAAGAAATAATTAAAGAAATTGGGAAAGAATTCCTGAGAACCAATTCCACTTACCATCAGGATGTCTTCTCACACATGATTTAGAGAGTTTAAGTAGGGATAATACCTTCAAAGGATGGTCATTTTGAGTCCATAAACACTCAAGAAAGTAATATACCTTTGGTAATGCAGAAATGGAAGGCTGCAATATATGCTTTGGGATGTTAATGGATATTAGGAAGGAATTCACCTTAGTTCCCATAGACACTGAACATGCTCCCATCATCAATTCCTTTTGGCCCCTTTCTACAGACACATAGAATGTCTATAGAGGTGCCTGTGAAAACTGAGGAAGATTACTCTACTGACTGAAAGTAGAGCACAAGTTAGCATCCTGTTCCTTTTATGGTGTGAAAGATATTTTAAGAAAATGCATTTATAATCTCTAAAAGATCTAGATTTGAAGAATTGAGTGCCTAAACCATCCTTATGTAAGTGTGAAAACTGAGGAAACCTTGAAATTTCCTGAGAAAGTTGCTGGTGACAAGCAACACATCTGTGAATGGCTCTGGCTCTGGTGTATATAGATAGACCCACTATAAACCAATGAAGTGTTACCTTTAATTGGAATTTTTTCCAGGCTATGGTCTTGGGATAGTAGTACACTTCACACTATCCAAGTAGCCTGTGAAGAAGCAGTCAGTTATAACAAACATCACAAGCTGAATAGTTCTTAAACCTCATAAGTGGATCCTGAGAAATTTCATTTTGGGAATTCCATAGCACCAGAGAAAAAGATAAAGAAATCATGTCTTAAGTTTATCAAGGGGGTGGGGAGGAGTGGCATTTGGGTTCTCACTATATTCTGGGATGTGGGATATGCCTGGGAAAAATCCACAAGATTTAGTTCACTGACTCTTCATTCTTGGTATAATCTAGAAAAATTCCTTTATGATGAATGACCTCAGAGACCATGTCAAGAATTTTTTAGTCAATGGAATCAGAACTAATTCCCAAAATACATGTGCATCTCATTTCTGATGGTCCTACCAAAGAATAATAGTAATATATGCATGTAGAGAGTTGGACTTTGAACCAAATATCCAAAAAGGATGAGTACCACATGCTAAGAGTTTAAGATGCTCTGGCCTATTTATTAGGGAGCCTGGTGTTCTAAGCACTGAATTGACCCTGTGGCTACTACTAGATTCCTATGGTGGAAGAATCCTAGGCAGAATTTACCAGTCTGAACTTATAATGAAAGTAGAGTAGTAAGAGAGCTAGACCTGAAGTTAGGAAGTCCTGAGTTCTAACCCAGCCTCAGATACTTTGAGTTGTGTGACTTTGGGCAAGTCATGTAATTTCTGTCTACCAAAATTTTCTCAGCAGTAAGATGAGGATAATAATAGTAACACCTACCTCTCAGAGTTACTACAAGTATCAAATGATATAATACTTTTAAAGCACATTATAAACTTAAAATTTATTGGTTGGACTTAATATTTAATAGGTGGTCACCAGGGATTTAATTTCTAAATCCCAAAATGAATTACTAAAATAGAATGGAATTTATGATAATTTATTTACAATAGAGGGAAGATATTAAGGAAGAGATAAAAGGGGAGAGAGAGACAGACAGACAGACAGACAGAGAGAGAGAGAGAGAGAGAGAGAGAGAGAGAGAGAGAGAGAGAGAGAGAGCTTCGGCTTCCACTAAACCAGTTAGAAATTCTAAGCCCCAGCCAGAGGAAAGGAGTCTCAAGATGATGGGCCTTTCTCAGAGGTTCACACCTCCAGAAAGGAAAAGGAAACTAAGTCAGCCTTTCACTCACCAAGGTGATTGTCTAAAAGGAAAGCAGTCTGAGGTCTCCTGCAGGAGCTCTTCCAGGGGTCCAGTTCCACAGCCAATGTCTTCATTCCAAGTCTGAATGTCTGTCTTCCAGTCTCTCCTCAAGTGTCTGTCTTCCAGACCGACACTGAGTGACTGATTGAAGTCTCTCCTTTGAGTGACTCTTCTTCACTCTTGATTGATCCCCATGTGTTTCTGTTTCCTCTATTTAAAGATCTTTTTCTCTCGTGTCACCTCCCCTAAATTTTACATCTACCAATCACAGTAGACGCTCCTCTCCAGGACTGCCCATTCTTTCACATGTGGGTCACAGACCTCCCACTCAACACCATTTGTTGTTCACACCTTTTTGTGGTTAAAATGGGTAGATCTACTTTAAATACTGGATTAATATTTTTTGGGATTAAAATCTAAAAATAGATCAGGGATTACAATTTAATCTTCACAATAAAGGAAGAGCTAAATACCTTCATTGTTTCACAAAACCTTAAAACACTAAAGGTGGTAGTGGCAGTGTTGGTGCCATCTCAGGGACCCTTGACACCTTCATAAGGCTGGTTGAGAAAATAGTTGAGACATGAACTAGATGCAAGTGTGGTTGTACCTTGAGGACAATACTGTCTTTGGGGAAATGCTGAGAGAGCTATGGATAAAAACTGATGAAGTTCATGGATCACCTAGAGAAAAATGACCTAAAGCTTCCAATAAGCAAATGCTTGTTTTACGGATCCTCTGTAAGGCACACAAAATATATCTTAGAAATATTTGAACAGTGACCTAGAAATGTAGATGTGCTTTTGACTTGGCAATGTCCAAAAAACCTTTCATATCTAAAGACCTTTCCAGAATTTTCTGGTTATCACAAACATTATATAGGATTCTCCCATTATTAAGCTCCTAAATGACATCCCCTGAGCATATATGGTTGAAGAGATTCAGAAACAGCAGCAGAAGAAATACAAAGTTATCTTAAACTCACAGAAATCCTTGTTGATCAGTGAGCAAAAAGATGTGAAAAAGCTTTCAAGGGCTTTGTAAAATATTTCACACATGAATCAGTGTTGGCCTATACAGCTCTACAAAAAGCCTTTATCTTCCATAAAGATGGGACTTTGGATGGATTAGGAAGCTTGTATCCAGGGAGTAATAATCACCAGAAACCAGTGGCATATGCCAGCTGGAGCTTGAGCAGCAAGGAAACTTGTTATCCAATATACAAGCTGGAGTTCTTTGCTGTGAAAGGGGTTGTCACTAAGATGTCCAAAGATTATTTATTTGTTTGGTATGAAGTTGAAAGTATGAATTCACGGCAGTTTATCTATCACAAGTTAGATACTGCTTTACCAGAGAAGGGTGGTAGCATCATCCACCTCCAAATACAGTATTCACCACCAGAGAGGTAAGATAACTATGAATGTAGACTGATAGTCATGCCAAGTCAAGAAGCATCTTAAGAGTTTAGTATGCACTAGATATTTTTCTAAGTGCTAAGGATAAAAGAAAGGCAAAAATAATTCTTGCCCTCAAGGATGTCACAGTCTAAATGGGATGAGGCATCATGCAAACAATGATGTAAAAACAAGATACATATAGGATAAATGGGAGAGAAATTGGGGGGAAGGTGCTAACTTTAAAAGTGATCAAGAAAGGCTTATTGCAGAAAGTAGGATTTTATTTGAGATTTGAAATAAGCCAGAATTTTTAGGAGGTAGAATTAAGAAGGAAGAGCATTCCAGGGAAGGGTAGGGAGGCAGCTAGTGAAAAGGAACTGGAAAAGGGAGATGGAGTATCCTGTGAAAAGAAAATGGTAAGAAGGTCAGTATCACTAGTTCATTGAGTAGAATGATAAAAGACTGATAAGATAGGGTAGTGTAGGGCAAGCAGGAAAACTAGATAATTAAGAGATTTAAAATTCAGAGGATGTTATACTTGACCCTTAAAGTAATAGGAAACTGGTTTTTATTGAATGGGGGAAGGATGATATATTTAGACCTACTGTTTAGGAAAATCACTTTGACAGCTAAATAGATGATAACTGGAATAAAGAGAGATAAGGCAGGGAAAGTAATAAGAAGACTTTAGAAATATGTGGTGATACATAGATCAACAACTCATGCCATATAGCAAAATAAATGTGTACATGATTTAGACTTAAAAGGTGATATTATAAGCAAATAAAGGGAGCATGGAAGAAATTTACCTTAGAACTGTGAATAAGAGAAGAGTTTGTGAGGAATAAGAGGTAGAAAGGATCTTTGAGAAGAATAAGAGGTAGAAAGGACCATAGGAAATAAAACATGTAATTATTTATTATATGAAAATGTTTTAAGGGTTTGCACAGACAAAACCAATGTAGCCAAAATTAGAAGAAAATCAGGAAATCAGGGGAAAATTTGTTGCAGGTATTTTTGAAAAAGGCTTTATTTCTCAAATAGGGAACTGAGCCAAATGTATAAAAAATAAGAATCATTCCCCAATTGATAAAGTATAAAAGGATATGAATATACAGTTTTCAGAAGAAGAAATTGAAACTTTCAGTTGTTATCTAAAAATGCTCTGGGTCATTATTGATTAGAGAAATGCAAATTAAAACAACTTTGAGCTATCACCTCATACCTATTAGATTGGCTAACATAACAGAAAAGGGAAATAATAAATGTTGCAAAATCTATTAAAAATAGATACATTAATGCTCTGTTGTTGGAACTGTGAAGAGCTCCAAACATTCTGGAGAACAATTCAAAAGACCTCCCATTGAAAAAATTCATTCCTATTCAGAGAAATTGTCCTCCAAGAACTTTCTTTTGTCTGTTATCTATGGTTGACTAGAGAAGTACATAGCAGATGAAGAGTCTTAAGAAATGATGCCAGACAAGAAGTGCAACAGTGGTGCCAAAAGATTTAAGTGCTAGTCACTTAGACTTAGACACAATGACAGAAATTGGAGCTGTGCAAGAAAAGGGTTTACCAGATTGCCAACAATCCCATGCATAGTAACAGAAAAGAATTAGTGTTTTCCAATTCATATTATTTTATAACTCTGAAAGCTTTATATCATGACTTTAGCCATATGGGTCAAGAATGGACCCTAGAACTAATAAGAAATAGACTTAATAAGACAAAAATTATTGCAGATAATAACAGTAAGTGTGAAACTTGTATTTTAAAAAAAGTACTACCAACACAAGCTTCATGTTTGAACATCATATAGAAGAGGAATAAGGACTGTATCTGTAATTTTATTGGTAAAGAGTACTTCCAGAAGAGAAACTGCTTCTAACACCTTCTCTTGCTAAAAGTTGCCTAGAATGTTGAAAGTTTTGGTAACTTTCCAGGATCACATTGACAACAGGCATGAGGGGCTGATCTCGAATCCAAATTTCTTGGCTTTGCATCTAATTCTTTACCCACTACTCCACTGTCTCTCTCACTTAGGAGAATATAAGCACTAACAAATGTTTAGAATTTGTCTGCACATTTCCTGTATCTTGAATGCAAAAGCAAGAACATAAGCCATAGATTAGAAGTGACTGATAGTTTCAAAAGGAAATTGAAGGAGATTTAAAAAATATCTTAAATCTTATATCTTAAAGAAATACATGTTTAGTTGGAACAAGATATGTAGAGAAATAAAAGCTTTTCAGGAGATTCTGAGATTAGTTCTATTTAAATTTTTAAAGCCTTGGGAGTTTATGACACCAGTTCTTTATTATTTGTAATGTCTTTTAAAAACTTAAAAATTTCCTTTTTCATGATACTGCTGTCTTTATGATTCTATTTTTCTCTCCTTCAGCAGGTGAACAGAAGGAAAGAGATTTGCTTGAGTTGATTTCATAACTTTAATATCTTTTCCTCTCTTTCAGGCAACAAATATGAGACTTTTACCCATGAAGTATAACTTTAATTTTTTCTTTCTGTTTTTTTTTGTAGAAACTTAAAAAAAGACATTAATATGTGTGTGATGTGATAGATCATTTAAAAAGAATTACTCTTCTTAATAATTCTTTGTTTTTATACCTCAGTATGATAAAAATTTAATATTATCAGAACTACTTAAAAGTTCTTTTGAGGTTTTTTTTGGCTATTATGGCTTTTTGAATGAAGTTTATGTTACCATATTGGTTGAAGTAATCTAATAATTTCTGAAAGAACATGTTAAAGGAGATTTCTCTAGTAGGATTATATTCATGGAAAGAAAGCTAAAAAAAGAGAGGTAAAAGAAAAAGGCTTAAAGAGAATGTTTAGGTATGCCAATGAAAGATGTGGAATTAATGGCATAAGCCATGAAAGACAGACAAAAATGAGGTAGTAACGTTTGTGAGTTTTTCTCATGAAGGATGAAAGGAAATTACAAGAAACAGTGCAGGATTGTGTTTGTGAAAACTGTCACCAGGTGGCATAGGTCAGCTTAGGATATAGCTTGAACTAGGGTGGGTAGAAAGTAGGAGGATACATTATGTAATTGTGTTTATTCCTATTTAAAGCAAGGTATTTGGGGGTATCTGCCAATTGTTGTCTTTCAAAGTTATACAACATACTAAATAAGTCTTTTATCCTGGGGTGACTTGAGAACAAGTTCTAAAATTGTTCACTGTAGTCAGATTGGATTGGTTTTAAAAAATTCTGAAAAAAATCTAACTATGAAGAAATGTATGGAAAGCTGTTATAGGACAATTAAAACTAGAAATAAGAAAAGAGAGAGAATTGAGAAATCCACAATAGTTAGTGTCATGATTGTGTGCTCCTGAATGAAGGAGAAAAGATTTTGTTTTATGTTTATACCAAAGTACAGAAAAATGAAAGAAAATAATTATGGAGGTAGATTTACCCTTCCCCTAGGCCCTAAGGATAAGTAGATTTCTTATCCAAATAAATTCCACAAAAATCAAAGGAACTAATGTGACTAAAAGTTATTTTACTAAAGCACAGTTTCACAATCTGGTATTTAAATTGGACTTTTGAGCAATCAATCCCACAGGCAAGCAAAATCAGATAATAGACTTTTGTCTAAGTGTTCTACTTGGATTTGGCATCCCAATTTGCAACTTGGGAAAACTATATTACTTATACTTATTCATATTGCCTCTATTTCTTCTGACCCTCTGGTATTCTAATAAATGACCCCATTATAGATTATTAAAACTGAATTATTTCCATTAAAATTATTTTGTTTTTAACAAATACAATCAAAATTTAATGTAGTGTTGGTTAATATCAGATTGTTTTCATGTAGAATGAATGTTCTCTACTATCAAGTAATTGTAACACTAATTAGCCTTCCTGATTCCATCAATTAGTTGAGAAAAGGTGATGAATCTTCCCACATTCATTTAGATTTTACTTATATTCTTTGGTTTTGGTCTATTACATTTTGCTATAAAGCTTTGCAAGCTTTAATATGAAATTTTATGTGACTTAGAAAGTGAGCCAGAAAAGACATAATTTTGGTTATCTTCATCTAGTCAATTTTATTTCAGCAATAAGAAGAACATTTCTTTTGATCTAACTCAAATGCTTTTAGTTATGCCTGTGTGATCTATCTGAGAAATTTATACTCCCCACAATGCTATATAGGTAGAAGTTCTATAAATATTTGTTAAATGAATGTCAAATAAATATTATTGTTAAAGTTTTTTGTAGTTATAATAAAATAATTTTTCCCTCATGTAACTTGTTTTAACAATAAAATGACTAAAGACTGAATGGAATTAAGTGAATTAATCAACAAATATGCATTAAGTGCCTATTAAGAGCCTAATATCTTTTTTCTTAAGTAGGAAATTTGGTTTCTGCCCTGAAAAATGTTTATATTCAAGCTAAAAAGACAATTAGCACAAAAATAATTAAATAACTATACTGGATAATATACTTAATTATTAAGGTAATTAATTGGTAGACAGTATGGAGTAACAGCTAAATCTATAATTAACTTTAATGTGAAGGGAAGGAAAGATCACTTTGGACCAGAGAGTTTTAACCTGGCATCTGTGAATGGTTTCCAGGGTATCTGTAAGCTTGGCTAGGGAAAAAAAAGTATGTTTATTTCAACATAATTGGTTTCCCTCATAATCTGATATATTTTATTTCATGCATTTAAAAATCTTATTCAGAGGAGTGTTTCATAGGCTTTACCACACTATCAAAGGAGTAAATGATATATAAAGGATAAGAACCTCTAGTTTAGGCTATAATTGGTGATGATGGCTGTGCTACAATTAATGTAAGCTTATTTAGAATTGATTTTATGCTCTTTTTTTGCCTTCCTGTCTTTATCATTGCGTTTAGTACAGGGCTTGTGATGTATAGTGAATACTCAATAAATATTTGATGGATTTTTGATTGACAGACAAGAGAAAGGTAGGACTTCAATAGAAATGGGAGGGCATTTCAGTCAAGAGCCCAAAACAGGGAAGTAAGAATAAAAATGGACTATATAGGGATCTCTGAGGAAGTCAAAGATTCCTGACAATTTATTGAGTCTGATAGCTTATTATTTTGGCAAACTATCTGGATGTAAATTTTTCTGATAAATATGGTAAAAAATCTCATTTTATCTTCTACTTTATCACAAGATTATTATATAATTGTTGCCCCTGATCCTCTTAAATATATTCTGTTAAGGGTGTTTAGATTAGTTGATATAGATGAATGAATGAATGAAAGATTAAAAAATTACTAAATTCTTAGTATGTGCCAGGAAACATGCTAAGAAGAAGGAATCCAAATTAGGAGTGAATCAATTCCTATCTTCAAGAAACATATGTTCTAATAAATGCAGACAACACCAATGGTAGTGGCCAAGATGTGAAGTTTTAGTTTAGTGAGTTAGATTTTGATGAATTGATTCAGAGTTCAACTAATTGATATAACTTTTCCAAAACAATAATATTGTTGATTTGATTGCTTTACAAAGAAGAAATAGAAAATGTGTTGGACAAAATGTGTACTATGGCAGGGTAGATGTCAAGAAAGTTCAGGTAGCTAGCTAAATAGGATGTGAAGCATGGTATAGCCTAGAGTGGCTAATGTCATGTGATTGGTTAGGTGAGTGCACAGTCATTCACTAAATAAGACTTTTTGTTCCTACCTCAGGATTTCCAAAATTGAGCAGATTCTCAGCCTCTCACATTGGAAGCAAATTGTTTGGAGACCTGGCTCAGGCAGGGAAATTCATGGAACAATTTGTTTGCTGGATTGGATAATTATCAAAGTGGGTGGACAAATACCATGCATTTTGACTGAGAAGAACCTCAATTGGCTCGAAGAAGAAAAGGGATACTTAGCAGTAATGAGTAGAATTTGTTGGGTCAATAGTAACACAGGATGAACACAGATTCTAGATGTGAAGCAAGTATATGACAGAAGAGAATATCAGTTAGTTGCTACATGGAATGTTGGGCAGAGGTGAAGATGAGAAGTCCTGAAAAGCTCGCTGTAGATAGCAGAGACTCTGGATGGAGATCAGTTAGCTTGAAAACTAATGGCAAATGATGGTTTTGGTCTTTTCATTGGTATTTGTGTGGTAATAGATATTAATGAAACAGTGTGAGTTGATGTAAACTAGGTTTTAGGAAGAAGGTCCTTTAATAGTGACTGAACTTTGAGAAAGATTTTCTGTCAAGATGAATCAAACGTCCTCTGGTTTTCATTGCCTGTAGCCTTTAAATGTGTCCCCCAAATCTAAAGAATCACAAATTTTGATGTACAGGGATATGTGTCAGAATGTAAAATTAAGGCAATCTTATTGTTTTCCCCTCACTTCATATGTTCTACATGGTAATGGCATTGAAAATTGTGAATCATAAATATGAGTTATTCTAGCCCATATCCATTGAGATTTAGGATGTATAAATAATTTGTGTCCACATTCTCTGAATATTTGATGAATTAACAGATTTTAGGAAATTTTATATGTGTTAAAATTCACCTACACAAAAGTTGTTTTGGTAAATTGGTATACAGTATTTATTTTTCAGCTGAGATTTTTCCAAAAAACATTCAGTTTGTGTGTTAAGGTGATCCATTTGTGTTTGATAACTGAATTTCCTTTGTTCATGGAGGTCTGTGTGTGTGACTTTAAGAACATGGGTCATCAAATTTATAAATTTGTATGTTGCATATTATATATTGTATAAAATTGTATATTGTAAATGAATAGTTTAATGATTGGAAAAGTGGGGTATATAAAGTGATACATTGGGGAGTGAAGAAATATAACATTAAAACTATTTTATTTATGTTAGTTTTATAATAGGAAAGAAAATTACATTCATTAGCATTTAATATATAGATTGATATTGGAACTTTACTAAATCTGTATGTTAGACAGTCATTGGTTCTGTAAGACTGAAATATCAAGCACAAAATCCTGGGCACAACTTTCCCAAATGCTTCTAGAACTAGATTAAATTGTAATTGGGAAATATCTAACAAAATAAATTAAAATATAATATAATATAACAAAGATAGCACGTTTAAAAATAAGTCAATATAAAACCTGAAGATATTCTTATGCATGGATTAGTGGTACCCATTTCTATTTGAGTTTGTTAGCATTGTTGTTGTATAGTGTACAAGGTATTCTAAAACTGAGAATTCCACAACCCATAAGGAAAGTCAGGGAACTCTTTGTAACTTCTATGATATTGATTTTCCCTACTATTTAACTGTTCCTTTTTAGAGTTTCTTGATGTTTCAGGATATATCATGCTCTATCTCCTACCCTTTAAGTTTCAGTGATCCCTGTTTCTTAGTCTTGAGGATTCTTCTTTCCTCTCTCTATACTCTTTTGTCGATTTCACTAGCTCTCAGGGGTTAATTTATTATCTTTATTCACATGGCTCTAAAATGTATGTTTCTAACCCCTGAATTCTCATCCTGATGATCTACCAGAAACTCAAATTTATTATACCAAAATGAAATTTGTTATCCTTTCCCTTAACCTATTCTTATTTCTGTTGAAGGAATAATCATTCTTCTACTAATCCAGATGTGTAATTTCAGTCTTCCTTGACTCTTCCGTCTTTCCTACTTTTTCCATTCTGCTGTCTAGTTTCTTTAATTCTATCTTCATATCATCTCTACTGCCATTTCCCTTCTTTACAATCTTGAAGCTGTTAGCCTTCATTAAACTCTCATTCATTCTCACCTAGACTAGTTTCCTAATTTATTTCTCTGCTTTTAGTTACTCCCCTCTCTGATCTATCCCCCACACAGATACCAAATAAATCACAAATGTCAAAATACTACTCTCTCCTCTCCAAAATTCTTAGTTGTTTCCTATTGATTCTAGGATAAAATACAAATTTCTCAGACTGGTATTTAAAGTGTTCTCTGGCTGACGTTCACCCTCCTTTCCAGATTAATTTCATATTACTATCCTTCATACACTTTAGCTAGAGTGCTCATGAGGAACATAAAATTTCAACTCCCATCTCTATGCCTTAGCCAAGACCATTCTTCTTGCTCAAAAAATATTCCCTCTTCACCCTCCATCTCTTAGAATCTCAGGAATTTTTTCAGGACTCATCTTAGTTGCTACCTTTTCTATGAAGCTTTAAAAGTTCATTCACCCATTTATTCATGCCCTTTTCTTCAGATTATTTTGTATAGGAATATTATATTTTGTATTTGTGTTTCTTATTTACTATAGTGTAGAGCACATAGTAGGCAATAAATAAATTTATTGAATTACTGATTTAAATAGAGTTTGTGACATCTTACTTGGGCCTTGAAAGAAGGGAAGGATTCAACAAATTGGAGGGGAGGTAGAAAAGAGTCCATCCTAGTCTGGGGTGAATGATGGATTAGATTAATTAAATCAAAATGGTAGGAAGATTCATCAGAGATAAAATGCAGCATCCCAAAATGGCACTTAAAGTCTTTCACAAAATGACAGCAACAATAATACCTAATATATATATTTGTATTCATATTTACATATATTTATGTATATATATGTTTGGGGGATTAGTTGATGATACCTTTCACCTGTTATTCATAATTATTGATTATCCATATGTATAATAATTTCATATGAATATATTCATGTTAAAATGCAGTTATTTGTTGTTCATAATTATTCAATAATCATTTAAAATATAATTATCTCATATGACATCTCTTTATATCCTCTTTGCTTCAAACTTGATTTTTAGTTATTCCCCAAACATGATTATCCATTTCTCATCTCTGTGCCTTGCAGCGATAGTCTACCATGTCTGAATATACACCTCATCCTATTTGTATCCCTACAGTCCTTTAAAACATATTTGATGAGATCTCTCTTGATCACCTCATTTGTTAGTATTCTTTCTTTGTTGGAATTGTTTTCTATTCTTTGTATGTTTACTTACCTATGTGCATTCACATTCTCTTCCCACCCTCCCTCCCCTCCACTCATTTAAGTTCCTTGAGACCAGGGACAGTTACATCTTTCTCTTTGGATGTTTTACCTTTAGTATAGTGTCACAAGCAGCATAGGTACTTAGTTTAGTGTTTGTTGACAAAAACATGAGATAGAAAGAATTCAATTTAACTAGATTATAGATCACCTAAAGCTAAATTCAGTGCCTTAATGCTATAAAACTAATATTCAGAGTGAAAATAATACAAAATATTTTTGGTTGGAATAATAATATACATTTTATACTCAGTTTATGAATAAGGTTTTATTTATTATTTATTATATAATATAAATATTATCATGTATTATATCATCACAAAACCTTATAAAAATTTAAAAGACATTTATACAATGCCTATGATATTTGAAAAGGATATGAACCAGAGAGACTTTCAGCATTTTAGGAGTGATTCTGCATTTACTAATGAGTTTTCTTCTTATTTGTAATATTAGACTTTAATTAAGAAAATACTTATTGAGAAGCACTAAACAGTATCTTTCTATAGAATATGTTAGTCACCAAGCAGCAAAATAACATGTTAATGGAGGCTAAAAATGTATAAAGTGACTATTACACTGTATTATTTAATAAGATCATGGAAACTAGATTTCGTTTTGAATAGTGCACAAGAGGAAGAGGGGCTTCTAATGGCTAACAAAGCACTTGCATAGAGGTGAGTTAAAAAAGAATTGAGAAACCAGGGATATGCTCATATAATATCAGTTGTCAATTTGATAATCCAAAAGGTATACTCTCTTTTCTCTTGGCAGAGTGCCAAACTTTCCAAGTCTCAGCCTGCCATCACAAGGGTTTGTGCAGCTATCATACTGCTTTCCTGGAAATGCCTTTTCCCTGCAGCAAGCTGGTCCCATCAGGTTGCCAGTTGTGGGATCTTATGCCCTGCCAGACACCCATCATGAGAAGGAAATTAGAAACAAAATAGTGTGCATGCCTTACCCACTTCTACCTCCACTATTAGAAAGTTTTTGATGGCACAGGTGTTTTAACAGCCCTCCCTTAGTTTCCCTATCATGGAGCAAGGTGTTGGATAGAGTAAGCAGTCAATAAATATTTGTTGATGGTTATGATAACATTTGTGTGCTTCCTGTCAAGCATATAATCCTATCATTCCTTCCCTTTCTTGCTCTGCAATTACATTTTAGAATCACTATCTATAGAGACACACCACTCTAATTAGTATTAATACAGCTTATATAGCTTTTCTAAGGTTGATACTCTTTACAATGACTATTAAATTTCTACCTCCCACTTTATTCCCTGTGAATAATAAGTCCCCGTGTAGGTGAGAATCTCTTTCTCTTTTCTCTCAGCATAAATCAATGTTTTCTCTTAATACACTATGGACACTATCACTGTCTTTAAGAAGTAAGAAACCTTGGTCAAGTAGTTAAATGGTTTTCTAGAGATTCTTATGACTAGAGAGAGCCTATAAGAGGTATAGAGAAAAAAATACTTAGAAAAGTTCTTTCCTGAAAAACCACATTTTACCTATCATCTTTGAGAAAGACTGAAGAGAAATTTTATAAAAGAAATTAATTCAATTCTTATGATGTGGAGGAGGTATACTAAGAAAAAAAATTAAGAGACTGCTATCCTGAGAAAACTGAAAAGTGGGTTCCTGTTTCAAGATATGAGATCAGCAGTTACAATTGTTGATTGGACATGATTATATGATCTTTATCACTGAAATACTTTTAAATATTTAAAAGTCTTTGTGTTTTTTGCCATTCTTTTAATGAATTTTATAGCTAATTGAAATGGTTTTTATTTATGGCTCTGAGACTAAAAAGAGAGAAGAGAGTAGAGAGAAGAGAGAGAGAGAGAGGGAGGGAGGAAGAATGGAAATGGAAATGAATAGGAACACATTTTTTTTACTATAAATGGGTAGAGATTCCAAGCTAATTTATTAATTGTTGAGAGACTGTGAATGTCTATTAAGTTATGAGGAAATGCCAAAATAAACTAATTAAATGCCTTAAGACAAAGACTGAGAATTAGAGAGCCAATGACAGTTACAATGGTGATCACTCCATCCAAGCTTCACATAAAGGAAATATCATCACAGAAACCCTGCCACATGTTTTCTCCTCTATCTAACTCAGTCTTAGTCTCAACAACCAGCTCCTCTCTCTTTTCAATTTCTAGTACCTTCTTCTTTTGTTAATCTCCCCTTCCTATTTCCACATCCCTGCCATCTTCTGGTGTTCATTCAATACTGACTTTCTCCTAGTGTTGGCAAATGTTTTGACTCTGTTTCCAATATAGTTCAACCATATACAGGAGAGGACCTTAGATCAAAGTTTCTGTTTTCAACTGAACTTAATTTGCCTCAGATGACAATCTGGTAAGATGATTGAGGAGAAATGCTATATATCTCTAGCATTATCTATCTACCTACCTATCTATCTATCTATCTATCTATCTATCTATCTATCTATCTATCTATCTATCTATCTATCCATATTTCAAAGAATAAAATGAGATGAAATCCTCAATCATTTAAAAATATTTCATTTGTGCTCTTTAAAACATATCATTATCACTTTTAAGTGATTCCCTACTCCCATAGAACTCTCCTATTCAATATTATATATATGTGCATGTGTATAGATAATTATTTATGTGTTGAAACACACATTTAAATTACTATACCCTAAACCACAATACAGCCATGCATAATAATTTAATATGCTGATAATTTCTCAAAAATATATGCCTCATTCTACCAAATGAAGGGAGACTCACTGTGCTATTAGACCTCTGAAATCAAATCATTAATAAAAGTTCTGGTCTTTTTTATGCTGCTTTTATATTATTACAGTCCTAATGCAATTAATCTCTTGATTTTATTTACTTTGCTTTTAATAGATTCAAACAAGTCATCCAAGTTTCCCTGAATTCTTTATAAGCATAATTTCTTGTGGTATATAAAAATACATTACATTTATAGTTTATTGATATCATGGTTTGTTTAACCATTCACAAACATATAACTATACATTTTCCTTCCAACTTTTTTTTTCTGCTAAGAGGCACCAAAGAAGAGAGGACAGAGTTGTTTCTTGACCTCTAGTAAAGTTTTCTAGGCAAAGATGCTGGAGTGGTTTGCAATTTTCTTCTTCAGGTTGTTTTGTAGATGAGAAAACTGAGCAGGGTCACACAGCTAATGTGTGTCTGAGGCTGGATTTGACCCCATTTCTTCCTTAATCCAGGCTTGGCACTCTATACACTGAGCCATTGAACTGCCTCTGAGGTTCAAATACCTGGCTACAACAAGTCCTATCTCTAATACATATTTATTTTATGATCTAGGTCAAATCACTTAAATTCTCAATGCCTCAGTCTAAGATTAGAAATCACAGAGTAGGTCACCACCTATATCCGTACAAATAGGCCCCTTAACTGGGAATTCTCTATACTGATAAAAAATCACCAATCCAATCTACCTCACCCCATAATGCTTGAAATGTATCTATCTCATGCTTTCATGTTGCTATATGCCATCATCATTTATGTTGTTTGATCACAGGACATACACAACTTATAACACTTTAACATAATCACCCCCCCCCCCAAATGGTTGAACCAGTCCACAGTTGAAACAATGGTTCTTCAGTGTATTTTGTGTTACCAAAGTTTCTCTACTATTTACCTAACTTTCCAAATCAGATAAGTGTAAGGTAAAATTTCAGATATTTTAATTTTCACTTATTATTTGAGATTTGGAGCATTTTTAATGTGTTGTTGATAGCATGAATTTCTTATCTTGAATACCATATCCTGAATATTAAAAGTATCATAATTTAAAAAATAGAAAAGTATGAAATTATAGATCTTTCACAGCTATGAATAGGGAAAAAATCCTTAGCCAAACAAAGGGCAAGGACAATTACAAAAATTTATTTTTTTGACACTGGAAAGACATTTGTATGAAAAATGAAGTTAGGATAAAAATAAAAATAATCAATTAGAAAAAATATCTTTTCTTCAGATATATCTAATTAAGAACAATATATAAGTTATGTAGTGCACTAATATGGATATATTAGTGGCATCTTTGCAACAAAGAACATTATAAAAGGTAATGAATTTTGGGATAGAGTCTAAAATTGCTTTTTAAATGGCTAGATCATTTCATACCATCATCAATAATCATCCATTGGTGAGCCTCTCCTCCCAGAATTTCCAATAACCATCAGTTACCTTTTCTCCCTTCATCTTTACAAATTTGATTTGTGTAAAGTAGAAATACAGAGTTCTTTTGATGTGTATTTCAATGATTATTAGATTTTGGACATTTTTATATGATTGTTGATAGCTTGCATTTTTTCTTTTGAGAAGTAACTGTTCATATTCTTTGACTATTTGTCTGATGGCAAATGACTCTTGTTCTTATATCTTTATGTTCCCTATATATCAGATGTCAGACTTCTGTTAGAGATGCTGGCTGCAAAGATTTCTTTATAGTTAACTGTTTCCCTTCTAGATTTAGCTATAAACATTTCCTCATTTCCCTTTTCCCATTATAACCGTTTTGATTTCAACTACATTTATTTTGTTTGGCAAGAAATTTTCAGTTTATTTAATCAAAACTATTACTTTATCTCATGTCCTTCCTTTTTTTTTATAAAAAGTTTTATTTGTGTCTTTTTTCACATTACAAACATTTACAGATTATTCTCATTTTGTGAGAGGCCCTTTGTAACAAAGTAACACAGTTAAATAAACTAGTAAAATACAAAGATCTTTTTTTAAGTTTAATTAATTTATTTAGAATATTTTTCCATGGTTACATGAATCATGTTCTTTTGTTCCCCTCCTCACCCCACCTCCCATGTTCGTAACCAATGAATTGCTATTCCACTGGGTTTTACATGTGTCATTGATCAAGACCTATTTCTATATTGTTAGTATTTGCACTAGGGTGATTGTTTAGCATCTATATTCCCAATCCTATCCCCATCAAACCATGTGATCAAGCAGTTGTTTTTCTTTGTGTTTCTGCTTCCACAGTTCTTCTGCTGGATGTGGATAGCATTCTTTCTCCCAGGTCCCTCAAAACTGTCCTGGATCATTGCATTGCTGCTAGTAGAGAAGTCCATTACATTTGATTGTACCACAGTGTATTAGTCTCTGTGTACAATGTTCTCCTGGTTCTGCTCCTCTCACTCTGCATCACTTCCTGGAGGTCATTCCAGTTCACAGTGAATTTCTCCAGTTCATTATTCCTTTGAGCACAATAGTATTCCATCACCAACAGACACCACAATTTGTTCAGCCATTCCCCAATTGAAGGCCATCCCTTCATTTTCCAATTTTTGGCCACCACAAAGAGCGCTGCTATAACTATTCTTGTACAAGTCTTTTATTATCTCTTTGGAGTATAAACCCAGCAGTGCTATGGCTGGATCAAAGGGCAGGCAGTCTTTTAGTGGCCTTAGGGCATAGTTCCAAATTGCCCTCCAGAATGATTGGATTAATTTACAACTCCACCAGCAGTGCATCAATGCCCCAATTTTGCCACATCCACCCCACCATTCATTACTTTCCTACAAAGATCTTATCTAAAAGTACTTCCAATATTTCACACTTTCAGTATCCCCTATTTTTCTATTTTTTTAAATGAAATAGCTGAAATCTGTTTTCTCTCCCTCCTAGTTCCTAGAAAAAAAGAAAAGAAGCACATTCTTTATAACATAGAGTCAAGAAAAATGAATTCTCTCAATAGCTCTAAACATACAAACTATATATATATATATATATGTATATATATATATATAATTCTTTGATGGTGTAAGAGTTAAAAATTAAAGGTTGTACTAAATGTATAAAAATGAGGTCCCTAAAATATATATTACTCAAGTCAGAATGACTTTTTATGGTAGTTTATTTACAAAAGGAAAAAGAGTGAAAGTAAGGAAATGAGAAAGAGAGAGTAGATAATTACTCTGGCCAGGTCTGAACCAGTCAGGGCTTGGGCTCAGAAGTAAATTAAACAAGGGTTCTACCCACAAGGCCTCCTACATGACAAGGGGCCTTTTTGGAGGCTAGTACCTCCAGAAAAGCCAGGAAAAGAGTCAGCCTTTTTCACTCACCCACATGGTAATTCAAAGGGAGAGATTCAAGAACAGTCTCACCAAATTTCAGAGTGTCAGGTCCATGAAGCAGATCTTTCACTAACCTACAACTTGAACTCACACTCCAACTTGAAGAACTGACTCCACAGGAAGTTGCCACTGCTTTAAAGACACTTCTTTGCATCACTTCCTGTGTATTCCTTCCACTTTATATGGACCAATTATAGCTTTAGCTTTGCTTAGGACTGCCCAGGGGGCAATCATTTGTTTCCACTATAGCAAATGTGGGTCACAGACATCTCCATACTTAAGGATAAGTGGGGATATATATGCTTCTGGTGATTAAATCTAAAAGTGGGTGAGGAAAGAGTTAATTTCATCTTCACAATGGCTCATATATTTCATCATTCTCTGGAATCATTAAGTCCACTGTATTAATTTAAATGCTTAGAATATTCAAAGTTGTTTGTTTTTTTATAGTATTGTTGTCACTGCATACATTGTTCCAGGGGTGTTTATTTTATTCTTCATTGGTTTATAACAGTCCCTGAAATCCTTATTTTTATAATATTTATGTTTTTTTTTTTCCTGGTTCAAACTACCTATTTTATCCTCTATTATTTGGTTTGTTCTTTTTTTTTTTTGGCTAGGTCAAGAACTCTTCCCCATCTGTAGTTGTGAAAGGTGCCTCTTTTATTCATCTCTAATTTGTTTATAATATTTTTAAACCTTTATTTTGCACCATTTAAAGAATATAGGTGTGAGAAGTTGATTAAGACTAATTTCTCCCTTATTGCTTTCTAATTTTCCCAACTTAACAAAAATTTTCATTCTACTAGTTGGTATCCCTAGGTTAATTTAACACTATGCATTTAGTGACTTTTAGGTCTTTTGCATTTAATCTGTTTCAATGATCAACTTTTTCTACTCTTTAACCATAATAATTTTTAATATTTCTGCTTCAAAAAATAATATTAGATTTAGTAATTCTAAGCTCTGTTCATTCCAATATTTTTTCATTATTTTCCTTTGAGATTCTTATTCTTTGGCTCCTTCAGATGAATTTTGTTTCATTTTAAAATTTTATGAAGTAATCTTTTATTAGTTTCATTGGCATGGCACTAAATCTATTGATTAGTGAAATATTACCATTTTATTATCTTAGGTTGACTCCCCAATTGAATACTTAATATCTGTCCAATTATTTAATTCTTCAGTTATTTCTATAGTGTTTTGTAGTTGTATTTGAATGATTCCTCTGTGTATCATTAACTGTAATCAAATATATTTTATACATTTTATAGTTATTTTGAACATAATTTTTTTCCCTAACTTGAAGGAGTATTGGAGGCATATACAGAATAGCTGATGAATGTGTGTATTTAATTAATATCCTGCTTTAATGAAGTCATTAGTTGTTTCAGCTGATTTTTAGTTAAATCTCTAGAGTTCTTCAAGTAAACTGTCATATCACCTGTAATAGGCATGCACCAAGGAGTAATCATTCTCTCCACCATTGAAGAGAGCTTATGCAAATGCTGTAGCCTTGAAGCCAGTGTTACATATACAAAATTATTGCCAGACGATTTCTTGAGGGAAGCACAAAACAGTTTCCAGGATCAGAACAGGCCTCACAAAATTCTGGTAGCTAATGTCTATAACTTTCCAAGAAATTTCCTTTCTCTCCTCAATGAGTTTAGTACCTGGTTACAGTCTTTTTCTCCTCCTCAATTCTGCCTGCATAATAGAAGACTTCAGCATACATATTGATGTTTCTTCAAATACCCTAATCTTGAAATTGCTCAGTTTACTCATTTTGCATGGCCTACTTCATAATCACACCTCAACCACACACACAGAAATGTTTCTACTCATAATAGTGCCATCACCCATAAAAATATAATTTCCATGTTCATAAACTTCAAAATTCCCATATCACAATATATTGTCATTCTATCTGTCCTTCAGCCTTGTAATCTCTTAAACATTGCATTTCATTTACATCACAACCTCCAGTCCCCAAGTCCCTTAGTTCTTTCCTAGGTAATCACCCCAAACTCTATTATACATTCTCTTCTCTATCTTCATTTCTTGATGAATTCATTCAACTCTTTCCTCCTCTTAGCAATGATTTTATCAGTTCCCATGTATTCGATTAACATCTCTGGTGATGACTCTTAAATCTGTTTATACAGCTTTAACTTCCCTACTAATCTCAAGAATTATAACTCCATTTGTCTACTGGACATCTCTAACTGGAGGTCTTGCAGATATCTTAAATTCAACATGACCAAAAGTCAACTTATTTCCCCCAAGAGACTTCCCTGTTCTTAATTTCCCTATTATTGTCAAGAGTACCACCATTCTTCTAGTCACATAGACTCACAACCTAGAAGTCACCCTCTACATCTAATCTGCTGCCAAGATCTAACCCTTTTACCTTCAAAAATCTCTTGACAGTGCCATCTCTGAAAAGAGGAGGTCCTGGGTTTAAAACTGGCCTCAGATACTTCCTAGCTGTTTGACCCTGGGCAAGTCATTTAATTCCAGTTGCATAACTCTTACTACTCTTCTACCTTGGAACCAATACTTAGTGCTGATTCTAAGAGGGAAGGGAAGGATTTTTAAAAATTCTTCACATATATTTCCTTTTCTTCTCTGAAACAGCCATCACCCTTCTGCAGGTATTTATGACCTATCACCTGGACTGTTTAAATAGCATGCTGATTGGTCTGCCTACCATAAATCCCTTCCCAATAAAGTTCATTCTCCATTCAACTGACAAAGTGATCTTTTAAAAGCACAGATCTGAACATGTCACTCTCATACTCAATAAACTCGTTTAGTTCTCTAGAAACCTAAAGAATCCAGTTTAAAAATCCTCTGCTTGGCATTCAGTCCTCTTCCTAACATGGTCTCCCTCCCCCAAAACACATTTCCAGTCATCTTACACTTTATATCCTCCCATATATCCTATGAGTAAGACTTTTCATCTTGTGACTCCAAGGTTCCATTGATTGTCACCCATGCCTAGAACGTTCTCCCTCCTAAACTCTACTTCATAGCTTTCCTAGATTCCTACAACTCCTGGCTAAAATTGCACTTTTTACAAGAAACATATTTATCTCTAATTTATTGTGTATAAATCTCATTTGTAAATAACTGTTTGCATGTGAACTCCCTTGAAGTGCAAGTATTGCCTTTTACTTTTCTTTGTAGCTACAGTGTTTAACATAGTGCTTGGAATATAAAAGGCATTTAATAAATGTTTTTCAACTAACATCAAAGTTGATATTTAAACTGAACTTGTAAGGAAACTAGGGATATTGTTGTGAGAGAAATTCTTAGAGACAAAGTGCTGAGCACTCTCCATTTATTAACTAAGCTAATGGTAGCCAATAAATAGGTTCAATGACTCCTCAGTAATCAAAGACCTTGACTGAAGGAGGGCAGGAACTTTTATGGTGATGAACAGGATAGCAGAGAGAACTCTTCAGCAAATTAAATGTGTCTTTTTCTAATTGACCAGAAAAAAATTTAAAAATCTCTTAATATGATTTTGATATTATATTTATTTGGGTCTCCCCTTCTAAAATCCCATTCAAGCACAAAGGAAAGTAAGCCAATACTAATTGGTAAGTGTTCCATTGAAGAGATGGCATGTTTCCACTCAGCTCCTCCCCATTATATCATTAGGAGATGACCTCAGTCCTCAGGTGATGGGATTAGACTGTAGTTCTTGGGAATTGCTATAAAGTTTAAATTGATGTGATAAATCTCTAGAAAGACTTCTCCAGAATGTGGGTTATAGGTAAAGTTACAAGATAAGAATTGTGGGAGGAGTGAATTGAAGTTACCTGAATCACTAGAACAGAATCGTGACCTAAAGTTACTTGAGTAAAACTTACAGAACAGGAATATGAAATATAGTTTAAGTCTTAACAAAATAGATTTAAAGATCAATTTTGAATTTTACAATACTATGAGATTAAGTTGAAGGCTGAGTGCCTTCCAGACATGAAGGGAAGACAGTGAAAGTGTTTTGACTTGGGGAATGGAGAAAAGAATACCAAGAAATCCATTTTGTATGGGCCACAATGTTTGAAGGAGAATAATGGGTGGGTTAAAAATTGATGACAAGTGCTCCACTCAGTCAAATAAACAAAATCAGTCAGAAGGTAGGATTAAAAAAAGGCAGTTCTTTATTCCCCTTCATAAAAGAGAGCACTTCAATGATGGGCTAAGAAGTGCTGACTCACTAGGCAGCCAGCAGTAAATATTTAAACAAGGTTCTTCCCCCTTCCCCTGCAAACACCCTTCCCCAACCAGGCTTTCACCTACAAATCCAAACACTTGTGCTTCCAGTCCAACTCAGGTGAGGTAAGGGAAGGACCCGAGCTGTTCATTGCCCCTTCTGCCCTACATCAGTCTCCCTCCCGACCCTATCCTGGAGTCCTCAGGTGACAAAAAGGTGACAAACTAGCTTTTATAAGCTAAATGCTCATTTTGAAAATAGCGCTCTCAGTTCTATCCCACACAATAATGTATAGTGAACCCTGAAAGATCTGATAGATCTAGGTTGTGAAGAATTATAAATGCCAAATATAGGAGTTTATATTTGAACCCAGAGTTTATTAAGGGAATGACACTGGAAGACATACTTTAGGAATATCCCTTTGGCAATCATATGGAAGTCATTTGGAAAAGGGAGAGATGAGTCAAGAAAATCATTTAAAAGGGATTTATATAAAAGATAGTAACTCTCTGAGAAGAGAGAAGGTAAGATGAGGGAGATGTCATGGAGGTAGAAGTGATCAAACTTGACAAATGATTAGATTTGAGAAGTCAGAAAACTCAAGAAATGTTCATAATCTCCTTGAAATTATGAACCAGGTTGACTGGAAGTTCACTGGTACTTTCAATAGAACTAGAGCAAGTAGAAACAAGGATGTATTGTGGACATAAAAAGTTTTGTACATATTAAATATGAGATGCCTATAAGATATTCTCTTCTTTTTTTTTCTTTTTTCCAGATTTCACATTGATAACAATTTTTAATATTCATTTTCTGACATTTTGTAATTCATGTTTTCTATCTCCCTCTGGCCCTTCAAAAGAAGGCAGATAATGAGAGAGATTGTACATGTATATTATATAATACATCTCTCCATGTTCATCATGAGAAACTAGACACATTCTTTATAGGAGAGAAAAATTCTTAGAGGAAGTAAAGTGAAGAATGGTATGTTTCAATCTACATTTGGACTCCTTCTGATCCTTCTATGGCGTGGATATCCTTTTCCATCAAGAGTCCCTTGGAGGTGTTTTGGATTCTTGCCTTGTTGCTAATAGTTGTCATTCACAGTTGAAAATCATATCTTCTTATCTTTACAGTGTTCTCCTGGTTCTTCTTTATTCATGTTGCATCATGTCCCTCTGTTTTTTTTTGTGTTTGTTTTTTGTGATCATCTTGTTTGTCATTTCTTATGGCACAATAGCATTCCATTACAATCACATACCTCAACTTTTTTGGCCATTCTTCAATTGATGGACCTCCCTTCAATTTCTAGTTCTTTGCCACCATACAAAGAGCTGCCATAACATTTTTGTACAGATAGGTTCTTTTCCTTTATCTTTAATCTTTTTGAGATACAGACCTAGTAGTGGTAATACTGTGTCAAAGGGTATGCACAGTTTGATCACCCTTCGGGCCTGGTTCCAGATTGTTCTCCAGATTGGTTTGTATCAGTTCACAGACCCTCCAGCATCATCCTGTATCAACATCCTGATTTTTCCATATCCCCTCCAACATTTATCATTTACACTTTTTTTTGTGTGTGTGTTAACCAGTCTCGTGGTTGTGAGGTTTTAATTTGTATTTCTCTGATAGTGATTTGGAGGATTTTTTCATATGACTAAACATAGTTTTAATTTTTTCATCTGAGAATTGTTTTTTTTCCCTTTGAACCACTTGGGAGAAGTTTTGTACTTATAAATGTGAGTTGGTTCTCTAAAGAAATGAAGACTTTGTCAGAGAGTTCTGATATAAAGATTTTTTTTCCCCCAGTTTGTTATTTGCCTTTAAGGTTATCTCATTTTACATCTCATAATGTTCTCTGTCTTGTTTTGATATAATTCTTCCCTTAACCTTAGGTTTGCCAGGTAAACTTCTTTGTGTTCTCTTAATTTACATATGGATTCATCCTTAAATAATGTATCTATTTTGGTTTTACCTTGGCATATGCCATAAAGTGTTGGTCTATGCTATATTTCTACCTTATTGTTTTCCAGTTTTCCTAGCAGTTTTGGTCAAATGGTAAGTTCTTCCAAAGTTTTGGATCTTTGGGTTTATCACACACTAGGTTACTATGGCAATCTACTCTATCTTGAGTGAGTAGAAGGTTCTAGGCAGGGTTTATTACCAAGGAGAAGAGGCATGTGAAAATATGCACTGAAATCATCTAATTATATGCTTCATTTTCTTCCAATGCCTTAATCCTTGATATTCTCAACATATATGTAATTTAATTCATAAAAATTTTAGGCATACAGCTTAATTATTTATAATCATATATATGTACATAATATTTCCCAATTACATGTAAAATTATCATTTTTAAAACTTTTGAATTCCAAATTCTTTCCCTCTCATTTTCCCCCTTCCCTAACCCTTAAGAAGGTAAACAACATATTTATCATAGTTGTAAAGTAATGTAAAATATATTTCCATATTAGCCATGTTGCAAAAGAAAACATACACATGTATAAGAAAATAAAAACAAAAAAATTATGCTTCTAAATGAATTTAGAGTTCCTTAGTTCTTTCTGGATATGGATAGCATTTTTTCATCTTAAGTCCTTTGGAATTATCTTTGATCATTGTCTTGATCAAAGTAACTATATGTTCCACAGTTGATCATCTTTACTGTGAATATTGTTACTGTGTACAATGTTCTCTTGGTTATGATAACTTTATTTTGCATCAACTCATATAATAAGCCTTATCAGGTTTTTCTGAAATCATCTTACTCATCCTTTCTTATAGCACAGTAGTATTCCATCACAACAATAGACCTGAAATTATTTAGCCATTCCCCAATTGATGGGCATCCCCTCGATTTCCAATTCTTTAAATTCACAAAAAGAAGTACTGTAAATATTTCTGTACAAATAGATCCTTTTTTCTTTTATGAGGGGATGTTTTGGGGATTCACATCAAGTAGTGGTATTTCTGGGCCAAAAAATATACCCGATTTTATAGCTCTTTTTGGTGTAATTCCTTGACGTTCTCTTGGTAATTTCCTTTTTGATGGTAAGAACTAAGGTTTTTCCCATGTCTTTGGTAACTCATTCTTAACATTACATGAAAAAATGATTCTTTAATACCCTTAAAACTGTTACCTCTGACATAGTTCTCTTTTTCATATTTGACACAGTTCCATCAGTGAATTGAGAGTCAGGCCCAGAGATGAGAGATCCTGGGTTCAAAACTGGCCTCAGACGCCTCCCAGCTGTGTGACCCAGGGAAAATCACTTAACTGCCATTGCCTAGACCTTAAAACTCTTCTGCCTTGGAACCAATACTCAGTATTGATTCCAAGATGGAAGGTAAGGGTTAAAAAAAAGTATACCTGGGACTGAGATATTAGAGGCCAAATGTAGTGACTCCCTTCTCCTTGATAGAGAAAAAAGATTATTAGGAAGTTCTTTGTAGATTTCTTCCATCTTTTGTCTATTGTCTTCCTTATACTTTTCCCCCCAAATGACCTGATGACAACTGTTTTGTACCTCTTGCCAAGCTTTTTTAAACCCATTTTCCTTCTATTCCTCCTCAGTGTTTTATTAGATGAAACTGTTCATTATTCTCTACCATTATTTTCTCTAACATGTTACAAACAAGTTTATATTCCAAGCAAATGATGCTCCTATCCACTATATCTCTTTAAATGGCAAGTAGATCAAGTGTTTATACTAACTAAACTGGGCTTTAGCTTTTCTTAGTTTTCTCATTATGTTGGTTGATTTAAAATTTCTTTACATAATTATTATAATCAATATTGATGTCTTTTCCCTTTCCATTTCCAGTTTTTCAGCTACAATATCCATTTCAAAGAAGTTGTTTAGGATTTTTAAATGTTTGTCATTATTTTTCTCATTTTTGTTCTTCCTGTGGTTTTGTATTAATTTTTATCTTTGCCCTAACAAGTCAATGGTCTGAGAGTACACAAACTTCTAAATCAGGAATTATTCTCATATCAATAATGAATCATTTTCTATGAGTTAAAAGAGAATCAATTTCATTTTTTTGTGATGGGACACATCTAACACTTTCAAATACTTTCTTTGAAGAAAGTACTCATGATGTACGGATATGAAAATTCTGTATTATCTACAAATCTTTAGCCTTTCAGTCCTCATTCTTGACACTTATAATGCCACATGTTTTTCACTATCTTCACCTAAGCCTGACTTTATATGAGTCACTGAGAATCAAGGGACATGGTTATTAAATTCACATCTATCATATTGGCTGAAATGATAAAAGGGCAGAATGGCAAACGTTGGCAGGGATGTGGACAAAATGGAGAGTCTAATACACTATTGATAGAACTGCGAACTCATCTAACCATTTTGGAGAGCAACTTACAATTATGTTCAAAGAATGATAAAACTGTGTATTCCCTGCTGGGTCTGTTTCCTAAAAAGATCAGGAAGAAAAGAATAAAACTTATATGTTCTAAGATATTTATAGCAATTCTCTTTGTAGTGTCAAAGAACTGGAAATTGAGAGGATGCCCATCAATTGGGGAATGGCTGAACAAATTGTAGTATATGATTTTAATGGAATATTACTGTGCCATAAGAAATGATGAGCAGGTTGATTTCAAAAACTTGGAAAGATCTACATGAAGTAATGAAGAGTGAAACAGGTAGAACCAAAATAACATTATATCTTGCTATAGAATTTATTTGAAGAATAACTTATGAATGTCCACCTCCAAAGAATGAGATGAAAGAGAAACATGAAAGACACAATTTATATATGTATATCTCTTTGTCAAGTGATACTTTCTATCATGTTGGGAGAGACTGAGATACCTGGGAATAAATTGTATTAAATAATAAAAATTTTAAACAAATGTCTCTGTCTTAATTCTCTGCAATAGATGTTATCACATAAGCTGTGATTGTTTTCTTAATGGTCTCTAAGTAACACTGTCATGTCTGCTACAGTATGAGATGGTCATATTTCCCACGAAGTTTCTAGTACCCTTTAGATACACAATTAATCCAACTCAGCAGACTCTTTCATTTGTCCTTCCCAGGAATATTTGTGAGCCATCCTCGCATTTACACACGACTGCATTTTGTCTTCTGCTTTCATTTATAGTGAGGATTTCAGGATTTATGTGATTCAGTTCCTCCAGTAGGACAAGCAGCTCACATTTAGAGCACCAACAGCACAGTTAATGTTTATAGATATACTAAAAATTGTGTAATTTTTAGCACTCACTCTCCTTTTCTGCCATTGTGCCTTCATCACTTCAGGAGCAAAGGAGATTGCAAAGGACTAAGGACCATTTTATATTTTCCTTTGTTTAATGAGTTGCTGTTGCTTGGTAATAACAATAGATATCATTTATATAGTACTTAAAGTTTACTAAGTACTTTTATATGTTTATATGTAAAATAAGAATGATTCTCATAACCACCTTATGAAACAGAAGCCATCTAAGGAAACTGGACCTAAGAGAGCTTAAGTGACTAATGTGGAGTCCTATAGATAGTATCTGAGGCAAGATTAAAATTCAAGTGTTTCTGAGTCCCAGTCTGGTGCTCTGTCGATTAATTTTGCCATCTAACTTTCTCACTAAGTGGTCAGTCTAACAGTCATGAATATCTTTATCCTTAGGCTGGTTCTCAGAAAACAGACATAATTTATTGCTAAGACCATATCTGAACCTTTCTGATAAAGTAGAGAGGGGCCTTTCTGATATAATAGTGTTTTCCTTCCATTGGTTATTTTTTAAAACACATAATGTCTGTCTCAAAATGAAGTCTGAGTATGTGTTCCAAGGCAGAAGAGCAATAAGGACTAGGCAACTGGGGTTAAGTGACTTGCCCAGGGTCACAGGTAGGAAGCATTTGAGGTCAGATTCGAACCCTGGACCTTTCATCTTCAGGCTTGGCTCTCTATCCACTGAGCTAGTTTTTTTTTTAGTTCAATAATAAGTCTTTAATTAGGGTAAGTGAGACTGTAATCAAAAACACCACATGGAATCACCACCCTGGGATAACAAGTCTCGGGAAAGAATGCTAGTAAAATAATCACAGAGAATTTCCCCACTGCAACAGTTGTTGAGAACTCTGTCACCTCCCTACAATGTTGAGACAATAATTCCTCATTATTAAATATTAAATTATGTTAGAATATATGATTATTAAAACTACCCACTAGTTTTGTGTGACCTGTATTCAATTCCAGCTTCTCCTGTGACTGACTCCTGTGGTTTAAAAAAAATGCTAAACTTTCTGGTATACAGTTCCAAGGAGTTACAGAACCTCAGCATTGAAAGGGATCTCATTAGACCATCTAATCAAATCCCTTTTTCAATATATATCCCATCTAGTAGATACCAAAGTTGGGGTTTTCTGCTCTGCTCTTAATGACCTCCAGTCTGCAAAGGTAACAGATAATCTTCTAAAACAGCTCATTACTTAAAAAATATTTTAAATTCTTATGAAAAGTTTCTTTACATTAAGTCTAAATCTACCTCACTATACTTTCCACCATTTTCTCATACATAAAATAAGAGAGTTGGACTAGATAATCTGTTAGGTCCCTTCCATCTCTGATTGGAAGAGTCTGAGTGATATAAACCATTACACTTGAGTTTTGACCACTTCTGGAAAAAAGAGCCATTGTGTTCCTCGATCAGTAAGGATGTAATTTTGAGTCCATAGTAATCAGAATGGGAGCAAAATCCCATGAAATTCAGTCTGAAACAGCTTGTTAGCATTATCCATAATTCTTACAGGTAAGATGTTTCCTTTCAAATACTTTTTCTTTCAGAGTAGTCAAATTGTTACTTGTCCCTTGTTCCATACCAACCTTGCTTCTCCCCTATTCTGGATTCCAGGTGACATGTCTTGGCTACTGAGCAATAAACATTTGACTACAGAGAGACAAAGGTGAAGTCCAAGGGTTATTGTTAATAATAACTTTCTCCACCGACTATTCCCCTTTCCCCTTTTCTCCTGCCTGCCCTCCCTTTTTCATAGTTAGTGACTGTGCATAATTAATTCACTGTACAGTCTTGCTGTTCCCATTTCCCCTTTGTCTCTCAGGAATCATAAAACCTTGAAGAAAAGGAATTAGCATGTGGAAAGACAGATTTTAGAGTATCCAAGGTAAATGGGAATATAATTAGGACTGCACTGACTTGTAATTAAAAGCAGGATTTATGTACTTCTCCATTATCTATGGAGATAACATGAAGAAGAAATATTGCTAATTTGGGGGTAGACATGACATTTTTAGCCTATAGCTGTGGAACTATCTACCTAGCTGTGGTAACCCTATAAAGTTACCTGTCAGGTAAAACTGGCTACTTTATAAAGTCTCCTCAATCTCGAGGGATTGTTCTGAGTATAAGTTGACTTTAATTTGGAAGTAGAATTCCTCGTGTGCTGTCATATCTAATAGCCTACCATTTAAGACAGGAGCCTTTTATACAGGTGTTAAGAACCATTCAGATCAATATGGCGAAGAGACAGCTTTCCTGATTCCAAGTCCCTTGATATAGTTGTTTTTGACTTTTATTATCTTTAATCCTCATCATAAGAGGAAGGCAGTAATACTCTTTTTTTTCAGATGTTACAGAATAAGGTACAGCTTTTGGTTTAATACCAATATTATAGCTCAGGATTGTTTTTCTGATTGAGACTTTGCCATTACTGTGCATTAGCTTATTAACGAGTGTATAATTTGGAGGCATTCATTTTAATTTATTTATATGTTTTATTTTATCAGCCTCTTGTGAGACTCATTTGGCACTTTCTTTCACATGCTGGTTTATCCAGTGAGTTGCTTCTCAGTTGTGTAATGAATATGTGCATTGGTAACTGCAGCAGGTGTTTAGGCTCTTGGCAGGGTAGTCTCTTGGAAGGTAACCAACTCAGCTTGCAGAATATCTTCTGGAAGAAAATTTCAGTTCCACCATAAGGTTCTATTGTTCGTATATGAATGTCAGAAAGAACATCTAGGAGATCTGGTTGACTTGGTCTCTACTTTCTTTTTTAACTTATGAAAATTATCATTATTTATTTCATTAAATATTTCCCAATTAAATGCATAAAATTTTAACAATCATGATTTTAAAATTTGAGTTCCAAATTATCTTCTTCCATATTTTTGAGAAGGCAAACCTTTTGATATTGATTATGCATGTGAATTCATTAAAAACATATTTCCACATTAGCCATATTGGAAAAGAAAACACAAACACAATAAAAAAGAAAGAAAAAGAAAGTGAAAAAAGTATGTTTCACAGAATTCCTCAATTCTCCCTCTGGAGATGGATAGCATTTTTTTAATCAATGATGCTTTGGAATTGTCTTTGATCTTTGTCTTGACCAGAGTAGCTAAGTCTTTTATAATTGATCATCCTTATAATATGGCTGTTACTGCATGCCATATTGTTCTGGTTCTGCTCAATTCATTTTGCATTAATTCATATCAATCTTCCCTAGTTTTTCTATCTTCATTTCTTATAGCACAATAGTGTCCCATCAAAATCATATACCACAGTTCATTTAGCCATTCCTCAATTGATAGGCATGCTTTCAATTTCCAATTCTTTGTCACCAAAAAACGAGCTGGCATATATATTTTTTTATCTCTTTAGGATACAGATCTAGTAGTAGTATTCTGGGTCAAATAGTATTTTTGAGTTATAATGCTTTGGACATAATTCAAAATAGTTCTCCAGAAATGTTGGAATAGTTCACAAGTCTACTAATGGTGTATTAGTGTCACAATTTTCCCACATCCCCTCCAGCATTTGTCATTTTCCTTTTCTGCCTTATTAGTCAATCTGATAGATCTGATGTGGTATTTCAGAGTTGATTTTATTTGCTTTTCTCTAATTGGTAGTTTAAGTATTTTTTTGTCACATAGCTGTAATTTCTTTTTCTAAAAACTGTTTATTCATATTCATGGGCTATTTATAAACTGGAGGATTACCCTAATTTTTATAAATTTGACTCATATCCCTATACTCAAACCCTTTATCAGTGAAACTTACTATAAAATTTCCTCCCAGTTTCTTGTTTCCCTTATGATTTTGACAGCATTAGTTTTGTTTGTGCAAAAACTTTTTAATGTGATGTAATAAAAAAAATTTTTTTTCTTCCTCTAATCTGTATCTTGTTTGGCTATAAACTCTACTTTTATTGATAGATCTGATGGGTAAATTTTCCATTTTCCCCTAATTTATTTTTTACTTTACCCTTTATGTCTAAATTGTTTATCCATTTTGGTCTTATCTTGGTATATGGTGTGAGATGTTGGCATATTCTTAATTTCTGCTGAAATACTTTCTAGTTTCCTAGCAACTTTTGTCACATGTTGAGTTCTTCCCCTCAAAGTTTGGAACTTTGGGTTTATTAAACATCAGATTATTATGGTCATTTGCTATTATGAAAAGTGTGCCTTATCTATTCTACTGATCCACCTCTCTATTTTTTTTAGCCAATAATAGATTTTTTTGATGATGACTACTTTGAAATATAGTTTGAAATCTGTGTCTTCTTCCTTAACATTTTTCTTTCATTGATTTTCTTTTCTCCCAGATGAATATTATTACTATTTTCTTAGCACAATAAAAGAATTCTTTGGTAGTTTGATTAGTATGGCAATGAATAAGGAAATTAAGTTAGTTAGAATTGTCATTTTATTACACTGGCTCTGTCTACCCACGAGCAATTAATATTTCTCCAATTGTTTAGATCTATGTTTGTGTAAAAAGCATTTTGTAATTGTGCTCATTTGGTCTGTGAATTTGTCTTGACAAGTAACTTCCAAGTATTTTTAATTGTCTATAACTATTTTAAATGGAATTTCTCTATCACTTACTACTGGGTTTTGCTCACAGTGTATAGAAAAACTAATGATTTATGTGAATTAATTTTATATCCTGCAACTTTGATGAAGTCATTAATTGTCTCAACTAGTATTTTTAGCTGATTCTTTAGGGTTTTCTAAATATACCATTGTGTCATCTGTATAGAGTGATGATTTTATTTCCTTGTTTCCAATTTTCATTCATTCATTTTTCTTATTGCTCTATCTATGGGTCTAATTTTATTATCAATTTTGAATAACAATTCCTGTTGAATGTTTTACAGAAATATATATATGTGTGTATGTGTGTGTGTGTGTGTGTATAACTTGCTTTTTTTCTTTGTAGCATTACAAATTATATTATAATACAGTTATAGAAAATCAACATTCACTACCTCAATGAGTCATTGCATTTTAAAGTTAGAAAGGATTTCAACAGCCATATATTACAGCTCACTCAAGATTTTCTTGAAGTCCTCTAATAAGGAGAGTTCACTACTTTCTAAAGCAGTTCATCACACATTTAGATGACTCTAATTATTAGGAAGATTTTTCCTTATATCATTTCTATATCTTTGAAACTTTAACCTATTGTTCCCAGTTCTACTCTATAGTGCCAAAAAAAAAAGCAAGTTAACTCAACAATCATTTATTAAACACTTATTACATGCCAGTCACTTTTTAAAGGTAAGTATCCTTCCTTCCTTTCTTCCCTGCTTTTTTCTCTTTCCACTTCTTTGTCTTTCTCTTTCTCCATAAAAAAGAAAGGAAGGAAGGAAGGAAAGAAAGGAGGAAGGAAAAAGGAAGAGAAGAAAGAAGAGAATGAAAGAAACATAACATAACATAATATTTCCTGAACTAAATACCTGACATTTTAATAGTGGAAGCAAAATGAAAACAAATATGTACAAAGTAAAATGGAGGCGATTTCAGACCAAAGATATTGGGACTGAAGGGGATCAGGAAAAATCTTATAGATTTGAGATGGGGCTTGAAAGAAGCCTAGGAAGTGTTATGATGGAGATTCTCTAGAGGTTATATCTTAAATTTATAATAATTATTAAACTGCAAAAAGTGAGCAAGAGAAAAACATGAGATGTGTGACTGGTCACCTTCTCTGTGAGCAGACTGAGCCAGACCAGTCATACCCTCTTGAGTCCCTGATTGCAGGAATAAAGAAAGACTGATTCCCTGTCCCCACTGTCAATTTATGCTCTTTCTGATGTTCCTTTTCCCAAGTCTCTATAATTGAATGACTCAGACCTCAATCAAGTCAAGACACAGGTCTTCCAGATGCTAGGAGTAACCATGGGTGTTTAGAATGACTGCATAGTAACTATACTATAAAGCAGTGGTCATCAAAACAATTTGGTACTGGCTAAGAGACAGAAAGGAGGATCAGTGGAGTAGACTTGGGGTAAGTGACTTCAGCAAGAGAGTCTATGACAAACCCAAGGACCCCAGCTTTTGGGACAAAAATCCACTATTTGATAAAAACTTTTGGGAAAATTGGAAGACAGCCTGGGAGAGATTAGGTTTGGATCAACATCTCACACCCTACACCAAGATAGATTCAGAATGGGAGATTGACTTGTATATAAAGTAGGAAACTATAAGCAAACTAGGTGAACACAGAGTAGTATACTTGTCAGATCTTTGAGAAAGAAAAGACTTTAAAACCAAGCAAGAGCTAGAAAAATCACAAAATGTAAAATCAATAATTTTGATTACATCAAATTAAAAAGTTTTTTGTAAAAACAAAACCAATGCAACCAAAATTAGAAGGGAAGCAACCAAGTGGGAAACAATCTTCATAACAAAAACCTCTGACAAAGGTCTAATTACTCAAATTTATAAAGAACTAAACCAATTGAACATTAACTCAAGCCATTCTCTGATTGATAAATGGGCAAGGGACATGAATAGGCAATTTTCAGTTAAAGAAATCAAAACTATTAATAAGCACATGAAAAAGTGTTCTAAATCTCTTATAATCAGAGAGATGCAAATCAAAATAACTCTGCAGTATCACCTCATACCTAGAAGATTGGCTAACATGAAAGCAAAGGAAAGTAGTGAATGCTGGAGGGGATGTGGCAAAGTTGGGACATTAATTCATTTCTGGTAGAGTTGTGAATTAATCAACCATTCTGGAGTGCAATTTGAAACTATGCCCAAAGGGTGATAAAAGACTGTCTGCCCTTTGATCCAGCCATAGCACTGTTGGGTTTGTACCCCAAAGAGATAATAAGGAAAAACGACTTGTACAAGAATATTCATAGCTGTGCTCTTGTGGTGGCAAAAAATGGAAAATGAGGGGGGTGCCCTTCAATTGGGGAATAGCCAAATAAATTGTGGTATATGTTGATAATGGAATACTATTGTGCTCAAAAGAATAATAAACTGGAGGAATTCCAAGTGAACTGGAATGACCTCCAGGAATTGATGCAGAGTGAAAGGAGCAGAACCAGGAAAACATTATACACAGAAAATGATACACTGTGGTACAATCAAACGTAATGGACGTCACCATTAGTGGTAATGCAGTGATCCCAAACAACTTGGAGGGATCTACAAGAAAAAACACTATTCACATTCAGAGGAAAAACTGTGGGAGCAGAATCCCTGAAGAAAAACAACTGCTTGAATACATGGATCGAGGGGGTATTGTTGGGGATGTAGATAAATGAACATCCTAATGTTATAAACATTAATGAACATCTAAATTAACATCCTAATGCACATACCAACAACATGGAAACAGGTTTTGATCAAGGACACATGTAATACCCAATGAAATTGCACATCAGCTACAGGAAGGGTAGGGGAAAGAGGGAAAAAAATATGATTCTTGTAACCAAGAAACAATGTTCTAAATTGACTAAATAAATTAATTTAAATAAAAAAAAACAAAAAAGAATAGTTGCACAGTGCATGTCTACTTTTCCATGTGACATTATTTTTCACAGCAAGGTGTGACAGAGGCTGGCACTAGAGAAAAAGTACCAGGCTGTGAGTGTGTGAAACTGATCACATTGACAGGGGAGGGGCCCCTGGAGTTTGGAATCTGGAGAAGAAGACCCTGGCTGGTAGAGAAGTTGTTATCGAAGTCTTGAAAAGCCAAAGGGAGAGAGTGAAAAAAAAGACTTTCTCCTGAGGGTTACCCACTCTTCCTCCTGGTGACTGGAAATCCTTACCCCCAACATTTCCCAATTGAAGGGACTTTCTGAAGAGAAACCTGAGCAGACTTTACCTCAGCTCCTGTTGACCAGGAGTGAATCAACCTGACTTTCTCTCAGGGGGCTCAGGCTGTCAAGACCTGAGTTTCCCCCAAATTTGAGGAGGGAGGAAAAGGGTTTTAGATAGAGACAGGAACCCCCTTTTCCCCACTTCCCTTTACCATCCTTCTGTGTTAGTTATTCCTTTGTATTACCTTGATTGAGTTGACATTAAAATAGTTGAGTGTGAGTGAACAGATCAAGGGGAGACCCTTTGGTCTTGAGTAGTGGAGTGGGGACAAGAGAAAATCAGGGAGAGCAGAAGGGGGAAAATTTTCAAACCCCCTCTCCTCTCTCTGAGCCAACCTTAAACATCAGCTGTCTACCCTGAACCCCACTTTTGTGAAGGGGGGTTCTCCTCTCTTTCCCCCCTCTCTATACTGAAAGACTTAACCCCTCTGTGTTATAATTACCCACTCCACCCTCATAATACAAAAGTAGCTAGTGAAGTGGCTTCATTACCTAAGACAAATCCTGGTTTATAGATAGAACAATAACTTGGCTCCAGCATACTCATTCTTACCAAAGACAAAAGATGTAGACAAAAGGAGGGAGGACTCCACTCAGGGCCTCCACTTGGGGGAAGTTACAGTTTGAGCTTCAGCCTTAAAATCAAAAAAATTTTAAGCCTTAAAATCAAAAGGTTGTTTTGTGGGGTCAGAAAGAGGTACAGATTAATGTTAACTTTCCATGGAAGACAGTAGGTAGGGATGCAGAAAGAGAGATTTCCAGGCATAGGGGACAGCCAGCAAAAATACATTTATTCAAGAAATAGAGAGTCTTGTATAATTTTCTGGAAGAGTAGACTTTAAAATAGTTGCTGACTGTATTTATTTTAGCCATTGCAATTTAAATAGGAAGCAATGAGGAATTTTTAACTCAAAGTCAGAGTTATGGCTCCAATAGAGAACCTGTAATTGGTAAGAAAATAGAAGGATAGAGGGGCAAAACAGAAGTGAAAAGGGGCAGATTTAAGCCTGAAGACAAACTGGGGTGCTTTGTTCTACATTGTCTGGGGGACCAGAAATCTCTTTCTGAATGTAAAACATCAATTCCAGCAAAAGTTCACAGAAACAGATAGACTACTTTAAAGCAGAAAATATAATAAGGATTTTTCCTTTACTTGATGACTGAGTGTATTGTGACACTTGATTTTTCCAAGAGAGTTGTAGTAGGAAAAAAATCATGGAATTTCAGCTAAAAGAACAAAGACAGACAATTTTAAGGACATTAGTAAAAATTGAAAAATGGAAACTTCCCATAGGAGTGCTAAGCAGATGGACCTGGCAAGAGCTATCTTCTATGAAACCACCATTGAGCAGTGGTTATCTGAGATCAACTGGGGTAAATGACAGTTTTTTGTATATTCACTAGAGCCCCCAAAAGACTACATATTCATAAGGGACTCCATGCCAAATGAAATGGGCCCAAAAGGAACAGTGTGATAGCACTAGTGAGACCAGCAGTGTCAGAGAAGGAAATTGGCCCTCTATGATTATGCTATAACTACATGTACTCCCCATGTATGTAGCCCTCCACTTGCGCTCATTATGTATCTTTAGTCTTATCACTCTTGGTAAGTGAACAATAAATTCAACTGATTCAATTTTCAATCAATTCAAATTTGAATCAATAGTCAATCAATTTATTAATAACTTAAAATATGCCAGGTAACACACAAGGTTGTAGAGATAGAAAGAATTAGAAATAATCCATATTCTCAGGGCATTTATAGGTTTAGGCTATTTGAGAAGAAAAGGCCAATAGAATCTCACTGTATACTCCCTTCCAATCTGATTATTATTATATTATTAATATCACATAATATTAAATATTATTATAAAAATATTATTAAATATTAAATTATATTATTACATATATTAGATATGTTGTGCTTTCTAAAATATCTATAGTATGGGGAGAAAGTTTATGGATTTTAAAATAAAAAAAAATGGGACTAGCATTTATATAGTGCCTACAAAGTGCCAGGCTTTGTGCTATGAGCAATTTACAAATTATCACATTTATCTTCAAAAATAAGCTAGGTTATCTTTATATAACAGATGAGGAAACTGAAGCAAATGGTAGTTAATTGATTTGCTCAGGGTCACACAGCTAGTAAATATCTGGGGCTGGATTTTAACTCAGGTCTTCCTGACTCTAGACCCAGACACTGAGTCCACCTAGCTGCTTCAACATGTGAGAAGCCAATCTTCCTATGAGAAAGGGTTAATATTCCCATTTAAGGCCTCCAGGAGAAGCCAGAAATAAGAGCTAGAGAGGCCCTCCACAACCGTGTGTGCAATGGAACCATTCCTGACAAATGTCAGCAGTCACTACAGGACTCAAATATCAAAACTGTGTAAAGACCCTGTAAAATGGGAAGGAAATCTAATAGACCCTAGTGGACTCTGGATTCCTAGAGACCAGTCGGGACCACATGGATAAGGGCAGTAGAATAATAATACAGGAAAGAAAAATTGGTTCTGTAGTATCAAAGATATAAGTGGAGTCTTTCTGAGGTGTTAAAATTAATTGTGGTTGGACTCTGAATATATATAAAATATATATATATAAATATATATATGTATATATATATATATTAGGTGGTCACCAGGGATTTAATTTCTAAATCCCAAAATGAATTACTAAAGTAAATGGAATTTATGTAGTTTATTAACAATATTTATAATAGAAGGAAGATATTAAGAAATGAGAGAGAGAGAGAGAGAGAGAGAGAGAGAGAGAGAGAGAGAGAGAGAGAGAGAGAGAGGGAGGGAGAGAGAGAGAGAGAGAGAGAGAGAGAGAGAGAGAGAGAGAGAGAGAGAGAGAGAGAGAGAGAGAGAGAGAGAGAACCAGAGAGAGAGAGAGAGAGAGAGAGAGAGAGAGAGAGAGAGAGAGAGAGAGAGAGAGAGAGAGAGGGAGGGAGGGAGAGAGAGAGAGGGAGAGAGAGAGAAAACTCTGGCTTCTTATACCAGTTAGAATTTCTAAGTCCCAGCCAGGAGAAAAGAGTCTCAAGAAGATGGGCCTTACCTGGAGTCTTCATGCCTCCAGAAAAGCAGGGTCACTAAGTCAGCTTTTCATTCACCAAGGGTGATAGTCTAAAAAGAAGTCTGGGTGTTGTTCTTTCAGTCGCTCCTCCATCCTTCACTCCAAGCCCGGGTAACTCACTGTCCTCTTCAGTCTTTTTTTCCTCTACTTAAAGACCCTTTTTTCTTGTGTCACCTCCTCTAAATTTTCATGTCTATCAATCACAGCAGATGTTTTTCTCCAGGACTGCCCATTCTTTAGTTTTCACCTTCTTTGGTTAGATTATATCTTTTTGGGTTACTTAACACTTTTTTTTGTTAAATTCACCTTTTGTAGTTACTTAACACCTTTTTGTGATTAATTCACCTTTTGTAGTTAGTTAATACCTTTTTGTAGTCAAACATCTAAAAATAGATTGTAGCTTACAATTCTAGTTTCACTATAAAGGAAGAGCTAAGTATCTTCATTGTTACAATCAGGAGATAGCTAAATTCAATCTTCACAGAGGGTATCTGAATCACACATATTCCTTATACACCCCTTTCCAAGCATTCCCCATGTCCCCTATTACTACTGAAGTGAAGGTTTATTGGGGAAATATTTTATTTCTATCTTCCCCTCTTACTATACTATTTCATTAAGTGTTTACTTTGCCACAAGAACAGGTAAACACATTAGTAGGTGTTTGTAATAGCTTTGAGTGGCTGTGGACCCAAAGAGTAGGGTCCTTTTCTAGTCTCCTTTGTATAAATTGGGGGTCTGCAGATGCTACATTAACTTTATATCATTACTATAAATTCTCTGGCTTTGACCTTTTCTTTTGATCTTCAAAGTAAAGTAATTCCTTTCTACCCTGGTCCTTGGTTGCCACATATGTTTTTTTTTTCCTTAATGAAAGAATTAATGTTAATTTTGAAAATTCTCTTTAATCAAGTAAAAATCTCCCATCATAGATGCCAGAAATAAAGGCATGTGGAGCACTTAAATATAATAGCAAGAACACTGGACCAGGGGGAAAGGATTCTTGTCTTGGCTCTGTTACAAACCAACTTTTTGACCCTGAGAACTTTAAATCTAATAATAATAGCTAATTTGTTCAAAAATATTTATAAGGGCTCTTTTATTGATAACGAAGAATTGGAAATTGAGGGAATGTTCACCATTTGGGAAATGACTGAATAATTTGTGGGATATGGTAATGGAATACTATTGTGCTATAAGGAATTATAAGGGGGAAGGTTTAAAAAAACCGAGATTTTAATGAAATGATGCAAAATGAAAGGGTCAGAACCAGGAGAACATTTTACACAATAACAGCCATATTGTAAGATGTAAGGATGAAAACTGTGAAAGACAACTACTTTGATAGACAATAAGACAAGAGCCCTCCAAAGACTCATGCTGAAAAAATGCTATCTCCCCTAAGGCAGAACCAATGAACTGAGTTCAGAATGAAACATTTTTTCACTTTATTTTCCTCACTTTCTTTTTTGCAATATGAGTAATACAGAAATGTATTTTGTAGGTTTTCACGTGTATAATGGATATTATATTGCTTGTCTTTCAGTGAGTGGGGGAGAGACTGGATAGAGAAATGGAATTTGGAACTCAAAAACAAAAAAATTAATGTTAAAAATAAATAAAATATTATAATAATAGTAGCCAGCATTTATATAGGACCTATTATAGTCTAGGGTCTGGGCTAATCATTTTCTTTGCAATATTTTCTCATTTAAGACTCACAACAACCTCTAGAGTTAAGTTTTATACCTGTGGTCAATTGAGGTAAACAGAGATTAAATTACTTGTTCAAGGTCACATATCTACTTTGAGGTCAAATTTGTTGGAAAGTCTTTCTGATACTAGAACCAGACCAGCACTCTATTCACGGAACCACCTAGTTGTCCCATTTAGGGATTTATTTCCTTTTTGGTAAAATAAAATGAGTGAAACAAGGCTACATAAAATGTGATCTGTAAACTTATGTTTTGTTTTGCCGTTGTCCTAATAAGAGTCTTTAATTGAGGTAGGAAGATTAATCTGGGAAGACACATAGAACCTTGGTCCTAAGACTTCCTTAAATTTTTTAAAAAAATATATTTTAATAACTATATTTCAATATAAATGATTTCCTTATAATCTTATGCATTTCATTTTACTTATTTAAAGCTACTATGCTGAGAAGAGGTTCATAGGTTTTATAAAAGGCCCCAAAGTGTCTGACATGAAAAACTTTAAGACCCCCAATCTACTTGATAGTTTAGTTCTGCTCCAACTCCAAAGTTCTACGTTCTGACCTTGGATTTATTTAAATAGTCTCCCCCCAATGAAAAAAGTTCACTCTGTATAGGAGCAATAAATATCATTTTATTTAAGAAGGCCAATGAAAAGTCATCAGCTGCAGAATATAATTGATGATGACAAGTATAAGAGATGTAAAAGATATTATCAAGGACTTTTTTTTTTTACTATCAATGTTGAAGAACTAGTATTGTAGGAAAAAGTGAGGGAGAATAGACATTTAGAGTGTTGCACTGATAGGAAATATTTTCAAAATCTAGAGGGAGTCCTCAAAGCATATAAAAAGGCATGATTCCCACTCATTGAAATACTTACAATAAAATGACATGAAAGGGGGCTGGTCGACCAGCTGGAAGAGCTTGTTCAAGTGTAACACAAGTATAACATCTGCACAAGATTCCAGGTAGTTGATTCTCCAAGCTCAAGCTGCAGCTCCTCACTTCCAGAGCATAGGTATGAAGGCTTGTAGGCCCCAGTTGTGAGTAATTTGGTCTCTATGAACTAAATATACTCACACCATGGGGTTTCTTCTCTCCCCCTCAATTGTTCCAATCTAATTTTTTAAAATCTAATTAAAATCTAATTTAATCCAATTTTAATCCAATCTAGATATATTTTAATTACATCAAAATTTATATTTTAATTGACTTTTGTTGGCCCTTATTCCATAGAATTTTAAAAAATCCTTACCTTCCATCTTAGCATCAAGACTGTGTAATGATTCCAAGGAAAAAGAGCAGTGAGGGCTAAGCAAATGGCTTGCCCAGGGTCACACAGATGGGAAGTGTCTGAGGCTGGCTTTGAACCAGGACCTCCCTTCTCTAAGCCTGGTCCCCAATACACTGAATCACATAGCTGCCCTCTCCATGGAATGTTGATCTTTCCCAAATTGATTGTTAGGATCAAATGATCCTAAAGGATTTCTCATTCAAATATTCAAATAAAGGAGTCAGAGGACCTGAGTTTCAATGCTGATTCATTGTGGTTCATTCTTTTGGTCTGAGCCCCCTCCTCATGCAGGACAATATGGGACTATGTCTTGAGCTACAGAAAAGAGATTCTGCTCTCCACTCCCCTACTGAAGGATAAGTAGTGGTAATGCTTAAGAGAATATGCTCAATATTCCTAATATTTTGGAATGCCAAGTAGCCTGCCTCCTGAAGCATCATACCCTAGAGTTCACCTTGGCAATTTATCCAAGAAGGCAATGTTGTCCCTGGAAAGGGCTGATAGTCACTAAGTACAAATTGAGATGGGTTGAATGGGATAGTGGTGGGACAAAGAACCCTTCTGAACACTTGCCTTGGGACCATGAGACCAAGAATCTCTTGGTATAAATGATTTATAGCATAGTTGCCTCAGGGTTGGCTTTAAAGAGTCCAATGTAAGAAAAGAAGGAAGAAGTTGAAAGTTTGGGCAAACACAAGTTGTTATTGGTTACTCAAGTTAATCTAAAGGCAATTTGGTACAGTGGGAAAATAGTGCCCTTGATGTCAGAGGAACTGGGTTTAAATCCTGCCTCTGTCACTACTTGTTAGTTGTGTGACCTTGGACAAATCTCTTCACTTTTCTGAGACTCAGTTTCCCCATCAATCAGAAAGAAGGAGTTGAAGGTCTTTTCCTTTCTAATTCTAAAAGCTAGGTCTTTAGGGTATGTCTTAAGTCAAGGGTTAGGGACTCTAAAAACTCTTAAGAAATGAATCCAATAACAAGAACTCTTGAGTAGTTTGTAATGATCATTGCCTCAACATAGCTCTGATTCCTCTTGAAGATGTAGCATAGTCCCTGCATTAGATGAATATATGTGAAGATATATCATAACAGAGCCAGATTCTTCCTTGGGAACTTAAAAGGAGTCAAACTTTTGTCTATGCTGTCATCTATTTCTAGAATGAATTTTCTCTCCATTTCCAGTTTTAAAGTCCCTTTTTTCTTTTATTGTGAGAGTACCTTCCCAAGAAGCATTCCTGATCCTCATCTATATTCTCTAAATTAAAAATGAACCCTTTCTCCTTTAATTTCTCATAGCACTATCCCTACACTCCTTTCCCTCCCCCTTTTCATATCTCCAGCTCTTGTTTATGCACCTCCACCCTGTTTGTTCTATATGAAATTGTAAGTTCTTGAAGAGCAAGGCCTGAGTCATATTTATCTGAGTGCCTCCAGCTCTGGTTACAGTGCTTTGTACTTAGATGCTTAATGAATGTCTGTGGAATTAAATGAAGTCATTTGCTGACACAACTCATTCTCCAGGGAGAGGTCTTGGCTGTTGCTTTTCATCTTGTCTATCCCTGCCTCAATACTCTCAGATTTTCTAATTCTGACCCATTCTGTTGACCAGTACCTGTTTATCCCTTTAACTACCCAGTATTGGTTTCTCCACTTTGGTCAATGTGCCTTTTCTAATAAAGTGTCTTAGTTCCTGTGTCTGCTTCATTTAGATCCCTGATGCATCCTTACTGTGATCTTAGATCCAATTTCTTAAGATTTAGCTTGCCTGACAAAATATGTTAAGTCCTGTAATTAATCAGCATTAAATGTCTACTTTTTGGTCATATACAAGTGCCTTGTTCTGGTATGCCCATTAGCAATAGCTGCCAGTCTGATCTCACCCATCTTCTACGCCAGTGGAAATGTCTCTAGACTCAACCTGATCAAACCCATCAAAACCCAGAACTATTAAATTAGGAGTCTTTAAATCCTCCCTGCTTACTTATCAAGACAGGACTCAGGTAAAAGTAGAAGTTAAGTAGACACAGCTGTCAGTATTTAGAAGGATCTGTGAAGACTATTATAAAACTATATCCAAAGGAGAAAAATTTAGGTGGGAAAAAATCATGACAAATAGGTCCAGAAGATGGACTGGGTAATAGCAGAAGCTACCAAGTAGAGACAATTGAATATTCATAGGTGATAATTCAATTCATTTCTCTCCCTTCACCCTTGTCTCTTATCCTTGCCCTTATTGTCTTGTTCTCCTTAATCTTTACACCCCACTCCTGTCCCAAACTAGCTGCAACATTATAGTTTGCAATAGAGAGTTTCAAATCACCCTTGAATATTCTACTCATGTATTATATAGTGTCATGGCAAATTTAAGAAATCTCTTTTTTTTTTCAAGTAATTGAAAGCCTCCACTATATCTTAGTGTAGTGGGCTGTCAATGAAGAGAGTGCTAGAAGGAAGGGGAACTTCTGGAAGATGTAGTTTCCTTGACTTTTGAAGCAAGAACAGCATTGGATTAGTAAAAGTGACAGTCATGAGTTGCAGTACTTGACAAAACCTTTGTAGTATTTACCCACAGTCATATTAATCATTCTGTTGTCTCCCTGGAGAACAAGGAGAGGCAACAATGATGAGGTGTGCCGAAGGCCGCCTAAAGAGCTGGGCTCCCAAACAGTCAAAGTTCACAGGAGACAGGATCAGAGGACTTAAGAGCTTTGTTGACTCTGGCATGGGACACACTTGATTCCCACTCTCCACCCCAGCCCTCCAGGGCTCTAAACTTCACTCAGAGCTTGTTTCACTATCCCTTTTCCTCCTGCCAAGTCTGTCAGGGTACAACCACATCATCCAATCATTATCAAACAACCCTGAAGTAATTACAAGGACTATAGGAGCTATTCTGTCTCTTGGCTGCTATCAGTCCTAAGTAGGGAATTGGCAAATGGACTGTTTTATCAGCTGCGTTTCATATATCCATTGACTTAAAACATATATTTAAATAAGTTTCCAGTAGTTATATCTATATAAATAAATCTGCTAATTGAATAAAGACTGTCAGTTTGAGCAAAAGAGAGCAAATTAAGTTGGGAAAGAAAATTACAGTTTCTGGAATTTAAATGAAATCTTAGCACAGCAAAACATTTTATTTTTATTTCCATTGTAGAAATTCAGTACATTTTTTCTATTGTATAATTCAGAAATAAATAAAAATCATCCTTATTGTGTTTCCATGTTTCTAGTTTGTGGACAGATCAATATTTCTAGCCTACTCACATACTTACCTAAGGGCTGGGAGTCGTGTTTGTTTTGAAAAGAAATAGCACTTAACGACTGTCAATCAAATGGAGTTTAAGAAACATAGAACTCTTTAGAAATTTCTCTACCTCCTCTTCACATCTAAAAATAAAGAACTGGCATGTTTTTCTCAGTAAATAGCTAACCTGAGTAAAAGAAGATATAATTCCAACTAATCAGTGAAAGTAAAGATCTCAAGACCCTTGTTCATAAGCCCTTTTTGAATGTGTGTGCATACATATGGGAATACGTGAAAGGAAAAGCTCAGGTTTCCATTTTAGAAGGATAGGGTTTTAATTGTTTATAGCAATGAAGGCTGAGGGAGAAAGCATTTGCTTGAGTCAGGTGGGGTTTATAGCTTTCATCCTAACTATATGACTTCAGTCAGAAAGCTATTTACTTGTTTTTGTATTATTTTATCCATGTTCAAAATAGATCCTTATTTTGATACTACCGTTCATTTCTAGTGATGTGTCTCTATGCAAGTTAAATCAACATTCCAATATTAAATAAAATGAAGAAATGTCTGTTGCATATAAGATGACTTGATTCAGGAAGGGTTGGGGTAAATTGATGATAAACTCCATGGAAAATAGATATTAGGGAAGTCAGAGGTACATTCTTTTTAAATACTCTATTCTATTTTCCCCAGAATATACCCTTTAGCCTATGATACCAACAGTAACTAAATATTGGGATGATCAATCTAGAATTTCTGATATTTTTATATTTTTTCTGGAAGTAGAGGGCATAGAAACTATTTCTCATTCCCTATTAGTGTAGGGCATGCATATTATGTTTAAGATTTAGCTAGGTAATTAAGAATTGTGTGGGCAGTAATTCCATGGAAAGCTAAAGCTAATAACAGAAAATTAAATTTCCTTCATCACACAATTAGACTAAAACAAACCAAAAAAACCCTGAACATTTATTAAGCACCATATATACCAGCCATTGTGCCAAATGCTTTAATAATATTATCTCATTTGATCCTTATAACAACTATGGGAGGTAGGCTCTATTATTATCTCCATTTTACTGTTGAATAAACTGAGGCAAAGAAAGGGTAAACAACCTCCCCTTGATGACACAGGTCATATTTGCCCTTGAGTCTTCTTCACTTTAGGCCCATAACTCTCTCTACTGTGCCACCTTGCTGTGTCTGGTAGACAATTAACATTGAAGCCAAGGAGACCCCATTTCGAGTCTTGTCCCTGACATATATTCATCGTGTGACTTGAGACAAATAAGTCCCTTTACTTCTCAGCACTATGGAAAAGTCTTAGTCTTTGTGATTCAGAAAAGGTTCTTGCTCCATCAACAGTTGTAAACTGCTTTTGCCAGGTGGGTATCCCATATCTGTACCTCACTATCCCTATACACCAAGTTTGAGCCCCCTCTTCTCATGGAAAGTTTGTGTAATTGTGTCTGCTGGGTCATTGATGGTGCACATAATTAATGGCAGCTCATGAGCTATAGCTTAAGTAGGAGACACCCACTTCAAGGTAACAGCTTTAAAATTTTTAATCCTTTAAAAATTAATAATCATTTTCTATCATTTTGAGATCCATGTTGTCTCTCTGTACCCCTCTCCCCAAGATGGCAGGTAATAAAATATAGGTTGTACATGCAATACGTATTTCCATGTTCTTTCCTGTTGTTAAAGAAGACATATATTACCTATACAAGAAAAAAAAAAACTCATGAAGGATGTACAATGGAAATTAGTGTTCTTCAATCTACATTTCAACTCCATCAGTTCCTTTTATGGCAGTAGGTAATAGAAACTCCTAAAGCATCCAAACTGCTAGAATAAAACAAGTCTGATAGAGTATTCCAGAAAGGGTGTTAAAGTAACAAGGGGAAGATTAATAGAAGGAAAAGGTTGTCTATTAGAAAACACCTGTAGTTTAAAAATGAAATATATCAATATAAAAAAAGTATTTAAAAACATTTCATAGAAATAGCAAATTGGAAACATAGAAGGGGCTCCAGTGGTCATCTGGTCCCTCTCACACTTAAAAATGTTTCCTGGGCCCAACAAGAAGCCAAGTGGCTCAAGCCAAATTATAGCTTTTAGATAGGTCTTATGATTAGGAAAAAAGTCCTTATAGGCTATCTAAACCAATGTCATACCCAACTCCTCCTCATTTTACCATCTAAAGTCAAAGTGAATAATTTTCAGTGACAAATCCTTGAATACTTCCAAACATTTTGTTCTACCAAGTCTTCTCCAGGCTAACCATCTTCTGTTCCTTTGGCCAGTGTCATGTGGTGTGAATTCAAGACTCTTCATCAACCTGATTGCCTTATTCTGTTTGGTCTATTCATGATTTTCTTAAGATACTGCCCCAATGTTCAATAAAATCCTCTTCCAAATGTAGTTCGATGAAGATGGCTCTTATTTCTGGGAGCTGCGCCTCTTCTAGCAAGCTTAAGACTATCAGGTTTGTGCTTTTTGTTTTTGTTATCAATGCTAACTTGTATTGAGCTTTCGGCACACTACACCCTAAAGATATTTTGAAATGAATTGTTGTCTCTCCAAGACTCATCCATGTTGTACTTGTAATACTTATTTTTCAACTCAAGTGTAAAATTTTACATTTATCCCGATTAAGTTTCATTTTACTTGACTAAACCTAATGTTTGAGCCTGTCAAGAGCTTTCTGGATATTATCCAGTATGTTAGCTATTCCGTCTAGCTTTGTGTCATATACAGATTTGATAAGCATGACACTTTTTCTCCAAGTCATTGATACAAATGTTTAATAGCACGCAGGAAGGCACACATCCTAGGCTCTCTCACAGAAGCCTCCTTCCAATGTGACATGGAACTATTCAAGTGACTAATAAATACTCTTGGCTGTCCATTTAACCAATTAATAGATTTAATTCTATTAGTGTAGAGCCCACGGTCTACTGTTGGTAAGCCCACCTATTGCCGTTTTTTCCTACAGGAATAGAAGAAGGTATTTGAAGAAGTAATTTGCAAAAATCTAGGCAAACTACATCCACATCATTCCCTTGATCTACCATTTTAGTAAGCCTATTAAATAAATAAGGTTATTCTGTCATAAATTGTTCTTCATGAAGCCATGCCGCCCTAATGTATTTTACATTTTTGTCAGGAATCAAAGTCAAGCTCACTGGCCTATAGTTTAGAGAATAGATTTTCCTCTATTTTTTGAAGGTCAGGACATCTGACTTTCTTTCGGCTTGTGACACCTCTCTTGTTCACAAATGTCTTTCAAAAGCTGCTGACAGTGGCCCAGCAAAAATAGAATCCAGTGTTTTTCAGAACCAGAGGGTAAGGTTCATCTGAGCCCTGTGACTTTAACTTAAGATCAATCAGATGATACTCTCTTATAATCTTCTTATTTAGAGTGAACATCAAATCCCTAATAACCACTTTTATTCTGTTATTAAATTTTTTCCATTACAAAGGTCATTCTTCACAGAGAAAAGGGAGGACTCTGGAAATTTAGTAGCTATGCCTTCTTTCTGTCATTAGTTATTATTCTATCTACTTAAAGCAGTATAATTTTCCCTTCATTATCCCTTCTCCCTCAAATAGGTTAATAAAAGGACTTTTTAAAAGTATACTTTTTGTTATTCTCAATTTGACAAATACCAACAAAAATGAACATTTTTCTTTATAAAGTTAAAAAAGGCTTGCATTTGAAAGCATAAATCTCTGCTTTGATTCAGCTTGTTTCTTTTTAAAATATTTAATAAATTCAACAGATTTCATAGCTCTCGTGCATGTCTGAGTTTTCCTCTGAATCGCGTCCTGTGCATTCTTTAAAAGCTTCATTGTCACTCCTTCCTTTTCTTTTCTTTTCTTTTCTTTTCTTTTCTTTTCTTTTCTTTTCTTTTCTTTTCTTTTCTTTTCTTTTCTTTTCTTTTCTCTTCTTTTCTTTTCTCTTCTTTCCTTTCCTTTTCTCTTCTTTCCTTTCCTTTTCTCTTCTTTTCTTTTCTTTTCTTTTCTCTTCTTTCCTTTCCTTTTCTCTTCTTTCCTTTCCTTTCCTTTCCTTTTCTCTTCTTTCCTTTCCTTTCCTTCTTTTCTTTTCTTTCCTTTCCTTTTCTTTCTTTTTCGTATCACTATTACTAATACTTTTCCCTCCCCAACGTGATTTATATAATCTCTTATAATAAATAAGCTTAGTTGAACAAAATAAATCCACATATTGGCTATTCTAAACAAGATATCAGTTAATAAGCATTTGTTAAGTTTGTTCTATATGTCAGGCACTATTCTAAGCATTGAGAATAGAAAAAGAGGCAAAATGTAAGCTCTGCCCTCAAGGAACTCATAATCTAATGGAGGAGACAATAAATAGATGTGGACAAACAAGTTATATACAGTATTAAAAAGAAAATAATTTGAAAAGAGAGGAGGCATTAGAAATAAGAAGGGGTAGAAAAAGGCTTCCAGCAGAAGGTGGCATTTTAGTTGACACTTAAAGGGAGTCAATGTGGAGAGAGAGAGAATAGAGGGCATACAGGTTAGCTGGAGAAAGTGCCTGGAATTGAGAGATAGAATGTTGACAATGAATATTCTGGAATTATCCTTAATCTTATAAGAAAGGCTTCTACTAGATCTCTCTCATCTCATACAATGCCAGTTCTTATTTTTAAATAGGTACTTTGTGGGGTTAACAAGCTTTTAAAAACATAAATGAGTTATATTTTATAAAGATATTTTTCTTCCATTGATATAATAATGTATTTTTATAACTTTTTTACTAATATGACTGATTATAATTATATAGTTTTCCCAATGTAGAACTAACTGCATCTTTATAGAGTAAAATGGTCATAATGTAGCTTCTTTTTAAATATTTTATTAAATATTTGTTGATACCATTCATTAGGGGTAATAGAATATTGTTTTCTTTTTCTTCTTTTTCTCTCTCTGCTTCAGATATCAAGACTATATTTTTATTGTAAATGGAATTTGTAGGATATATTTTTCTTCTACTTTTGCGAACAGTATATGTTTTATTTAAAATATTTTTTCATCAAATGTTCTAAATTCACCTAGTATTTTCTCCCTTTGGAAATTTATTTATTACTTGTTCAATTTTTTTTCTGAGACCAGGTTGTTTTAATTCTCTATGCTATGTTTCTTAATCTGTGAATTTTTAATTTTCATCAATATTCATCTATTTTGTACAGTGACCAATTGTTAATGACAGCTATTTTCATCAATATAACGATCTAAAACAATTCCAAAGGACTTACCATGAGAAATGCTATCCACCTCCAGGGAAAGAACTGATGGAGTCTGAATGCAGATTAAAGCATACAATTGAAAACTTCTTAAATTTTTCTTGTGTGTTTGTTTGTTTTTTTGGTTTCTGTTTTCTTTCACAACACGACTAATATAGAAATATGTTTTGCATGATTGCACATGTATAGTCTATATCAAATTGCTTACCATCTCTGAGAGAAAGCAGAAGAGGGAGGGAAAGAGAAATTGGAGCTCAAAATTTTAAATAATAACTGTTAAATTTTTTTTTTACATATAATTCAGAAAAATACTTTTAAAATATCCATTTAGTTCATTTAAGTAATAGCTTTTGTTCACATAATTTCCTTTATTTCCTCTGTTAATTGTCCTCTATCATTTTTCATACTGGCAATTTATTTGTCCTTTCTTTTTGGAAAATCAAGTTACCTTATATTGTAATGATTTAAACTTAAAAAAAAATCTTAGTTCTATTAACCTAAGTGGTACCTTTTTTCCTGGCATTTATAGTACCTCTCAAGGCTTATCCCCTAATTCACACACACACACACACACTCAAAAATTGAGATTCCCCCAGAGGAGCCTCTGGTACCTCAGTTCTAGGGGAAAGTGTAGTGGATGGCTATATTCCTAACAATGAAAGTAGGGAACTTGCATTGTTTATGCCTGCTGTTAGTAATTACTCTGATTTACAAAATTAAAGTAAATATTAAAATTACTAAATATGCTTAATTTATTAACAAATTAGCAATAAATATACAACCATGTTCAGAAAAAGCTAACAAGAAAACTCCTCCCTCACTGGGATCTTTCTAAAGCTTTATTGAAAGCAAAAGCAACCAGAGTTTCCCCCCACCCTCCCAAAATTAACTAACACTTTCACTTCTACTAACCACATTCAGAGAGAGAGAGACAGACAGAGACAGATGGACAGACAGACACACGGAATTGGTCCTTATATAGACCAATCCCAAGCCTGGAAGTAGGGGGCATGACCCCTCCCTAGCATGGGATTGGTCCAATTCAAGACCAATCCTACACCAGGAAGTAGGAGAGACCCCTGAGGCATGCTGGGGGGTGCAGTTATCCATGCCACAACATTTTGAAACTCACATATGTATATTTATGTATATGTATAATATTTTCCTAAGGAAACCATAAACTCTTAAAATATCAGTAGTTGCTTCTTCCTTCATCTGGAAACACAGTATAAGTCCATTCAGTATCTCCCAAGATATTTAGAAGAAAAAAAAAACCCTACTCAAATCCCTAGAGACAAAGCTAAAAACAGATTCCTTAGGAAAATTATTTTTACCTCTTTCCTCTCTGTCTTGCTTCTCTCTTTAACAATGATAGGAAATCTCTCCCATCTTCTCATAAGATAATGCTTTTAATATTCTCTCCAGAGTTTATAAAGTAGAACTTCACATTTTAAAAACTGATCCTAAAACAAAACAACCCCTGAATATACATTTTCTCCATGATGCCACATGGCAGAGCACAAAGAATTTAAATCATTTCTGGATCTCAGACAAATACAAGGATAACAGATAAATATATCTTCTACAGATCACCAGCACAACTCATTCTCATCTTTCCCTCCCTCTCTCCCCCTCTCTTTCCCTCTCTGTCTCCATCTCTCTTCCCCTCTCCCCTTTCTCTTTCTCCCTGTATATATACACACATATAATATATATAGCAAGTATTATGTGTATATGTATATATGGGTATACATATATATTTATCAGAACTGAAAAACAACTGAACAACAATCTTATATACCCATATGGCTGCCATTTATGAAATATTGCTATCTCTTAAGAATTAATAATAAAATTAAAAAGAATTATAAATGACTAATATCTATATACACATATTTCCTATGTCAATTTGTGTAATATATACATATATATGCATATGTGTAGATTGTTGTTCACTTGTTTCAGTCATGTCTAACTCTTCAAGACTCCATTGGGGTTTCCTAGGCATCAATACTGGAGCCATTTGCCATTTCCTTCTCCAGATCATTTGACATATGAAGGAACAGAGACAAATAGGGTTAAGTGACTTCCTCAAGGTTACAGAGCTAGTAAATGTCTGAGGTCAGATTTGAACATGGGAAGACTCATCTTCCTGACTCCAAGGCTAGCATTCTCTCCACTGAGCCACCTAGTAGTTATCCCTTTGTGTATATATGTAACATGTATCTATCTACACAAGTATGTATGTTTGTAATATATATACATATATATATATAGATAGACAGACAGAGACAGAAATAGACAGTGAGAGATAGAGAGGAAGAAACAGAGACATACACATAGAAACAGACGAGAGAGAGAGAGAGATACTATACATACTCACATTAAGGAAGTATTTGATGGTGGTATTAGTAGAAACAGGAAGGATTTTTGTGATTGATATTCCTCAGTAATCCCTATTGTTATCATTATACAATTGACTGAATGATATAGAAAATACTAAATGCTGTTATGCTTATGGATTTTTGATTATTAAAATAATTTTTGATTAAGTAAAACTACCTAAAAGGCTCTCTTCTAATGAGCTATCTTTCCTTAACACTTCAAGTTAAATAAAGATTCTTTGCTATAACAAGAGAGATAACCCTTTTTGATGATCCTTGGATTATAAATATCAAGCAAAGTATTAAAAAAAAGGATATAAATTCTCCAAACAAGAGGTTGTTAGATTCATATAGGAGATACAGGACAAAATCTAAGTTGTAATGGAATTCAGTAAGAATAATGAGATACTTTAGATACTCCAAATTGAGGATGACAGGTTGCTGGTTGCATTAAGCCCCCAAACATCGCAAGGCCTCATGTTATTATTGTCATTTTTCAATCACGTCCAAATCTTTGTGAAACCATATAGGATTTTCTGAGCAAAGATACTGGAATGGTTTGCTATTTCCTTCTCTGGGTCATTTTATGGATGAGGAAACTGAGGCAAGCAGGTTGAAGTGAGTTGCCTAGGGTCACAGTTTCTGAGGCTAGATTTGAACTTGGGAAGAAGTCTTCCTGATTTCCGGCCTGGAACTCTTTCTATTGGGCTAGCCAGCTGCTCCATAGAAGAGATCAATAAGCATTTAGAAGAGTTTGACCTAAACACCCACATGGGAAAAAGAAAGCCCAAGTGTATGAAGAATAATTATTTTCAATCTTGACACACAAATGAATGAATGAACTACAGAACTTATTGATCTAAGAATCTTTACAATATTTCTCATATCACTCATCCAATAAACAATTAATAAATGTCTACTATGTGCCAGGAAGTCTGTTAGGAGGGAGGAGTTTCCAAAAAGAAGCAAAATTTGCTGTCTTCAAGGAATGAATAATATAATGGAGGAAACAGCATGTAAACAATTATAGACAGTAAGCTGTATACAGGATGAATAGGAAATAAATAAGAGAGGAAGGTACTAGAATTTGGAGGATTGGAAAAGTCTTCCTGTAATAGATGGGGTTTTAGATGGGACTTAGAGGAAGCTAGGGAAACAGTAGGCAGAGATAAGGAGGGAGAGCATACAGGGCATTGGGACAGTAAAAGAAAATATCTAGAGGAGAGAGATGGAGTATTTTGTTGGTGGAACGCTATGGAAACCAATGTCAACACATCATATTAAAGAGTGCATGGTGGGAAGCAAGGAATAAGTAGACAGGAAAGATAGGAGGGGGTTAGTTTATTAAGAGCTTTCAAATTAAAATAGCATATGTTGTATATGATTCTGGGGACCAAAGGGAGTCATTGGAATTTATTAAGTAAGCAGGAGGTGACATAGTCAGACTCGTGCTTTAAAGAAAATATCTTTGAGTAACTGTCTAGAGGATGGATTAGAATAGTAAGAGACTTGGGACAGATGAACATGAACAGGGTATTGTAAAAGTCCACACAGGAAATAATAAGGGCATGAACTAGAGTGGTGGCAGTGTCAGAGGAGAGAAGTGAGAATATTGGAAAGGTATTGCAAAAGTAAAACCAACAGACCTTGTTAACAAATTGAAGCTCTGTCAATAGATCAGATACTGAAGAATCAAGGATGGCACTGAGTTTGCAAGCCTGAGGGCCTGAGAAAATGGTGTGGACCTTGATAGTATAAGGAAGGAGGATATATATATATATATATATATATATATATATATATATATATATATATATATATATGTATGTATAAGGAAGGAAGTATAAGGAGGGAGAAGAATTAGTGGAAAGATGAGTTCTATTTTGAACATAATGAATTTTAGATGTATGCTAGGCATCTTGTTCACAATATCTGAAAGACAGTTGGAGATGAAAGATTAGCAGTCAGCAAAATTGGGGAGAAGATTGGTATATTTGAGAATAATCCTCATAAAGATGATAACTAAATACATGGAGGCTGATTATTTTACAAGGTAAAATAATATAGGAGAAGCAAGAGGTCCCAATATAGAACCCCAAGGGACAGCTACAATTGGAGAGTACTGATCTGGAGGAGGATACAGAAGGAACAGTCAGATAATTAGAAGGAAAACCAGGAGATGGTGTTGTCTTGGGAACATAGAAAGAAGAGAATAACCAGAAGGAGAGAGTGATCAATAGTGTCATTGGTTGGAGAGAAGTCAAGGAGAATGAAGATTGAGAAAGTCATTGGATTTGGCAACTGAGAGATAATGGGTAACTTTGGAAATATGAGTACTGGTCGAATGTCAGAATCTAGACTATAAGGGGTTAAAAAGAGACAGGGAGGAAATAAAAAAGAGGTAATTATTGTAGATGGCCTTGTCAAATAGTTTAACTACAATGGGCAAAAGATATATAAACTGTTAATTACCAGGTATGAAAGAATCAGTTGAGGATTTTTTCAGGATTAGGGAGACATGATCACCTTTGTAAGTAGTATAAAATGAGTCAGTACACAGGGAAAAATGAAAATAAATGAAAGAGTAGAGATGACAAAAGACATAATTTGTTGGAGGAGATAGGATAGGATAGGATCATCTGAACAAGGGCACTTTATCCTGTGAGAGAGAGGTGAAGAAAGATAGTGGCAGGAGGAATCTGAGTGATAGGAGATGAGGAAGAAGGGGAAAAGGGAACTCATGATTAATGATTTCATTTATTTTCTTGAAAATTGTGAAGCAAGGCTCTCAGATGTGGAAAGGAAAACTAAAGCAAGTTCTGGACTTTCTGCCACTGAGTTGGAATAAACAGCAGTTGGAGTATTAGAGAGAAGATATTGACAAGAATGACAGTTGGTGGGGAAAGGGGCAATGGGGAGTGGCAGTTAGTCTTGTGATGAGCACTCACTTCCTGGCCCTGGAACTGGAAGGGGCCTCTATCCCTGTCTCTGGATAGAAGGGCCTCTATTCCTGAATTTCTCAACTGTGTGCTCTATCTGGATCCCTGTGATCGTGTTCATTGGACAAAAGGACTTAAGGGAAGAAGTTTGGACTGTAAGGCTGGTCTTTAGGAGCGTGAGCCCAAAGAGACAAGCCCACCAGCTCTTAAGGTCAGAACTTTTTTTTTCTTGCTGTCTACTGTTAAGACTTTAAACTTTAAGAAAACTAGGACAGATTAGCATAGACAGGAATAACAGAAACCCTCCACCAGCCTGTGAGGCCTGGCCTCAGCTCAAAAGATGAGACAGACTCAAACCTCATCTAGGGAAATCCCTCTTCCCTCTTCCCTGATTCCTCCCCAATCCAAACTTGTTATTAAAATTTATCTTTATTTGAATTTCACAGTCAGATAAGAGGACTAACATTTCAGGGGATGTAGAGGGTGCTGAACCCCAGGACAGCCAGTCAACTATAAACAGTCCTTATTGGACCCCTGCTGGGCAACTAAATCTGGAGGGAGACTTGTCCCTCAGAAGGGTCCATGCTTACTTGCTCTGGGGTATCTGCAACATCAATTTATAGAGAAGACATCCCCTCAGGCTGTCATAAGTGGCCCATTTCTTGGGAACCCAATTTTTAAAAAAATAGCCTTTCTGTAGGGGGCATCTCTCTCCTTTTACCTCACCGGCAGCCATATTCCCTCTCTTCCTTCAACTCCTCCATTCCCTGCACAAAATCTTCAGTATCCCTTGTTCTTCTATCCCACCCATTTTCACTATAAATATTACACAGTGGAGAGATTAGGGAAAGGGGAGCCATTGGAGATTTGAGGAGGGATGAAAAGATTTGAAAGCACTACTACAGAGAATGGGATAGTGAGTTGAACTCTATAGTCTAAGGAAGATAGAAGGAGGAAGACTTTAGTGGAAAGATACTGAGTTTTGTTTTAAGAGAGGGAAGTAGAGTAGAATTGCCTAGCAGTAATGAGCAAGCAGTTAAGGCTGAATAACAGAAATTTGTAGGAGATTCACAATGATTGTAATTGAAAAGAGAAATAAGCAGAAAAATATCTTCAGACTACTGGCTTAACTCTCAGATTCCCAAGATAAAATTGTAGCTTTACAACCATGTACTTCAGTAGTTTTGTGATGCCATGATTGAGATAGCTGAGCAAAAGGAGTAGATAAGAAACATTGTGTCCTCCTTCCCTAAACCAAAAATACATCATCCATGGGGAGAGTGGGCACAAACTTGAGTACAATGCCAGCGATGTATATATGAAATAGTGCAAGGGTAACTCACAAGCTCCAGGCACTAACTGAAGGGCATGGGAGTCCTTTCTCATTTTAAAACATCATGCATTGATGGAACTCCCCTTGGTTGATGCATCTTTATTGCTTCATCTCTGTCGCACTGCTGCATTCCCACTCTGTTCCTCTCTAGATCTGTAAAAAATAATGTGAGAAACTCACTTGATACTTTGGTAGATGATATACAAAGTATCTTCAGGTTGTGATAGTGAGGTGAAGTTCAAATATGAACTTCCCTCAAGGCTCAGTGCAAGGAACTCTCTGAAGTCTTTATACATAAAAATAGACTATTTTTTTAATCAATGTTACAAGGGAATCACTTTAAAAGACTGATATATATTAATTTAAGGTCGCCAAGGAATCAGCTATGTAATTCCTAAATGAAAACTTAAGTCAGCCGTCAATCTTTTATGGAGTTTAATTACAATAGGAGGAAGTAATTAGAGATAGAGAGAGAGAAAAGGGAGAGAAGGAAATAGGGCTTAAATACCCCTTCTGTTTAGGCTGGGCCAAAAGGCCCAAGCCCTTAGATAGCTGGGGCAAAGAAAAGAGATCAGTCCCTATTACTCACGTGACCAAAATGGAGAAACAGTCTCAGAGGCCCCCACCTTCAGCTTCCTCCAGAGCAAGCTTCTCAGAGCCCACACGAACCACACCGACCAATTCCTCACTCCCCCCTGGAGTCTTCAGACCCCCTATCTTTAAGGAAAACCTCCAAGTTGCCTCCCCTCAGTCCTCACATCTACCAATCACTGTTCATCAATTTCCCTGTGCCAATGGAGGCTCTAGCTTAACCCAGGACCGCCCAGAGGTTTCTGGCTTTTGCACATGTCTGTTGAAGGTCATATTTTCAAATGATTAAATCTTTGCACCTTTGCTACAGCCCTTTCTAAATCCTGTTAACCTGAGTAGGGTAGAGATTGGAATAATTAAATTTTGATCTAGGCTGCAGCCCTTACTCAATCCTGTTAGGACTGAATAGGGTGGAAATTTATTCCAAGTATCTCCATTGTATCAATTCTAAAATCAAACATGACTCAAAGAAATTCTGTTCTATGCTTAAGCATAGGTCAAAGTCCTTTCCATTGTTCAGCAAAAGGTTTCTGTCCTAAAGTAATCTTAAGAAGGGAAGAGAAGGAACCTCCCATGCCAATGGGGTTCCCATTCCAATAGACTATCAGTAAGAAATTTTCCAAGTATGAAATATCCCAATGGTGAAATTTCCAACATTTATAAGTCTAAGGAAATTTGAGGTTTACATAAATAAAATATGATATAAAGGAATATAAGGATATAAAAAAGGATTACTAAGCTACATGGATCTAACTCCACCCCACAACCCACTGGATCTGCAAGAGTCCTCTTTGATCCTGGTTTCCCAGATTATACTGGCTCCCTAATGTCTAAATAACCCCAAATTTTCCTTAATCTATAATACCTACCACTATATCCTTATAAGATTATGAATGATTAACTATACCTCCAGTGATAATGAGCAGAAAAGTCCACTGACTGAGCCTCAGTAAGCTAGCTGTGACTCTGGGGGTTCCCCCAAAGCCTAGAACCAAACTGGATTTTTTCTATGGTCTTCTTAAGATGAAATTGGTCACCAGCTGCAGTAGATCAATCACTAGATTCAATCCTAGCATTTCCCTAGATGGGTACTACAGAAAACACGAAGATCCTTCAGGATCTGTCTTCTTTTCCTCAGACTCCAGATGAAGTGGATAAGAGAGCACAAACATCAGTTTGTCCCTCTCACACCAGTCTTCAGCTGGTTTTCAAAGCCTCCCTCTCTGCATTCCAAAGAATCTTTGCCTCAGATCTTTTCCAAAACTCCAATTTGTGCTCGAAGCAGCTTCTCTGCTCTTCATCCATTAAGCTAATGCTATAATACTTATCTTAATATTATCCTTATAGAGCTCTACTTTCTATGGTCAAACCGAGTTCTCTTTTAAGTCTATAGTTGACACTCTTCTTCACTATCAGGGGTCCCCTTCCTTCTTTAATGATGGTGTCTATGTCTATTTCTGTCTGGAGTGTATTTCAGCTCCCTCATTTGTGCTCCAATTTCTTTGAACAAACCAATAGAGTATTGTACTATTTGTACAGTGTCTTTCTTTAGACAAGTTACCATAGATGTCACAGCCTATCAGAAAGTAAGAGGAAAGAGAAATCTGCTACCAACTCAAGTGGGGGGGGGGGAGTGGTGGGAAGGAAGGGGAAAGGTTTCTACTAATCTCAGAGATGGAACTTCCTTAGATTCCCAGGCTTAACCATTTAAAGCCCCTTGGGATATGGTTACATTATTTGCTTGATGGATTTTTTTTTCTCCTTACTCAAATAGATAGGAAGTCATAGTTTGCAAAGTGTTAAAGAAAACACTTCTTAACACCTACTTGAGATTATTGCTCCTTCGTACCTATAATAGAATTGTAGGAAAACTCAACCTGTTCCTTTATAATATAAAGAAAAGCAATTAAACAAATCATGTTGACAAAACAATGTTGTTATTCAGTCCTGTCTGTCGCTTCCTGACCGCATTTTCCATTTTCTTGGCAAATATACTGGAATAGTTTGCCATTTCCTTCTCCAGCTCATTTTATAGATGAAGAAACTTAGGCACATAGAATTAAATACCCAGAGTCAGCATAGCTAGTAAGTTCCTGAAACCAGATTAGAATTTAGGAAGATGGGTCTTCCTAAACCCAGATCTGGAACTCTATTCACTGTGTGACTCAACTGACCAAACAATAACATGACAATGCATGCAAAATTCTGAATCTTTAATGAGAAAGGACTTATTTTGCACCAACTATTTTTTGGGAACTTATTGCTCATTACATTTAACCTGTTTTAAGCTGCTGTTTAGTGTTCTTTTAACTCATTATCCTAAGTCACTATGTATATTATTCTCCTGGTTCTGTGTTCTTAGCACTATAGCAGTGCATATAAATTTCCCATTATTCCTAAATTCCTTAAATTTGGCATTTCTTATGGCATAGTTAGTATTACATTGTATTTATAGAAACATTTGTTCCACTATTTCTTGGAATTGTAAGGAATAATTTTGCTTCTTTATTTTTTATTGCTGCCACAAAACTGCTGCTGGGAATATTTATTAGGGGAGGTTATTTATTTATTTGTTCTCATTGGGATATTTGCCCAATGATGAGGTAATTGGGTTAAAAATTCCATAACTTTTGCAAGTTTAGTTGTTTTTTTTTCAGAATAGTTGGCCAATTCCTAGCAGTTTTTTGGTTGCCTATCTTCAATATTGACTTTCCATTTATTAATTATATTTTCTAATTAGATTGTATGAGAAAACTCCATAATTGTTTTATTTTTCATATTTCTTATTTATCTCATTTTAATATGGGTTATTGCCAATTTCCATTTCTCCCACTGAAAATATTATTTATATACTTTAATCACTTATTATCTAGGGCAGACAGGTCAAACATGTATCTGGGGGCCACAGATGGCCCACAATACTCTGTAACTGGTCAAATCAGATTAAAATACAAATAGGAAACATTTAACAAAATAAATAATAATACACAGCTCTTTTTAACATGTGGCTTCTAAATGAATATGCAGCTTTCAGGGATCCTTATATTTACTGACTTCATTGCTATTTTAGTTAGATACTTATGTACTAATTATGCCTTTTGGTCTTACACATTTGTATGTGTTCTTTATACATGAGAGGCATGGTAGTATAGTGGGCATAAAATCTGCCCTTTGAGTTAAGAATACTGGGATTGAAGTCCTACTTCTGACACACCCTGGGTGTGTAAACTAGGGCAAGCAACTTAACCTCTCAAGCTACAGGATATATATAATTTTTAGTATTATATAGAAATGTCAATAATTTTAGAATATTTTATGCCCTTATTTTACTGAAATTATTACTCAATTTAATTTGATTTAAAAAGCTGATTTTTCTAGCTTACATATCATTCTGTATGAAATTCAGGTTACCTTTATCTCTTTTTTTATACCTAGATCAAACTCAAAATGCTAGGAACTGCCCAAACGCTGGATTTAAAGCATAGATTATGTGGTCTAACCCTATTCTTTCTGATGGAAGTGTATGCTCCAAAATTTATAATTTCTATTATTTTAATAAAGTTCTTTCAACTACTATGTTTTAGCTTTCAGGGCCTCAGTGTTCCCACAACTCCCAAACTCAGACTCTTTGTGGTCATCACTTGGTGTTATGAATAGGATCATGGTACCTCCAGACTGAGACTATGCCTTTGGTCAGAGCAGAAAGAGAGAGGGAAGGAAAAGGAAAGTGCCTTCCTAGGTGGTTAAAGATATCCATATACTTTGATAAAATTAAACTGCACTAAGACTTTTGAAATAAAATGTATTCCTATATATTTGTATGGCTGTATATAGAGATAATGAATGATAGAGATGGATGAATAGATATAGATTATACATAAGGAGTTAATACAGAAAAAGTTGAATGATAGATGTATGGGTGAAAGACCCTGCTCTACCATTCATCTCTGTCTTCCACGAGTTGTGAAAACAGTAAGGGTGGTTGGATTTGATGCAGGATCCCAGTCAGGGACAGGACTCATGCTATATGGGAAAATAGCTGGAGAGGTACAGAAGGATTTGGCATTGGAACACTGATGGAGGGTGATGTGGGAAGAATTTTGGAAGTTGGGTATAAATACTATTTACTATATTCCATTGGATTAGCAAATGCTTTAAGCAGAGAATAAGTGAAGGCAGCAAAAAAGAGGTCCATGCTCTTTGAGGCTCTGAGAGACCAACCAGATAATTTTTAAAAGGCTTTTTATTAAGTGTTACCTATGTTCTCAGTTCTCTGCTAGGAATGGGGAATATTAATAGAGGCAATTAATGCAAAGCAAGGCATCAGAAAGTTCCCATAAAGAATCTATCCTGGGAGACGTGTACAACTTCAAGATGAAACATAGAATGTGTAAGAAATAATGCCTCTTCTCAGTTCTTTTGTTATAGAACTTAACCATTGGGAAACAGAAATACCAACTGTTCTACCTCCTTCTCCTAAAAAGCTAAGCATTCAGGAAGCAGCTAAGTGCCTCAGTGGCCTAGAGAAGGGAGGTCCTGGATTCAAAACTGGCCTCAGACTCTTAGTTGTTTGACCCTGGGCAACTCACAATCCTCATTGCCTCGTCCTTACCACTCTTCTGTCTTGGAACCAATACACAGTATTGATCCCAAGATGGAAAGTAAGGGTTTAAAAAAACAACAACTAAATATACAGAGTAAGTTTACTAGTTTTTTGTATTATATGTTGTGCAGAATGAATGGATGTTGTTTAAAGTATTTCCTTTCATTCATATTCTGTATTTTTTTGCTTAAGAAAGGACTTCAACTTAAAGCCTTTTCCTTATTGAGGAGAAAAATAGTCCTTCTGTGTTGGGATCCTGGATGAGGAAATATGCAAAAGGAGCATGAATCAGGCAATTTATTATTCACAAGCATGCAAGTGTGTGTGGCTACCTTGCACTTCTTTCTGTTGGGCATGCATGCATTGGTAGCTCCATATTCCCAGCTGAGATTCCATTTCTCCTGGATCTCTGCTTCTTATTGTTAGGTAGATCCTCAAGAAATAAGTGGGAGACTCTGAGTGGTGAGCTAGGGAGTGTTCTGGACTTTGACTCTGCCAACCCCACTTTATCAACCACAAGGACACAGTGAATACTAATATTACAGACATGGATTAAATGAAGTTTGCTAACCTTGTATTCCTAACACTAAATGTAGCTGACCAAACCAATTGTTGGGTACATAGGTTGGTTAATTAGTGGTCAAACACAGAGTCCCTTCTGTCAAGGAGGGCTTAGCCAGAGGCCCAACCCTTATTCTGTAGTGTCCTTTTAAGAAAGGGTTTTTCTTTATTCCACTGTGGAAACTACTATCAATCTATCTGATTTATTCTTTGAACAGTGTTATCTTTCTCACTTTACTGGTCTATGAAGGAAGGAGAGTGAAAGGAAGACAGAATGTGGTCTCTCCCTATTGTTTCCAAGATTTGTTGCATTTGAATCTAACAAGGAGAGTAAAAATCTGAAACAAAATGAGTCAGATGTGAACTTTTTCAATATGGCTTTGGAGTTTTGATTGAGACATATTTGACTGCTTTATTGGCCAAATTTCCTATTGAAATTTCTCTAGATATAGTTCTCTAAGAAGTCTTAAAATGTGTATAGAGATTTTCTGAAACTTGTATATAAATATCTCCCAAATAGAAAAAGATCTTGCATCTTCCACTTGCCAACTCACTCTTCTTTTCCCTTGTTTGCTCACCTTTTTCATATTAGGGTATGGTTTGTGATCTGAAAATTTATACTCACCCATATCCCCTCATTCTTTCTCTACTAAATAGGATGATGACAATTCTATAGCTGTTTATTACAAGTAGGATTGGAAAGCAATTTAACATACAGGTACTATTTCAGTTATGGATTATGGGCTATTAATTTGTGATTAATGACTAATGATTTATTATTTATTATTGAATATTAGGAAAAATAACTAGACAATCTTTTTTTTTGCTAATTGTGCCTTGTAGTTTATTTCCCCCATCATACTATGGTACAAATTGCAAACTGATTGATACACTCTCAAGTTTTTTCTTTGCCTCATGTATTAGCTATATTAATGTTTAAAAAATAAGGTAAATACTTCTATACAGGCAGAATACTTTTATACTTTTAAGTATAATAAATATTTAAGTTTCTGTGAAATATTGATTTTCTATGCAAAGACTGATTTTCAGGCCTACAACCTCTGTTCTATGCCAATAAAGAAAGAGATTAAAGATAACTGGGGAAAAAAAAAGACCTCATCACACACTTCAGACTGCAGTCATTGCTGCTAAACCCCAGGAGGACTTTCAATTTTGAAATCACAAGTCTTAATTTAAGACTTTTACCTTTGGGAGACTGATGATGTAGTCTCTGGAACTCCAAAGGCATTGGACCATCTTTAATAAATGCTTTACCGGTTTGCAGTAAAACACTTCTATGTTCACTCAGGTTACAGAGCTCTGTCTTTGAAGGAAGAGAGTCTACAAGGTAAAAAAAAAAGTCTTATAGACTTAAGGGATATTCAGTATAAACATAGTGATTGAAGAAATTTGGGCACAGACAGAAGAAATGATATCCAAAGCAAAGAGAGCAAAGACACATGGAACCCAGATCATTGGGTGAGGTGAGAGAGAGAATTCCATGGAAGTTTGAAGAAGGGACAGCTGAACCCCCTGGCTAACTGGAATTCACTTCTGCTTGAAGGTTGTTTGAAGACAGACCACTTTATCTTCTCTCTGGTCATTACCTTTCTACTTCTATTTTGAGCCTGAAGAAATAGATAGTCTTACCCAGAAAAGACCCTGGCAGGGTTATTGCCATCTTCCCTCAGAGGAGGAAAGTTCATTTCCTTTTTTGAAAGGACTTATTTCAAAGCCTTCAACCAATATTACAACTTAAAATTTAGGGAAACCCTTTCCCTCTTTCCCAGCCTCATCCTTATTCCCTTCTCCCCAAAAGAATAAAAAATCCTTTAACTAAAGAAGGATTGTTGTTATTAGAGGGAGGAATTTGACTTACCATCTGTGAGTAAAACCTCCATTAAGTTGCTTGGTTAGAAAGAACAGGAAGTGGGGGGGGTCAGGATTCAGCTTCTTTCATTCAACTATTTCCTGGTGTGACATCTTTTAATTTCCCCAATTATATCTCACCAATTCCCCTCTCTAGTACAATACACAGTGGAGAAAGCAAATCTCTTATATAAAAGGAGTCAAGAGAAGACCAGTTTGGCTGAAATGCAGAGTACAACAGGTAATGATGTACAACGAGGATGCCAGATAATTTGAATTGAGGTTGTAAAGCATTTTAAAACTCAAAACAAGAGGATATTTTTATCCTAAAGATACCAGTAAGCCACCAGAGTTGATTGAGTAGAGGTCAGATCTTTGCTTAAGGAAAATCGTTTCAGCTGGCAGTATGAAGGATAAATTGGAGTGGGAGAAATTTCAGGCAGGTAGACCAAATAGGAGTGCATTACAATAATTTAGGAAGGAGACAATGCTGTTCTACTCTAATTAATTAATTCATCTAATTAATCTTATACTAACCCATATCCTCTCAACCTCTCTGTCTCAAAAAGAATGATAGCAATACTATACCAGTTTATTATGATATATTTATTATAACTTGTTATTGTTTATTAATCTAATTAATCTATCCCTAAAGAGATAGATAGTTGTGTGCATAGAGAGAAAGGGTCAAGTGCAAGAGATATTGTGATGGTAGAACTGACAAGAAGTCCAGGATAATGTCAAGATTACTAAATTGAGTCATTGAAAAGATAGTGACATCTGGCCAAAATAGGGAAGTTGTTAGGCAATTGGTGATCCTTTTGAGAAAAAAGAGAATGGGCTTAGATATAGCAGAGTGATGATAATTAATCATCCCTGGGATCTGGGAAAAGAAAGAGGGAGATAGAGAAAGAGGAATACACATAGAGAGAAGAGGTCTAGGGCAGAACTTATAATGAGGAGACATGTTATGAATCCCAAAGGTTAGGCAGATAAAGGAAAACCAAAAAATTATCTATGAGGAAAGGGTGGTCAACCGTGTCAAAATTAAAGTAGGGGGGGAAAGTACCACCATACAATTTGTCAATTGAAAATGGCTGGTAATTTTGGAGAGAATAATTTCAGTTGAGTAATATGGTCAGAATATAGATTGAAAAGGGCTGAGAAGTCAGTGAGAGGAAAGGAAGTCAATTTGGTAAATGCAGACTTACTTTGTCTAAGACTTTGGGTAATAAACATGAAAGTGAAGGAGCTGGTAGGCTCTTGTGAAAGTTTTTAAGGATGGAGAGGTTTGGACAAATTTGAAGGTAGTAAAGAAAGAACCACTAGAGAGAAAGAAAGAGATTGGTTTTGGGGGAAGGAGAATATGTGAGAGAATTAAGGAAAGAAGAACATGAGTAGAAAACCTGTGTGAAGTAATAGAGGGAAAGAATTTGGGAGGAATAAGAGCCCCGTTTGAAGTGGGAATTATTAAAACCCTTATCATCTGTCTTAATATTAATTTTAAGACAGAAAAGCAGAAAGGGCTAGGCAACCTGCATTAGGTTACCTTCCTAGGATCACACAGCAATAAGTGTTCCAAGTCAGCACAGTTGTGTGACTTGCTTCAGTAACTGGTAAGAACAGAAGAAGCAGTTGATGAAAGCAACCCAGCACTAAAGGTTGTCAAGGGATTAGTGTTACTAGAACAAGGGTACAGAAAAATTGAGATTAGAGGACAGAGTATAGAGTTGAACTGTATAACAATATGGTCAAGCATAGAGAAGGAGGGATGGCAAATGAGCCCATTTGACTCAATGAGATTATCAAGTGAAATAGCAAGAAAAAGAGATCCAGAATTAAACCCAGAGGGTAAAACACACTAAGGACTCATCTGAGCAGTGATCTAGCAAAGGAGGCTGTTAAGGAGTGGTCAAGAAGATAAAAAAAATCACAAAAACCCAGGGAGGAGAAAGTTTCTAGAGGGAAGGAGTGATAAATATTTCTGTGCTACAAAGAAGTCATGCTGGATAAGAACTGAGAAAATTCCACTGAATGTAGCAATTTAGAGATTTTGGAAAATTCAGTTTGGATTGAGTTATAATGTTAGAAGCTAGATTGTAGGGTTGTTAGGAGTAACTGATTCTTTTCCTGAATTTAAAAAATAATAATAAATTTTGTTTTTAATGATATTATTGTCCTGCATTCCCTTCCTTTTTTCTTTAAATCCTCCATTTCCCCCTTCCTTTTTTTCTTGAAGAAACTAATCAGGATACATAGACCAAAAACATATACCTAATTTGGAAGCCTTTCTTCTCTCTTATTTCTTACCTTGCTAACATTTTCCATCACCAGTTTTGCAGTCATCCCTTGGCCCATAATTGCAGTGATGTCACTGAATATTAAAGTATATGGTGATAAATTTAATTAAGTCAACAGAATTCTTCAAGGAACTTATCTGCTTTCTCATTTTTTGCAACAGATGTGGGTACCTGAACTAAAATTAGTTTTGTCAGGGTCTTTTTTACAAATTCTTGTCATAAGCACTTAAATACAAGATGAACAAATTAAACCAATTGTCTCAACCTTGCCTTTTAGAGGAGAATTTATGCTTAGTGATTAGATATAATTGCAACTTCATTATGTCTTCTAGTTTTTAATTACAAAAATGTTAAATTGACATGACTGCTAGAAGTATGCCCATTAGTTGGTCTAGGAAAAGATCTCACAATAGAGTATCAATAGTTGAGTTGAATAGAAGGACTTTTAGTTCACATGTCATCATTACTACAGGGTGAAAGGCTTGACTTTGACCTTTGGACCTCTCCTGATGGTTCTTAGTGGGATACATTTCAAAGAAGTGGACTTAGAGACCTTAACTTCTCCCTCACTGCTTCATCACAGGGGAGGCAGGTCTTCGTCCATACAAGGAAGATGCCAGCATACTCTTTCCTCCCTGCTTCATGACTAGGCCAAGTTACTTTTCAAAATGGATCAAAGTTCACCATGTTAATCCTTTTAAGATCTTTAAGAAACTATACAAATAATGCCAAATTTAAATAATCAGAGAGATATAAAGTCTTCAAGGGTGGGCAGTTATAATATAATTAAAGTGACAATCCCACCCAAATTAATTGACTTATTCAATGTCATCCCAATTAAATTGCCCCTGATTTATTTTATTGAATTAGAAAAAAAAACAGTAATGGAATTCATTTGGAAAGACAAAAGGTCAAGAATATTGAAAAAAATAATTTTTAAAAATGTTAAGGAAAGAGATTTAGCAGTACTAAATTTCAGACTATATTATAAAGCATTAATAATCAAACTAATACTGTCTAAGAAATAGAAAAACAAATCAGCAGAACAGAACAGACACATGATAGACAGACAGTTGTAAAAGGTTATAGTAACCTTGTTTTTGACAAAGCTAAAGTTCTAAGTTTCTAGAATAAGAATTTGCTATTTGGTAAAAAATGTTGTGAAAATTGAAAAGCAGTTTGGCAGAATCTAGATATAGACCAATGTGTTATATCATTTACCAAGATAAAGAAAGAAAGAAAAATAAAATAAACCATACAGAAAATTTTGTCAAGTATATTAGACTATGAATCATTCTCCAAAGGATAAATGGTCAAAATATATGAACTATAATCAATAAAGCAAAACTCTAAGACAACTCCAAGGTACTCATGAGGAAAAAGTACATCTACCACTATAGAAGGAACAGAGTTTGAATGCAGATTGAAACATACCATTTTTTACTTTATTTTCTCTATGCATTTTTCTCTAATGTAATCAGTGTGTCTTGTTTCATAACACAACAAACAGGGAAATATGTGTTATATGATAATAAATGTAACACCAATATCATACTACCTGCCTTCTTGAGGAAGGTTGAAAGGAAATGGGCAAAAAAGAATGAAACATAGATTTTTGAACGAAACTAATCTGAGAATGTATTTCTCTTAGGTAAGCATATTAATTCTAATTTATTACATATTTAACAAACCTATGTATCAATTTTTATCTTTCATGTTATATTTTTTATACATAACAAATAAAAATAAATAGCAACTCAAAAAATAGTATTACTAGAAAACAAAAGATCCTAATCCAATCTGATAGCCCAGGTGATGGAGATTGGGAGGATTGGGAGTATCCCCAGCCTGTTTCTGCTTGACCCTGACAGTCAAAAGGGGAAAATGATTTCACATAGAAATATTCAATTTTTTCAATTCTGTATTAATTTTCCTTCCCCCTTTATGAGTTGTAATGGCCAAAGAATTCATCACCCAGTGACCCAATGATGAGCTTCATGAGATATAACATAAAAGGGCGACTTTTTAAAACATGAGACATGTTTTAGACATGAGAAATGTTCTCTTTCCAGAGCCATAGTTGATTTGCTCATTTTTCTATTTTACTTAACTTCAGACATTATCTATCTGAGTGCTGAGTTCTGAGCACTTCTCTAGGGGATTACTTGATCTAAGCTTTTGTCCTCTTAGAGCCTTCTTCTACTTTCATAATTCAAGCTAGGACCTGCAACCTTTCAGTGTTCTCTGTCCTTTTGCTGTGAGCTCTGTAAGTTCCTAGAAAAGATTTGGATTGGTCAGCTTGCCCATTGGCTGGAGTTTCAGTAGACTGCTGCTGGATTTATGCACTATAAACCTCCTGGGAAGTAAGTTCTAAACTTAGAATCAGAGGGAACAAACTGCAGGCTCTCCTTTGGTCTGGGATTCTTACACTGGTTATTCCAGGAGAAACTTCTACTGCATGTTAGAAGCTAGAACTAAATCTTCACCCTGTTCCTGAGATCAGAATCTCATAGCTACTGTTTGTGAATTTATTTCTTACTCAGTACACATCTAGGGCCTCATAGTGACCACTCACATTAGAGACCCTCTCTTAGTGAGAGACAGAGCTTCTAGATGGTACTGAGTCCTTTCCTGTGTTAGATCAGGGATTCCTTCAAATCTCTGCCTACCCTAGCAGTTCCCATCATGGTGGACTCTCAGTCCATGGGTGTACAAATGCTCTCTATATGGCATGCTGAGATACTCTCCTAGCCAGATCCCAATGGTAAACTTCTCTGTCTCCTTAAGCTTCCCTTGTTTGGAAAAATGACTCACTATGACTTTTCCTGGGATTTACTGATCAGAATTCAGTCTAGTAAGTTTGTAAGATCTTTGTAGAGGTGGCTTGTTGGAGTCACTCGGCTTTAGTTCTTTCTGCTAACTGTAATCTTGACTCAAATGAGAACATATTTATAAATCACTTTGTATAATTCCTAGCACATGGTAGGTACTATGCAAATTTTTTTTTCTCTTTTTTCTTTCCCTTTCCCATATTTGAAATCTTTATAACATTTTTTGTTTAAAGGCTTAGCCTTTAAGAACACAAGCTAATTTTCATGCCAAGAAAAAGCATTATAGTAGGACTTTGTGGAGGAGCCAAACTATTCTTTTTGGAAGTATTTATTTTTTGATAAAATTTTATTTTTCTTAAAATATTTCCCAATTATGTATAAAATTTATAACATTCATTTAAAAAAAATTCTCTCCCTTTGTTCTATCTCACCCTAACCCTTAAGAAGGCAAGCAAAATGTCAGTTATGCATGTGATATCAATATAAAATACATTTTCATATTAGCCATAAAAGCCACATTATTAGAAATAACTAATTATAACTATTATTTCATAATATGGAAGTGCACCAAAGTAATGCATATTAAAAATTACTCTTAAATTCTTGTCCAACTCTGAGTATTTTCCAGTACCATCCATGGGGTTTTTCTTGTCAGAGGCTGGAATGGTTTGCCATTTTCTTCTCCAGCTCATTTTACAAATGAGGAAACTGAGGTAAATAGGGTTTCAATGACTTTCCCAAGATCACGCAGCTAGCACCATAGTTGAACTCAGGAAGACGTGTGTATTCCTGACTTCATATCTGTCTCTATCCACTGTATCACCTAGATTACACATAGAAGTCACTTACAAATTCCTTCAGTTCTAAACTCTAGAGAGAATGTTTATCCTTTGGGGTAATCATTGCCTCTTTGTCAGTGAGCTGATAGCATATCAAGTAGGTTTCTCTTTTAAAATCCCTAAAAAAAAACCTAGCTATTCAGGGACTGCTTGAATGGCCAGAATCACCAAGCCACTATAGAAATCTTAAGTATTTATTGATCATGTTAGCTGGATGAAATTTATTACTTTCTGTTAGCAAATTTGAGAAGGAGAATAATAATACTCCTAACCTAAGAAAAAGTGAAAATGGACATCTTTAATAATAACAGTTAACATTTATATGGTGTTTACTCTGTGCCAAGAAATAATTATTTCATTCAATATGTACAACTCTAAGAAGTAGGTGTTATTATTAACCTCATCTTGCATATGAAGTAACTGGGGCAAACAAGTGTTAAATGACTGGCCCAAGGTCACACAGCTATTGAGTATCTAAGGCCAATTTTGAGTTCAGGTTTTCTTAAATCTAGTTCTGGCACTCTATCTACCATATTATCTAGCATTATCCACAGCATAAATAGAGAGTGCTGGCTTTCCAATAACATCATTTGCTCTTTTTTTTTGAGAATTGTTTTACTAAGCAATTATCAAACTTCATGAATGCTGGTTAAAGTCATTGCTTTGATGGGTTTGCTGCTGGAAATATTACCCAATTTTGTGGGTCTAAAGAAATCAGTAGCTATTAACTGTAGAAACTTTGAGAATATTCCAAAACACCTGTTTAAAAAGTCACCCTTTCCTTAGTTTTGATTTAGAAACTTTAGATCTTAGCATTATGTTGCATTTTGCACAGAGCTATTGACTTAAGCCAAAGGACCGTGAACAATAATTATTTTGCATGACTGAGCTCTGGCATACCATTGTCAGATATGCACTTAACAGGAGCACTACTTTCAAATTTTAGAACAGAACTGTCAAACAAGCAAACGCTTAAACCAAAAACCTCTTTTTCAAGCTATAGTTCTGAGCATGAGTTCTAAGATGTGCGATAATGGAATGGATTGTTTTGTTCTTGCAAAAGCTCCTGATTTGACAGTCTTAAAAACTAAAATCTATTTCTTCCTAGAATAAATCTACCAGTAGAAACAATAATGCAATTCCTCAAATAAAGTTGAGGAACATTGCAGGTGTTGGGGAAAGAGAGCCAAGCATTAGTCATATTAAATATCTGTTAGAAGAGTGGTTTTTATGTTGGACAAAGAGTATCTTGCTCAGAATTAAAAAGGACTGACTTGATTCAGCTCAGTTGGACATCTGTTCATCCATCCAAGAAAACTTCTTAGTAATTGCCAATTTAAGCTCAATTAAACTCTTCATCCTAGAAATACCATATGTCTAGATCAAAGGTCTCCCATCATTTCCCCAAACCTAGGTGCACCACTATGATTATTATTGAGGCAAACAGGTACAAGGTTTAATAGAAATAAATAGAGAGGTAGATAGGATTTTTTAAACATATCCTTTTCAAATATAGACCATCACAGATTTCCATTGACAGGTATTCAGGTGCCAACCAGTAGTAATGGAATTAATGCTATTATTCCTTTTGTTTCAATAACAATGTTGTAACCATCACCTCAATTTGATTATCATAACAAATATATGAAATTTGTAAGGAAATTATTATTATCCTTATTTTGCAGATGAAGAAATTGAGGCATGGGGAACACTTACTAATTCAAACAATCTGAATAAATGCCCATCTAAATCTAATCTCTATTTCATATAATAGCCTTACAATTATTCAAAATAGTAATTGCATCTTCCCAACTCTCTCCCAGATCCCTACTATGTCAGAATTGGGAAGAACTGGTAACACAACTCAGGTCTTCTGACTTTCAATCCAGAATCCCTTCTCTGATACCATAAAAGACACAAAGACTTCTTATTGAATAAGAAGACCCAAAAGTTAAGTGTCAATAGGAAAGACCTTAGTAATTGAGAATAGCTTTATTAGACAAACACTATTTAATACTTTAAGCATGTAAGAATTATGGGGCTGGAAGTTCAGAGACCAGCCACTACCCAAATCATGAATTTTTGTTAATTCTAGTAAGTGCTCATCCAAATCACATCTCCATTTCATATTATGATCCTTCAAATATTTGAAAATAATGACTGCATCTTTCCAACCCCCTCTCAGAACCCCTCCAAATCTTCTCTTATTCAGAGATGAAACTCCACCAGATCCTTCAATTGATCATGACAGTGAATGATTCCCCCGTCAATCAATCAACTAGCATTTATTAAGTTCTTACCTAATGCCAAGTACTACACTAGGCACTGGGATTACAAAGGCAGAAATAAAAGTCATTGTTCTTAAATGATTTATATTTTACAAGAGAAGACCATACACATGCCTATACATACATACATACATACATACATATGTGATATATACATATATTAAAGCCAGGATTATTTTATGGGGAGATACTAACTGTTGGGGCATCTAAGGTAAAGCCTCCTAAAGGAGGTAGTGTTCTAACTGAATTTACAGAAGAATATGGCTTCTAAGAGGTAGAGACAAGGAAATACTGCATCCTAGGTATGAGACTTGTGCAAAAACTTAAGGAATTATAGAATTGAAATGCTATGTATGAAGACCAGCAAGAAGATCACTTTGACCTTAAATACAGAGCAAATGAATGGGATTACTATAAAGTTTGTGTGTGTGGGAGGTGTGGAGCAAGGATTATAAAGGCTAAACATGGAATTTTGTATTTTACTTTGGAGGTAATAGAAAGTCATTGGGGTTTATTGAGCAAGGTATTATTGTGTTCATAGCTGTACTTCAGAAATATTACTTTGACAAATGGATTGGCAAGAAGAGAGAATCAAAGCAGGAAACTATTGCAATAGTCTAGAAATTCATTGGTGAGGGACAGAACTACAGCCCAGTGGTTGCCTTGGAGTAGAGCAAGGGGGAACAATATGAGAGATGTTGTGATGGCAAAATCAATAAAATTGATCATTCCTCATTCCTTTGGGCAGACTCCAGTTTGTTATTGTCCTTCCATCCTAAAATATGGTGCCCTGAACTGAACAAATGGTGAATGTTCTATTATAATAATTGCACCTTTATTAATTCTTGACATTAACTTTGGGGCTCCCATATCTCCTGCCAAATGATATCTTTCTTATAATAATTTATAGGCAGTGTGGGATAATGGAAAGAACACTGAATATGGAATTAAAATTCCAACTGGCTTCAAATCCCATCTCTGATATTGTGGGCAATACCTTGGGTAAGTCTCTAAACTTTACAATCATTCACTTCCTTTATAAATAAAATTTTAAAAAGTTCTAAGTCACTTTGATATGTTTTAAATCTTGCCATTTCAGGATACATCTTCATTTTTAACAGGATCTTATCTAAACATGTACCCTCTGTTCTTTAGTAGTTCAGCAGATTGTTTTAATCCCAGAAGCAATACTTTGCATTTCTTTCAATCAAATTTCATTTTCTTAGTTTCATCAGATTGTTCCAGTCAATCAAGATATTTTCAGATTTTGATGATTTCATCCTTTACACAGGATGTCCCCAAAGTTTTAGTTCATTTTTAAGGTATTAAAGTTTATTTTAATGTAATAAACTTTTATATGAGCAGGGGTTATTTTGATTATAACATTGCTTTAGGAATATCACTTTGCCTTTATTATTTATTATTTAAGCTATTAAAACTTAAAACTTCATTAAGACTCTTGAGACACTATATTATCTATTTCTTTGAACTTCGGATTGCCCATTCCTCTTTTAAGCATAATGTCTCTTCTTTTGTGTAAGTTACAGATCACTCTGGCCTTCTGTTTAAGACTTCCTGCCTATTTGATCTCAATGCATTGGTAACTACTCCTTGACTAGTCATTCAAATAATTCTAAACTAGCATAACTTTCTTTCTATCTATATCTTACCATATTGCTTCAAAGAGATCAAAAGAGTCAGTGAAATTCCTAGACAAAATGCAGGAATACTATGTTTATTACCTCCTACTGATATAATATTAACTTTGTTAAAAACAAAATTAACTTTTCCATAATGAGTGAACCCTTGTTTTTTTTTTAGGTATTCATTCCTTTAATAATTTTTATGGAATTTTATTAGGAATGAATATCATTTTTCAAAAACTAGGAAATTTGCTCAGGAAAGATCTTAGAAAATAAAGAGGAATAACTAGATAACATTTCTAATAATATGTGTCAATATCAGAAGTGTTGCATCACAGTTAATTAATGCTAGAATTCACTGAACTGACATCATTCTATGTTGTTGATCAAATGTGTGCTTTAGATGTGGGGGATCAATTCTACAGGAGGCAAAGTTGACATTTTGTCATGAAACTTAAAAGCCTGATTTGTAATCTTGAACAGATGAAAGATCAGTCTAAATACACATTCAAGTGTACTTAGGATGTACATCATATAGATGACTATGGGTAGAATAAAATTTTTCCTCAAAAAAGACTTATGAATGACATATTCTGAGTAGAAACTCTAGATTCCTGTGCCACAAAGCTTGGAAAAGTAAATTATGGTTGAAATATTCTTAAGTCTTTGTGTAATTTATTGACTGCCTTGACCACAAAAGAATATCAATATGGCCCAAGTAGAATATCTGATCTTGAGTAGGATTGAACTTTAATGCACACCAAATTGAGTTAGCATTTAAAAAGGATCCCAAACTACTAAATGAACAGATATGATAACTGAGTTGATTTAGCGTTAGCTATTTAAATGTTGAAAATACTTGCCAAAAAGAATTAATTTTTTTTAGTAGAGCACTCAATTACTGCCCCTCTTATTCATGGGATCATTGGAATTGTACCCTAGATTTAGTTCACTATGGCTAAGGCAGGTATTTCTCAGAGGACAGGATTCAAATTATGGGGAAATCAGTGGTGGGCAAGAGTCTCATTGCCCTTCCCTTTTTAGTTTTGGTGGGAGGAGAGTGAGTTACACAGAATGAGCAGGCAAAAGTAGGCAATCTCATTAAATTATCTTTACCCACAAACATTCTTCTTTCAAACTTTCCTGATTCTATAAAGGCAACCACAATCCTTCTAATCACCAAAGTCCATCACCTCTGTATTAGCCTTAATTTTTTTTTTATTCACTCATCTGTATATGTAATCGACAGCCAAGACTTGTCATTATCTGCACACTCTGATATCCATTCCCTTCTCTGAAATCATGGATTAAGAGCTTTTACTAATATGTTTTTTTTTTATTTATTAACCAAGTAGAAGCCACAACAGTTCAAAGCAAATGATATTTAATCAACAACTTGTGAGATAATTATTAAGCTGCATGGAAAAGCAGCCCATAGGCAAAGTGCACCATGGCTTACCATACAAACAGTGGGGAATAAGATACCCACAGGTAATATTGACTCAGGAATGGCAGGGCACACATATAGGGAACACATTTGGTCGTGGAGTACTAGTCACAGTGTCCTTGCATTTCCAAAATAAAATATGCATATATAACTGCAGAATTTTTCATAAACTCTACAGATGAACTGGTTCTACCAAATTGTGCTGCTGAATACCTCCCTACTTCCCTTAGATCACCTGGTGGCTAAGGCAGGTATTTCTCAGAGGACAGGATTCAAATTATGGGGAAATCAGTGGTGGGCAAGAGTCTTATTGCCCTTCCCCTTTTAGTTTTGGTGGGAGGAAAGTGAATTACACAGGATGAGCAGGCAAAAGTAGGCAATCTCATTAAATTATCTTTAGCCACAATCATTCTTCTTTCAAACTTTCCTGATTCTATAAAGGCAACCACAATCCTTCTAATCACTAAGGTTCACCACCTCTGTATTAGCCTTAATTTTTTTTTCATTCACTCATCCATATATGTAATCGACAGCCAGGACTTGTCATTATCTGCACACTATCTCTGCTAGGAATACAAATAAATATAAGGAGAAAGGGATAGGCTGTCTTCAAGGAGCTTACATACTAAGGGAGAAGACCTAAGAGGAAGCAGCAATAATCTGGAAAAGAAGGTTTTAGGAGGAGTCATCCAGCTAGTGGGTGAGGTAGCAGGGATGAAGGCTACTTGCAATGGCAGAATTTGAATGAGCTTCAAGAAGAGCTGGGAGATGGTAGAAGAAGTCTGGAGTAGAGTCTGAAGAGATGTAAGACTCATTGCCAAACTGATTTTCTTAAACTAAAAGTTTGAACTAGTACTCCATTCCTAACTTCCCACTCAATAAACCTCTGTGGCTCCCTATTATCTCTATAATCAAATACAAACTCCTTTGCACATCATTTAAAACCCTTCAAAGTCTGGTTCCTTTGTACTTTTCGACCTTATAGTACTGCCTGTCTATCCAAACTAATCTTGTTCTTCCCTACAAATGTCAAAATACTCACATACATTAATTTACACATGCATAAACAAATAACCATAATCAATAAAAAACAAAATATGATACTGTAGATCCACATAAAGAAATAGGAATGCATGTTTAAAAAGTAAAAACTTTTAAATTTTATATCTCGTAATCAGTACTGTGTAGTTGGGTCTAAGGAAGATCAGTAAGGGCCAGGCAATGGGGGTTAAGTGACTTCCATAACTAGCATCTGAGGTCAGATCTGAGGTCAAATTGAGCCCAGGACCTCCTCTCTCTAGGTCTCACTCTCAATCCACTGAGCCCCTAAGAATGGATTTATATGAAAATGTTTTTGTTAAATTGAAATCAGACAATTAACTTTTGTTTGTTGTTTTTGCATTTGTATCAGAAATATCTACACACAGAGATATAATTTTCTGAAAAATGTCTATGTTCACAGATTGTAAATCTATTCTTTGCTCATTGTGTCATGTTTTTCAATAAGTCTTTAAAAAAAAAGAAATTCACCCGCTTGACTAGTTGCATTGATTAAATTAACTAAATAATTAGTTACTACAAAGCAATTAGAATTGACAAGTCTGTCCTGTCCCATATCCCCTAACCCTTTATTCCCCATGAAAAATATAGGGATTGAAAAAAAAATGAAGCACATTCAATGGATTGAATTTTTTTCAAAATTAAAAATGTATTTGTATCAGCTGTAAACAAATTTTAAAATATTATTCATTTCATTTTTATCACATCTTCTAAAATTCTGATTTTGTATATATTTATAATGTCCATAATATACTTCATTCTATAATTTATAAGTAAATAAATGTACACATATTGGATGCATGCTCCAAAAAAATTTCTTTTGATTGGAGTGAGCAATCAAAATTTGTGAGGCCTTTGGACTAGATAATGAAATAGTTAAGTAGATTTAGAACTTGTGCAATGACTGGACCCAAAGAGTATTTATTAATACTTTAATTTCAGCCTGGAAGGAGGTTCCTGGTGAAGTATTCCAGGGCCTTGTGCTATTTAACATTTTTATCAATGACTTGGAGAAAGGCATAGGACAGGCTTATCAAATTTTCATATGATGCATAGCCGGAAATGATAGCTTAAAATCCTGACAGTCTAGAATATTGGGCCAAAATGAATAAGAAATTTAATAGAGATAAATGTAATGTCTTACCTTTATGGTGAACAAATTGACTTTATAAGTACCAAGAGGAAGAAATATGGCTAAGACAGCAGTTTGTATGAAAAATGTCTGAGTTTTTATTTAGAGTACTACAAGCTCAAAATGAGTCAACAGTGTATTATGACAGTCAAAAAAGGCGCATGTACTCTTCAATTACCCTTCAATGCATAGCTTCTGAGTATAAAGCGTTTGTAGTGTGTCCTCTGCCTTGGTCGGGCCATATCTGAAATCCCATGTTCATTTCTGTACAAGGGCTTTTAGGAAGGATGCTGATGAGATGGAAAGTGTCCAGAGGGCAAGTCAAATGATGTCTTTAAAAGGTATAATTAGAAAAAAAAAATAAAATAAAAAATAAAAGGCATAATTAGAAGCAATCTGAGGGATTTGCAAAGAAGGAAATTTAGGCATCATGGGAAGAAAAATGTGCTGATTCTCGTCAGTATCTTGAAGAGAAGTTCCTTATCTTGGGACATAGGGATTCCCTTTCCTTGGAGAACTTGAAACCAGGGCTGGATTTATTGGTTACAATGTATTGGGAATCTTATTCCTATATAAATGTTACTAATGATTGGAGATATCCTCTTCTAAATCTGAGATGATTGTGACTGTGTGATTCTTTGATCTTTTAAAAAAATCACCAGCTTGAATTAAAACCAGCTTTCAATTTCCTTATCCCTTCCCCCACTCATAGTTAAGATGTGATAGTTACAAGGGAAATTATATAAATTTACTGTTTCCTCCCCTTCCAGAATTATGAGAAAGAAGAATCTCCTTAGGGGAAAGGTAGCGCCTCAAAGGCCAAATAACATCCAGAAAGACGGGATCCCTAATGGGATCTGGAATATGTCCAAAGAGGGGAAAAAAGTCCCGAATGGAGAGGAAAGGTATGAGGTGGGAAAACCTTTGGTTCCTCACCCTGTTGAAAAGGGAGAAAAGAAAGAAAACTTGCAGCCCCAGTATCTGGCCTCCAGGCAGCTCTGAATAAGGGGAGGAGTCAATCAGCCATAAGAGTATTGTGAAACTGAAGCCACAAGCTCAAAGTTGGTGAAACTCGCTGGAGAAAGGTTGGTTCTTTTGCTTTGTCAGTGTTTTATAATTTCTTTTTTGGGGGGAGGAATAAGAGGCTATATTTGAAGGTGTATTGGTGTGGTGGGAGTATTGGCCATGGTAGGGGCAGGTGGGGGAAAAAGATTCAAACTTACTTTTTTACAGGTTGATATAATTTGTTTCTTGGGGGGGAGGGGGGGGAATTGTTTTCTGCAAACCCTGCCCAGATCGTATTACAAATTTTTTAAAACTTGTTTACTGTAATGAGGGATGGCTTTCGTCCATCCCTCACTTCAAGTTTTTTCAATTTTTCAAATTCCAGAGAGCAAAATAAAGGCTCCTTAAGAAGTTCAATATTTACATGCCTTTGTGGCAAATTAAACCTTGATTTTCTAACTAAACCAACATTCAACTTAAAAGAGTGCTTCTGACTACCCTAGAAAACCACAGCTATAATCCTGTCTTTGTGGCGTACAGTAAGTGTTTGGAGCACTTTCCCACTCATGATAAATAACACGGAGTTGCCCAAGTTCTACAGCTTCAGTGACCCTGAAACTGGGACCTGCGCTTTGCCTTCTAAGGACTGAAATCTGCCCCGACCTTGTTTGTTCTCTGTGATAAGCCCGAAGCAATATCTGTGACTTGTGTCAATGAACAGAGTACAGGATGACCCATGCTCATGGTTCTCCCACACCAGGAAGTCTAGGACAGCTTGGAGAGGAGGCAAGGTGCCCTCACTAGCCTTATCTTTACTGCTGGAAGAGAGAGGCTGGGTAAGGGCAAAGAATCCAGAAGCCTGAACTCCTGGGATCCACACGTCAGAGGCTGCTAGCTGTCCTGCCCTGTAATCTAGGGGAACTAAATTAAATGAAAGGAAAAAAGAAAAGAGATTCACTTGTACCCTTGACTCTGCATTTGGGAAGGTGTGCTGGCAATTTTCTATAAAAAGTTGTTTGGTTTCCCCCTTTTCTCCTTCCTCCCCAGTTTCTAAGGAGATGGTTATAGTAGGGAAAGTTTTATCTAAGTATTTGCCAACTTGTAGCAAAAATAGTGTTTATTTAACCAGTGCGCATTATTTGATATTGAAATCACCTTGTCCTTGCCCTCCCATGCAGAGCTCCTGGAGGAAGAGACAGCTCCTTCCAAACCCTGAGGCAGGTGAAGATCTGATAATGTCTGTCTCTATGACTTTGCAGAAAAAGAGGGGAGAAGAGACAATTTCTTTGATCTAGGGTTATGGATGTCCATTTGGACAAGAGGAAAACAGTCCTCTCTGGTGGAGAAGTGAAGTTTCTCTGAGGTTCTTGCTTAGAGTAGGGAAGTAGTGTGGCCCAGGGACCAGAGAGTCAGCCACAAAAAGAATTAGGAGAATCTGGTGAAAATGCATCCTTGTAAGCAGTACAGTGTAGTGGAGAAAAGCGCTGACCTCTTCATGTGGGAGACCTGGGTTCAGGTGTTGTTTCTCACACATGCTGGTTTTGTGACTCTGGATAAGTCACTTCATTTCTCAGTGCTCTAGGCAACTTGTTAAGAAAATATGTTTCAGAGAAGATGCCAACCTCTGGGAGTAAAAGGCAGCTCTAGTAGCTGGAATTTCCTCTTTCTGTGAAATCACAGATCTAATCTCTGTACCTGTTCTTTACATGGATGAAAATAGAGAATGGTCTTGTGGATAATGGACTGTTAGCAGGGTTTTATTTTTTTTTTTGAGGGGAGGAGTGGTCATTCTCAAATCAGTTAGCAGGGTTTTATTTTTTTTTTTTGAGGGGAGGAGTGGTCATTCTCAAATCAGTCAATTTGAGTTTAAATCCTGATCTCTGATGCTTACTACTTGTGTGAATTTGGTCCAGTTACTTATTCTCAATGGCTCTCATTTCTTTCATGTGGAAAATGAGGAGGTGGGGGTAGATCACTTTTGAGGTTTCTTCTGGATTAGCCACTATGAATGTCCTGGCTGTCAATCTGCAAGCATCAATCTATTTATGCCCCAATAAACTCCAAAATTGTAAATTACAGAACAGATATTGATCTGCACTAATAGCATATCTATCTAGTAGTATCCTTCTGGAGGGATCACTATACCCATGAATTCAAGGCCCATACCTACCCTTTTCCCTCCACAATGTAGGGAGTGAGTCTCACTGTTGTCCTTTGAAAAATCAGTATTTTTGCTTCCTAAATTAACACTGGTTTTATTCAGGCCAAATCCTTCAGGAGCAAAGGACAAGTTGTTTTCCTTCTCATTACCCTGAATCTGAATTTCCCTTCTTCCAGAGAAGGCCATCCCTGGGAAGATCTCGTAGTTAGACACCTCTTCTCCATATAATCCATGAGAAACATAATAGACAACATCCAGAAATGGAATGCAAGAAATAGAGGCTGTAGAGGAACCAACAATATTATGCATTTATAGTGAAATCAACAAGGAATGGCCTTAGGAGTCAGGAGGTCTGGATTTAACTGTCCATTCTTAAACTTAATCGCTCATATGACCACGTTCAAATCATTTAAGCTCTCAGAGTCTGTTTCTTTTTGTCCACTCCTATCATTTTACAGTGAGGAAACTGACATGCAAAAGAGTAAAGAGATTTCTCTGAGATCACATTGGTAGCAAGAAGTAAAACTATGGTTTTTGGTCTCCTTTCCAAATGCTCTTCCCACTACAGTTTAGTGAATGTAAGTCATTTAAATGTTTCCAAACATGGTGATAGTTCAGGGTGTCTAGGGCCCTATGACCTTCTATACTGACAAAAGTCTTAAATCATCACTATGTAAATTAGTCACCTAAATTCTCCTCCTTATGCATTAGAATAGTTTCTCAATAACATGCTAGTATGAAAAAAAATACTTTGTGGGAAACTGCAGAGTCATGTCCCTTGGGATATTTATTTAAACCTTTCCTGTATTTCACAAAGATTATGTAATTACAGAAGTGGAGAAATAATTTCTTGGCTCCAGAATCCTCTTTAGACTCTTTAAATAAGAGATTACTGCAATAGATACTCTGGGGAAATAGGAAAGGAGTAGGATCTCTGAGAGAATCTTGTGCACAGAAGTTTCTAGAAAGACAAGTATTCTGTCAAAAATATTTAGTTAGTATCCACAGTATGCAGAGCACTGCCTGGAGGATGCTGAGACTATACAAAAGAAAGGCAATACCTATTCCAATCCATTTGGATAGCTAAGACTAACCCCCTTACACTAGATAAGAATTCATGGAAGAAGCAAAGGAAGAATGATATGTTTCAGTTTGCATTTATATTTCATCATTTCTTTCTATGGCAGTGGGAAGTCTTTTTATAATGAGTCCCTTGGAGTTATGCTAGGTCCATACTCTTTTATTACTAGTTAAGTCAGTCACACTTGATCATTCTACACTATTATGACTGTGTATAATGTTATCTTGGTTTTGCTCACTTCACTTTGCTTTTATTTCATGTCAGTCCTTCCAGGTTTATTTGTGATCTTGTTCCTCATTTCTTATGGCACAGTAGTATTCCATTACATTAATATACCACAACTTGTTCAGCCATTCTCCAAATGTTGGACATCCTTTCAGTTTCCAGTTCTTTGCAACTACAAAAAGAGCTGCTATAAATATTTTTTCAACAAGTTTATCCTTTACCCTATCTCTGATCACTTTGAGATACAGACCTAGTAGTGGTATTTCTAGATCAAAACATAAGAAGTTTTATGGCCCTTTGGGCACAGTTCTAGATTGCTCTCCAGAATGGTTGTATCAGTTCATAGCTCTACCAGCAGTGTATTAGTGTCCCAATTTTTTCCACATACCCTCTAAGATTTATCATCTTCCTTTATTTGTCATATTGGCAAGTCTGATGGATATGAGTTGGTACCTCAAGAGTTGTTCAGATTTGCATTTCTCTAATCAATAGTGATTTGGAGCATTTTTTCATGTGACTAAAGATAGTTTTAATTTCTTCATCTGAGAATTGCCTACTCATATCTTTTGACCAATTTTCAATGAGGAATATTGATAATCTTTAATGATAATATATATATATATATATATAATTTATCAGTGAGAGAAATTCTATATTTCTTCTTCTGGACATATAGTGATTAAAGCAGTAGATTAGTGTGAAGATTGGATTTAGCTATCTCCTGATTATAACAATGAAGGTATTTAGCTCTTACTTTATAGTGAAGCTAGAATTATAATCCCCATTCTATTTTTAGATTTTAATCCTCAAAAAAGGTGATAACTCAGTATTTTAAGTATATCTACCCATTTTAGCCACCGAAAGGTGTTAAGTAACTACAAAAGGTGAACTTACCAAAAAATGTGTTAAGTAACACAAAAAGATATAATCTAAACAAAGAAGGTGAGAACTAAAGAGTGGAAAGTCCTGAAGAAAAGCATCTGCTGTGATTGGTAGACATGAAATTTAGGGGAGGTGACACAAGAGAAAAAGATTCTTTAAAAAGAGAATAAAAGGCCAGAAGAGAGATTCTATTTCGAGTTTAGAGTTGGATGGAGCCTCTGACTTGGAGGAGAGACTAGAAGACAAAACCTTGAGGAGTGACTGGAAGATAGACTCTTGAGGAGGGACTAGAAGATAGACACCCAGACTTCTTTCTATTTAGACTGTCACTTTTGGTGAGTGAAAGGCTGACTTAGTCACCCTGCTTTTCTCTTTGCCTGGTTGGGGCTTAGAAATTCTAACTGATAACAGAAGAAGCCAGAGTTTTTTCTCTCTCATTCCTTAATATCTTCCTTCTATATTGTAAATAAACTACCAATTCATTTTGGGATTTAGAAATTAAATTCCTGGCGACCACCTCTATAAATATTCAGAATCCAACCACAAATAAAATTTTATATTAGAAACCAGCAGAATCTGAGTTTTGGAAGAACCTTAAAGGTCATTTAATCCAACCATGCCTGGGAAAAATCTCCTATGTAACATTTCTGATAAATGGTCATCCAGCTTATACTTGATAGGCTTGATTGAGTCACAGGGCAGCTCATTCGATTTTGGGGTTACTCATTTTGGTTCCACCACTTGGAAGCTTTGTAAAACTAGGCAAATTACATAACATCTCTGAGCTACACTTTCCTTATTTGTAAAGTAATATATAATGATACCGTACAGTGTTATTATGAGGATTAAATTAGACAGTGAACACCAAAATGCTTTGAAAATTATAAAGCATTCTTTAGTACTCAAGTGTTATTATCAATTTATATGAGAACATTTTTAATCACAATGGTGTATATGTTTTTTCTCCAATGTAGAACCATAAGTTCTTTGGGGTTATCTTGAGTCCTTGCCTTTTAATAATAGTTCAGTCATTCACAGTTGAGCACTGTACAATATTTCCATACAGTTGTTCAGTTCTGTTCAGATGGCTTTTGTACAATATGCTTTTTGGATTTAGTTCCAAATTTCTCTCCAGAATGATTGTATCTTTTCATACCTCCACCAACAGCATATTATTGTTCCAATTTTCCCATATCTTCTCCAGCATTCATCATTTTCCTTTTTTAAATCATATTAGCCAATCTAATAGGTATATGGTGGTATCTCAGAGTTGTTTTAATTTGCATTTCTTTAATCAATAGTGATTTGGAGTAATTTTTCATAGGACTGTAGATGTTTCTGATGTCTTCATTTGAGAACTGCACGTTCACATCTTTTGACCACCTCACTTTCTGCCCCCTCATTTAATATACCAGATAGAGTACACAGACTCTTTTACCATATGACCATACAAGCTTCTATTTTGATTACATATTTCTTTGAAGACATCTTTTTTAACTGCAATTTCCTTCTGTCTTTTGGTTTCATTTATAATGAGGATATCAAGATTGATAAAAATTTATTTCCTCCAGTAATTTATCCAATTGTTTATCATTGGACAGGGATCTCACATTTAGACCAGGAACTGCTATGTTAAAGCTTTTCAAATTTATGGAATCTGGTCTATAATACAGAATCAACAACTGATTCTGTATTATTGATTATTTAAAACTATATTTTTTACCACCCTGTCCCCCATTTTCCTGCCTGCCTCTAGCACTATAGAAGCTTGAGGAGGAATGAGTATGGAGAACTGAAGGCCACTGTTTAGTTTTCAATATTCTATGATTATCATGATAAAAAAATTCATCACCAGGTGCCCAGCACACTGATGATGAACCTTTCCATAGGTTGGTCCTTGGAAAGAAGACTCAATCTGTGGCCAAGTATTCAAAGCCCCTTCAAATTCCCTATTAGCGTTGAGGGTACCACTATTCTACTAGTCATCCAAACTTGGCATCATCTTCAACTTCTTATTTTCTTTCACATCTCATAGCCAATCTGCTGCTAAGGCCTATTTATTCTACATTTCCAGCTTCTCTCAAATATATTCTTTTCTCTCTAACATTGCCACTCACTTTGGCTCAGGCTTTCATCATCTTACATCAAGAGTTATGCATTATCCTGCTCGTTAGTGGCCTTGTCCTAAACTTCTCCCCATACCATTCCATACTCCACTCCATTGTCAAATCTTCCTAAAATGAAGGTCTGACCATATTGTCAATTGCCTATTAAATTCTGATATGTTCCTATCATATTAGGATATATAAAATATAAATATAAAATATAAAATCTTCTGTTCGACATTCAGAGTTCATGATAACCTGCTCTCCCAACTTTTCTAGTCTCCTTATATCCTTTCCTCTTTCAAATATTATATAATCCAGGAATTATATAATCCAGCAACACTGGACCTATTGGTGTTCTTCCAATAAAACACTATGACTCCCAACTGGAGGCATTTTCACTATCCCCCAAACCCGGAATGTTTTCCTTCCTTATCCTACTGTCTATCTTCCCTGACTTCCTTCAAATCTCAGCTAAAATCTGTAGGAAACCTTTCTCAATTTTCACTAATTCTAGTGCCTTTCTTATTTTGATTATTTCAAATGTATCATATGTATAGCTTAATTGTGTGTAGTTGTCTAAATATTGTCTCCCTCAGTGGGAGATTATGAGATAATTGAAAGCAGCAATGTCTTTTGCCTTTTATTATATTTCCAGTGCTTGATATAGTGCTTGTCATACACAGTAGGTACTTAATAGAGACTTATTGACTGATTTAAAAAACTCTTGTTATGAATATGAAAAGTTATGCAAAACAATTCCCAATTTTGGCATTTTCAAAAAACATAGATCAAAATAGGTAACTTTAACTATATTAAATTAAATAGTTTCCACACAAACAAAATAATGCAACCAAGATTAAAGACAAACAACAAAATGGAAAAAAAATCTTTATACCAAATCTCTCTGTCAAAGACTTCCTTTTTCAAATATATGAAGAACTGAGTCAAATTTCTAAGAATATAAGGCATTTCAACTGACAAATTGTCAAAAGATATGAACAGACAATTCTCAGATAAAGAAATTAAAATTATCTTTTGTCATATAAAATGCTCCAAATGACTATTTATTGGATAAATGCAAATTAAAACAACTCTGAGATATCTTTCCCTTACCCTAGCCTGGCTAAAATGACAAAAATGGAAAATGATAAATGTTGGAGGGAACATAGAAAAATCAGGACACTAATACACTGTTGGTGGAGTTGTGAACTGATACAACCATTCTGGAAGCAATCTGCAACCATGCCCAAAGAGCCATCAAATTTGTACATTATCACTACTAGCTCTGAATCCAAAAGAGGTTAAAGACAGGGGAAAGGAATCTACCTGTACCAAAATATTTATAGCAACTCTTTTTGTGGTGTCAAAGAACGAGAAATTGAAGGGATATCCATCAACTAAGGAATGACTGAACAAGTTGTGGTATATGAGTGTAATTGAATATTTTTTTCTGTAAGAAATGACAACCAAGATGATTAAAAAAAAAACTTGGAAAGACTTATAGGATGTGATGCAAAGTGAAGTAGCAGAACAAGAAAAGCATTGTACATAGTAACAATAGTGATGGATGATGATCAACTGTAAAATATTTCACTATTGTCAACAAGACAAGGACCCAGGACAACTCCGATACTCATAACAAAAAAAAAAAGGGTACACACCAAGTTAGAGGCAACAGATAGAATCAGAATGCAAGTTGAAACTTGCCATTCTTTGCTTTATTTGTAAAGAAACTTTCCATTCTTTACTTTAACTTCCATGGATTTTTCTCTAGTGAAAGCAATATGTGTCTTGTTTCACACCATGATGATCATGGAAATTTGTATCATATGTTAGTATATATAAAATCTATATCATATTACCTACATTCTTAGAGAGGATGGAAAGTGCGAGGGAGAGAGAGAATATGGATTGCAAAATATCAGAAAACAAATATTAAAATATGTTATTGTCATATAATCTGGAAAAAAGAAAAAATTATTATATTAAAAAACAACAATACACAGGTCGTATCCCTTATTCCATTACCTCCCTAACAGAAGATGGATAGTGTGCATCATCATGAGTCCTCTGCAAAGGTGATTAGTTCTTCTAAAGTTGTTTGCACAGTATTGTTCACCACATAAATTGTTCTTCTGTTCACTCCAATCTATATCAGTTCATCCATATCTTCCCAGGTTTCACAGAAACCATCCCTTTCATGATTTCTTATAGCAATGAGCACTTCATTACTTTCATTTATAATAATTTATTCCACCATTCTTCAATTAAAGGATGTCTCTTAATTTTCAGTTCTTTTCCTTTACAAAAAAGTTCTACAAGGCTAGGTGGGTTTAAGTTAGGTTTAAGTCTGATTATCATTATTATTAAGCCTAATTGACTTGATGTTGAGAATGTTACAATTTTTTAAAATAATTTTGTGTAATTGTGCAAATAGCCATAAATAGTGTTGTGATTACCTCTAAACAAAGAGCAATTATTAAGATTGTTTGATTATTTTGTATTATGGGGTAAAATCAAATTGAGGAAAATAAGAGGGAAAAAAATTTCCCTTTGTATAGAGGTTTTCTATCTTTTATCTCTTGTTGGCATAAATAGACAGAGTTCTTGAAGCTCATTAGTTAGACTCATGGACTCATAGACCTTCCTGGTAAGAAGATTTACACATCTTATTTTTTGCATTAAAAAATGAAATGACAAGTAGAATTATTTGTTATGTTTGGGTAAATCAAGTGAATAATCTGACATATTTCTGACCCTTCTGTTTTCCTATTTGTCACTGACTCCTTAGCCTTGTGCACAGTTGGTATTTAATAAATGTTTCTTGGATTTTGCTTTAGGTTTTACTTTCAGTATGGTTCCTTAGAATTTCATATAATTATATATTAGACATGGAAAGTAATATGCACTAACTTACTTTTACTCTTCAATGAAGAGGAATCCCTTCTACAATATCTTCAATAAGTACCCTTCCAGACTCTACTGATGGGGAGCTCAGTAATTTCTAGAGTACTCTATTCCATCGTTGGAGATTATTAATTTGTAATATTTTTTATCACTCTTCCTTGCAATTCTCTCACTTTGGTGAAGTATATAGAAATGGTCTAGCATACTTGTGTTTAATAGGGTAGAACCAATATTTTGAAATTTAAAGAATTACATTCTTGCTTATTATTGAAGCCAAGATATATGGACTTTCAAGTAATTTAGGATGGGTTTATTGTTTATTTTGTTTTTCTTTTAAGGTAGATGATTTCAGCTTCTGCTCAAGATAATCAAATGTCAAATCAATGTTATTTTGGCTATTATCATTTTTAAAACAACCAACTTCTTTTTTTTAGGACTTCAGTAGTACTCAAGTTACAAAATGGCTGAAATTCCCCAGCTGAGTGACAACAAGGTTTTCATGGCTTTTACCTCCTATGCAACCATTATCCTTTTAAAAATGATGATAATGAGTATTTTAACAGGATTCATGAGAGTAACAAAAAAGGTAAGAAAAAGGAAAAGTAATGTGGCAGAACCAATGGAAATGCACATTAAAGTATGAAGATATCAAAAGTGATTTTTTTCCTTTTCCCTACTTTCAAATGCTGTTTCTTGAAATAATGATCTTCAGTTACTTTTCTTAGCCCAGTAGTTCTTTGTTTAATGTCACAAATGGAGTATATTCCCACCCTAATTATGAGGCAGTCATTTTTGTACAGCTGGATCTGATATAGTTGTAGTACTAGTGCTCTGTTCCTGAAACTTGTAAATTTTATTAGAAATGCTTCCTCCTCCCACCCTCTCAACCACCTCTATAATAGCTTTCACCTTTTGTCATGCTGCACATAACTCTGAACCCCAGGAATATCCAATTTAACAACCAAGAATCCTGTGATTCAGGAACCAAGTTTAGCAAATTAGAGATTAGGAAAAAAAAGTAATTTTCAGTCATCTGTTATCACTGGAATGAACACAAATTTGAGGGGTAAACTAGAGATCATCAACTCTAACTCTCTCATTATATACAAGGGACATACTAAGACCTATCAAGGTTATAAATGATCGCCCCAAATCATATAGGCAATATAATACCTGTTTTGGTCCACTGGTTCCTCTACCTTTGACACTTGACTGACGTCATTTGCTATGTATGGCTCTCTAAAGCCTCATTACATATAACACTAAATGTCAGAACTAGGATTGGACTCCGTCTTTTGACCCATTACAATTGAAAGGCTACTGGATTTGGAGACTGAAGATCTTAGAAGACTCTTGAATCCTTGACTTATTCCATGGGTGATGACTAGATGACCTCTGAAATTTCTTTTATTTCTGTGTCTACAATATGATACTATGATTCCAATCTAGTGCTTTTTCCATTATGCTGTTCAGGTTATCCTATGGCCTGAACAAACTGTTTGACATCTAGACCAACCTAGTTTCTTTTTTAAATGTAATTACAATTATTATATAGCATATACAGTATATACAAACAGCATTTTCTATAATCTAATAAAGAATTGGAGAATAATTGATTTTTTTTTTGTTTATAAGATCCTTTTACTAAGGACAACCCTTAGAAAATTGTGAAATAGGAAATTTTTTTTGGGGGGGGTCCTATTTTACTTATTCCCTTTCCTCACTCCTGGCCCCTTTATACTCATGGCATAACTCAAGGATCCTACTGTTATAAACTATTATGTATGCTTGCTCTTATAATCCCCTAATTTGGATGTAATACAGGATAGTTATCTCTCTCTCTCTCTCTCTCTCTCTCTCTCTCTCTCTCTCTCTCTCTCTTTCTCTCTTTCTCTCTTTCTCTGTTTGTATACATGTACATTATATATGTGGATAGACATATGTATTTATATATGTATAATGTACAAATATATATATATACCATCATATATGTAGATAGGCATATATTTATATATATTTATATGTGTGTAAGTGGGAGTAAAGTATACTCCCACTTACACACATATAGTGAAAGAGTCAAATGGGAGTAACTGGGGAGAGGAGAAAAAAGTAGTTATTAAATGAAGGAAGAGGAGAACAACTTAAAAATAAGGAATGAGAGAAAGATAAATTAAGAGGAATAAGTAAAAGAAAATGGCAAAACAATGGAAAGGAAGTTGACTATGGCTGCCAAGGTAGTAGTGCAACAAAAAGGAGATGGCAAAGGGAAGCAAGTTTTTGAGGAAAAGTTGTCATTAATCAATCAATAGTTATAAATTAATCATGTGCCAGGCACTACGTTAAGCAGTAGGGAAGCAAAGCTGGAAAGAAAGATAGTTTTTGTTCTCAAGGAACTTTCATTCTAGCAGGAGAAGACAACACACAAAAGGAAGCTCACAATAGATGAGACTTTGGGGAAGGACAAAAACGGTGGATATACCCTCTTTCTTAGATATCCTTCTATATATGAAAGCACAGATATGTCCAATATATACACAATACACATGCATAACACATACATGCAGACATACACACATCTGAATTCCAGGATCAGTATGAAGATTTAGTTTGAAGGTTTCCTTCCTACAGGGGCATGGTAAAGGAGATCTGAAGGACAGCCTAGACAGGCTGAGATCCTCAGAACTACTAGAAAGAACTACAGGGACCTGAGGATATTGGTTTTCAGAATATATTCAAAGACAGGAAACATTTTCACTGAATAAATTGTGCCCTCTAGGGTGAATCTTATGCCTTAGAGAACACTAGGTTGTTTCTTTGTTATAGCCAAGTAATTGTTATTTACACTAAGAGTACAAGCTGATATTCCTCCTAGAAAAAATAGTTGAAAGAGGCTCAAATGATGACTGTCTACTCATGGAATAACTCGTAACAATCCCAGGTTATCAAGGAAGATTTTTATTGCATGCATACACACACACACAGAAGGACTTCAGTGTGGTCATAAAGAAATGATATGAAGAAGTCGACGATCATTCTGTCATTCTTTAATGAGTTGGAGAGTAGAAAAATGTACCTTGGAAAAGAAAGGGGAGAAAAAGAGCAATTGCACCCCCTTGGAGCTAAGTTACAGCTCTGGATCTCTTCCTAAAGAAGAGACAGCTGAGCTCTGAGGTTGAAGTACCTGCTTCTCTTCCAAGGAAGGATGGTGGATATGTACCCATCATTGTTCTCAGGTAAGAGTTAAGGTCAGAAGATCAGACAAGATCAAATGTTGATGGATGAATGAAAAGTATTATAGTTCAAAAATTAACCCAGAAAGTGAAGGATGAGGGCAGAGTGATCAGATATGATTTGTCTGAGAAAAGGTCTGTGAGTTTTATAGATTCTAAGCTCGATACAAATTAACAATATAATGTGGCAGCTAAGAAAGTGAATACAATATTAAACTGTATTGAGAAAGATGCACTCGGGAGTAGGGAAGTGATCATCATCCCATTATACTCTTCCCACACACCTCTAGATCAGTCTCTTAATTTATATTCAGTTTTAGACTGGAGCACATTCAGAGGAGGAGGAATAAGGACCTAGATCATGCCATGCATCATGACTGCTTAAAATAACTGGGAATGATTCACAGAGATATGAGAAGAATGGGTTGGGGCAGGTTGTTGCTTGTCTTCAAGTATATAAAGAATTGTCATGTTGGAGAATAGATTAGACTTGTTTTCACTTTGTCCCAGAGAGCAGAACTATAAACAATGAGTAGAAAGTGCAGAGAAGCATTATTTCTCAAGAAAAATCTATGGATGAGGTATTTTTTTTCCATAAGTAGATTGAACCAGATGAACTAGACTGATCACCTCCAACTCTAAGGTTCTGCCATTTTATGAACATCTATGATATTACATTTATCTCTCTCCTTTCCCTAGCTCTCAACTCTATTCTTCTTCCAGATCTCCTTTTTGTCTCTTTCAAGAGTACCACCAGCTCTCAGTCACAAATTTCCACAATGTTAGAGTCATCCTTAATGATTCCTTGTCCCTCACATCATATAATCTAATTAATTGACACATTTTCTTAATTGTATACTGAAAGGACCAACACAAGTCCAGATCTCATTACCTCTCAGCAGGACAACCGAAATAATCCTTTAATACATTTGCCTGCCTCCACTCTCTCCTGCCTTCAACTTAGTCTTTATATAGCTGCCAAAATAAACGTTTTAAGGCACAAGGGCTGACCATGTCACTTCTTTCCTGACAAATTTTCAGGGACTCCCTCTAGTGGTCTCCAGGAGAAAATAAAAATCGAATAGTTTAGCACATGGAGCAAGGTTTTCAATTGTCATGCAAAACAGACTTCCACATGGAAAGAGCAAAATCATACATAACCAAAACCCACAAATTAAAAAAAAAATACATTGATGTGAAAGACAACTCCAATAGTTCTTTTTCTGGAGCTGGATAGCATTCCCCATCATGTCTTTTCAGGATTATCCCAGACATTGCATTACTGAGAATAGCCAAGTTTTCAGAGCTGATCATTGTACAATATTGCAGTTACTATGTACAATGTTCTCCCTGATCTGCTTATTTTTCTCTGCAATAGTTGCTGCAGATCTTTCCAGCTCTTTCTGAAATCATTTTGCTTATAATTTCTTATATAGCACAATAATATTCCATTACTAACACATACTACAATTTTTTTTAGCCATTCCCTAATTGATGGACATTCTGTCAGTGTCCAATTCTTTAACACCACACAAAGAGCTGCTATAAATATTTTTGTACAAGTAGGTCCTTTCCCCTTTTTATTATCTCTTTGGGATACAGACCCAGTAGTGGCATTATTGTATCAAAGGGTATGTACCCTTTTATAGCCCTTTGGTTATAGTTACAAATTGCCCACCAGAATGATGGGATCGGTTCACAATTCCACCAAAAGTGTATTAGTGTTCCAATGTTGCCACATCCCATCCAACATTACCATTTTTCTTTACTGTCATATTGGCCAATCTGATAGGTGTGAGGTGGTACCTAAGCATTGTTTTAATCTGGATTTCTCTAATCAGGAGTGATTTAGAACATTTTTATATGATTATTGATGGCCTTGATTTTTTCATCTGAAAATTATTTGTTCATAATCTTTGACCATTTGTCAGTCAGGGAATGACTTGTGTTCTTATAAATTTGAGAAATTAGACCTTTACGAGAGACATTTGTTATAATTTTTTCCCTAGTTTGTTGTTTTCCCTCAAATCTTGGTTAGATTAATTTTGTTTGTACAAAATTTTTTAATTGAATGTAATCAAAATTATTCACTTTACATCTTATAATATTCTTTATTTCCTGTTTGATCATAAATTCTTCCCTTCTCCAGAGTCCTGCCAGGTAAACTAGTCTGTGCTCCCCTAATTTAGTTATGGTATCACTTTTTTAGAGCATATATCCATTTTGACTTTATCTTGGAATAGTGTGTGAAATATTGTTCTACACCTAGCTTTTACCATAGTTTACCAATTTTCCCAGCAATTTTTGTTAAAGAGCGAGTTCTTATTCCAAAAGCTGGGATCTTCGGGTTTATTAAACACTAGGTTGCTAAGGTCATTCACCCCTGTATATTGTGTATCTAATCTTCTCCATTCATCTACCATTATATTCCTTAGCCAAAACCAGATTGTTTTTATGAGTGCTGCTTTATAATACAGTTTGAGATCTGGAACTGCTAAAATATAGTTTTAAGTTTATAAGAAAATAAACCAAGGATCTAGGATTATGATCAGAGACCTAGAGGCAGATAAGATTTTAGAAGCCATCTCAATCAAGTAAAAATCAATAAATGTGACATGCCTACTATGTAACAGGCCTTGGTTAAACACTAGGGATGTAAAAGAGGCAAATGGCACTCCCTTCCTTCAAGATACTTATAATAAAATTGACAATAAAACATGAAAACAAATGTATAAAAGGTAAACTATGTATAGAATAAATAGGAAATAATAAATATAGGGAAGGAATTAGAATTAAGTCCAAACTCCTCATTTTGTAAACAAAGAAACTGGTCTTCCATAACCTGGCTGCAATCTAACTTCCCAGATTTATTCCCCATTATTCTGCATCATAAACTCTACATCTCAGTCAAACATCAATGTACTACTAGCTGTTTCCTGAACTTAGCCTTCTATCTCCTATTTCCAAGCACTCACATAGACTACCTCTATCTGGAAAATGCTACCCCTTCATTTCTACCTTTCATGGTCATTATTTTATTAAATAATGAATTAAATAATTATTAAGTAAAATAAATCATTATTTTCTTTAAGCACTCAGTTTATATTCTATTTCCACCATAAAGCCTTCTCTTAGCCGATCAGTTGTTCATATCTTTCCTCTTTTTTAAAATTTTCCAACTGCCCATTGCTGTCTCCATTGCTACCACCCCTTTGCTCCATCCACATATGCATATACTCCCTCCTTTATGTGAGTATATAATATAGTTCTTAGTAGAATGTAAATTCCTTGAGGGTTGGAACTGTTTATCCACCTCCCTCCATCCCCTTATGTTTCCCAGTGTCTAGCACAATGTCTTTCACATAGCACATAAATCTATTGAAATTTGTGTTTACTCTCAAATATGAAGTGATAAGGAACACTACTTCATGCAGTGATTTTGTACATCTAGGGAGGAGCACATGCCTAAATTCTCTGGAAATTTCATTTGACACATATGGGAAGTTGAATAAATTTTCATTGAATTTCTGAATCTTATGTTTTTTCTAATATGCATAATACATTATTCTAAATCATAAATTCTCTAAAACTGACTTCCATCTTAACATTTCACATCTTTTTGGACATTTTAGTTTACCTGTTTTTGTTCTTTATATCTTTTCTCATAATTTTATATTAGTGTCACTGGCCTTTTTAATCTCGCGAGATTAAAGCTTTATTTTTGCATATTGAATAAAATTCCCAGTTTGTTTAAAAATTTCTCCATGTTTGATTCTAAATGTGTGCATGTGTGTATTGGAATAGGTTTTTGTCAACCCAGAAGATGCTTTGTCCTTTGGCAAAGGGGAGAATGCTAAGAAGTTTCTTCGTACAGATGATAGAGTTGAACGTGTGCGTAGGTAAGTTAATATATCTCTTGAAAGCTATTACTGTTGAAAGAATACTGTGATAGTAATTGGAGTGCCATAGAGCTTTGAAGGAAAAAAAGTGTTATCACCCATTTTAAGATTGTTAAATTAAAGTAGAAAAATCACAGAGTATTAGAAACCTGCAAGTCTCCATATTTTGAAAAATATGATGAATCTGTTATCTCACTGATATGGTAGATGCACTATCCATTGGCCCCAACCCATTAATGCTGTTTCATTATGTGCCTTTCTTGCCTTTGACTTTCCTTAAACCTTTCATAGGAAATGCATCCAAAATGTTTGGGACCTTACTCTAGAACTCTTGATAGTATATGGCTGCTAATGGAAAACTTAGACTATCAACTACTATTACTTCCTGTTGCCATACTTATTTATCCAGTGATATAGGCTTGTAGAGTATAGATATGCAGTTTGAAGGGAACCTCAGAAACCATATAGCAAAACCTTCTAATTTTATTGATGAGGAAACTGAGATGGATTTGCCCAAGTCAGACAATCAGCAAGCATCTCTTTGATAACATCCTTTGTGCCACTTCTTATAGAATTCTTGGCTGGTAATTTGTTGTACCCTACTTTTGTTCACCATGTACCATTCCATAATTTCTCTACTATATTACAACTACATTTGGTATGTATTTTAGCAAAATTTGCAGACATTCTCTAGAGGGTTTTAAGGTGCTAGTTTTCATAGGGAAAATATAAATGGCAATGAGAAGGAAGAATTCAGAAAAATACAGTCAGCTTCTCCAAACTGCTTCTATTTTATTTCTCTGGAGGTAAAAATACTACCTGCTGCAAGAAGATGGAGAATAGAAAACTTTTTTATATATAGTTTATAAAAGGAAGAAACTTTTTCTTATGAATTAAAAATGTCTAGTTTTGCTACTCAATGTTGGCTTTATATTTGAGTAAATAAGGTACACTCTTTCCCTGCCTCCACTTTGGTTATTTAATTCAGTACAAGCTTAAAATACTGACAGCACTTACTCATGTGACTTTGGAAGGGTGTTCTATTCATTCAAAAACATAATTAATATACTTATTTTTAAGATATATCAAGTATTATTTGAAAGGCTTTGGTCTTTAAATTTAAGTGTATATATAACTTCTATACCCAAATCTTATACCTTATACGTTAACCTCTTATTCTTTAGGAAACATCAAAGTCTATTTTTTCTCCTCTTTTTTCTGTCCCCACTTTTTATTTGTTCTAATTCAAGCTGATTTATGAGAGTAACTGAGATACATTCAGAATTGTAAATGTAGTTGTTTTGTTTACATATTTGGAGTTTTAAGTTTTTTCACATGGATCAATATAATAAAAACCATTTGTAGAGAAAAGTTAAGATGGAAATTGGTTGTCTACATTTCTTTAGATGAATGATTCACAAGCCTTCATCCATATTTTTCCTTTTATTAGTCAGCTATGGGCCATATTTTAAATGAAAGTGTTTTATTAATAAAATATCCCAAACACATTTCCCCTACACATGTAGAGTATACTATCCTACTATGCTATGAGTGGAAAGAGTGGACACCTGCACAGAACACATATCAAAGCAGAAACATAGTGAACATGGATGGATGGACAAACACAGAAAGGCAGACATCTAGAGAACATATGTCACTGAAGCACATTATGGGAGGACATAGAGATAGGGAACACATGGGGAGGGACACACGTGTTGTTAACACTATAGTCAAGGAGTGCACATTGAGAATGAGAGGCCAGAATCCACCTAAAAAAGAATAATTCATTCCCCAATCTGTGAGGCTACAAGCCCTCCATGAAATTCTGGTGAGGACAAAGTACTCCTTCCTCTGGATGCATACCCTCCTGGTCTCCACCATATACTTTGACTCTCCTGGACTTAAAATTTGCCCTTAGAAGTAAAGAATGTCTCTTGGCTATTTCCAGGTATGGCTGGTTGTGGACATTTTCTATTTCCAGCTTTTGGCTTTAGCTGATGCTCTAGTGTTTTCTCTTCTTAAGTAGAATGGACTTTGAGGTGTGGGTCTGTTTTAAAGATCCACAACTCTTTTAGGTCATCAGTCCTTCCATTCATTCATATACCATAAGAAACCTTCTAAAAGAGGGAACAAAATTCAAAATCCTTCCCATCTTTCCTCCTCCAAGTCAGGATTGTCTTATATTATTTTCCTATAATATTAGCTTGAAAGCTCTGCAGAACACAGAAGTTCTCTAGCAGGTCTATCAAGTATGACTGATCTTAATTTTTTTCACTCAAGCAAAAATTCTTGATGATCAGTTTCATATTTCCCTTTTGGAGCTTAAGCATTTACAATGCATTTCTATTTGTCTTCAGTGGCTAGACTACATTTAATCAACCTCTGCTCTCCCAATAAAACTTATAAGTCTCTTGGGGTCCTGTGGTCCCCCCGTCTATCAGTACTGATTTTGCCTATCCACACATATCAGTAGGTGGGTAGAAAAAATGGTGAAATAGGGAAAAAGCTAAATCCAGGGGAGGGAGTTGTAATGTTTCCCCCAGCAAATTCACCTTCCTGTTCTTATTATGCATATATGACCAGCAGCTATTTAAGTCTTTTCAGTTCCCTTGCCATTTGATGAACTGAAATTTATCTTCCTGTCCCTTCTGCCCCCTTGTCCCTGGTTCTGTCCTCCGAGTCCAAGGAGAACAGGTCATTCCTCTTCCACATGCTACTCAAATATTTGAAGATAACTAACACTTTTTTTTTTTTGCAGAAGCATTTCAATTCCCCTCACCAGTCTACTGTGAATATGCTAGATTTTGTCAATTTCCCTTCTAAAATGTGGCACTCCCAAATTGTATATTGTATTACATGTTGTATGCCTAAGGCTATGCATTTCCAACACCATATTTCTATTAATTCTACTTAGGATTATATTAACTCTTCTGGCTGCTACATCCCACTGCTGAGTAATATTGAGTTTGCAGTTCACTAGAACCCCTAGGTCATAGAAGCTCAACTTTGAATGGAACTTCACCATCTACTATAGCCCATAATACCTGAACAAAAATCCATTTTATTACTTAGCTGACAGAACGTCATATATTTTTGTCCAAAGACTTTTGGAAAAGACAAACCATTTCAACCATTAAATCCATGGTTGTGTGCATTTCTACTTCTTAGCCAGGTATTACCTACCACCATGGCATGTCTTTTCTTTCTTGGACCAATAACAGATGTTCCCACTCTTTGTTGACATTTGTAAATCTATTTTTTTATCCTTTTATGTAACTAGAAAATCTGTTTTATTTTCAGAAGGTCCAATATGACTTCCACTTGTCACTTCTACCTTTTCAAGGATGAATTTGTCATTAAAAGAAGTCATAAAATTAGTAAATATGCTGCTTTTCATGCTCATAAACAAATAGAAACAGAAACAGAGACACAAAGAAGTAGAGGCAGAATAGATAGTTGGAGCATTTATTTAGAGTAATATTACATGTTGATGTATAGCTTCTGCTCTATTTTTCCAAGCCCTTATCTAATTATTTCTATCCAGATGATCTATATGTAATGTAGCCTGAGAATAATATCATTTCTGTTTCTACTAGTATTGAGACCTACCTAAATACTCTCCATCACATTTCTACACTAAAATTATTAGATTTCTTCTCATGAATATGTATTTTCAAAATGAAATTCTGTTCTATCCTGCCCCCTTTTTCCAAATTCCCATCATGGGTTCTATCCTACCAAATATCTGTAATAACTATGAGGTTACATTTTCTTCCTTATATTTAGATCAACTTCTATACTCTGTTGTATGGTGACCTACCCCATCAACTTAGATGGGTTTAATTATGTTTTTTTTTGTGTGGTTATCTCTCAGATCTATATATTCCCCAGCTCTTTCGTAATCTTTATTCCTATATCACCAACTGCATTTTAGAAATTTCAAATTTGATGTCCCAGCAAAGTCTCAAAATCAATATGTCCCAAACAATTCATTATCTTTTCCTCAAAGCCCATCCTTCTTCTAAATTTTGTTTTTCTATTAAGGGTACTACCATCCTTTAGTCCCTCAGGTTTGCAACCTTGGCATTATCTTTGATTCTTTATTCTCTCTCATCTCATATATCCAGAAAGTTGTCTTTTTTCCCCATTTCTATCTTCTTAATAGTTCTTGCATCTCACCCTTTTTCTCTTCTTAAATGGCCATTCAAATCCAGGCCCTCATCACCTCTCACCTGAACCCAGAATTGCTAATTTATCACAATAGTTTCCTAATTAGTGTTTCTTCATAGACTTTCTCCTCCATACAATTGCCAAAATAATATTATCAAATTTCATATTTAATGTCACTTTGCCCCAATTCCCTCAATAAATCCTTATGGCTCCTTCTATTTGTCCCTTAGAATAAACTATAAGCTCCTCTGTTGAGAGTTTCTAGAGCTCTTTACAACATAGACCTGATCTACCTTTCCAGCTTCATGTTATGTCCCCTCCTACATTCCATGGTCCAGTTAAACTAGACTTTTTTTTCCTATTTCTTATATATGATGCTTTTTCTCCTGTATTCATGACTTTTTACTGACTATCTCCTATTCCATGAATGTATTTCCTACTCACTTCTACCTCTTAGATTTCCTTACTTCCTTTGAAGTAGATGTCAGCTTCAAGACTTTGCGCAAGCAGAACTTCTGCATGAAGTCTTTCATGACTCTCTTGACCCAATTCATATTGATCACTCTTTCACAAGGCAACTTGTATTTATTTTGTATGTTATCTATACATACTTATTTATATACATGGTGTGCTCCCCCAGACAGAATGTAAAATTCTTTAAAACAGGAATTATTTCATTTTTGTCTTCATATCCCCAGAAGCTGAGATGGTTAACTGGCATTGTGAATTTTATAAAAGATTGTTGACTGATGGAGTTCAATGTTCATTTGTATGTAGACATCAGAGGCTATAACTTTTATTGTTGATTCTCTCCCTGAGTATTTTCTCTCATTAAATATTGGTCCTTTTTCTTGCTATTTTTTCCTTTATTATCCATCATGATATTTATATAAATGATTCTTGTCAGAATTATAAGGGTAATTTTCTCTTCCCCTCCTAGTTTAAATTATCTTTGTTATTTTCACAAAATTCTAGGATGAGATATTCTTAATAATCTTTACTCTGTATTTAGTCAAGAGATCATCATTCCCATATTTTAAGCCATGGTCTTTCAAATCATATTCCCAGATATTCTCTTCATGGCTAGCTGTTCCCTTCATTAATCTTCTGTTCTTTTCCCCTACATTCAATTAAAATTGTGATGAAAACACCACCTGCATCCTAAGATCTTCAATTATGAGACTTAACTTTTCTCAGGAGATATTCTGGCATGTATGTCACAGATACGTAACATGGGAATATGACAGATCCCTGTATTGTTCATGTGTAGTCTATACTTCCCAGAAAGAAGCAGTAAAAAACCACTCTCCTTTTCTTCTAGTCATTTTTACATAATTGCCCTGTTTTAGAACAAAACAAATTAATTCCTCTAAATATTATCTAGGTTTCTCTTTCATAGAAAAAGCCCCAAGCTTATAATATAATTAAAATATTCACTCTTCCTTTTGCCTTTTTTCTATTACTTTTTTTTTTACTTTTTAAATTTCATGACAATGGTAATATTTTTTCTTTTCTTATTTACTCTTCCCTCTTTTTACTTTTTACTATTTCCTCTTGAAGCACTATTTCCATACTTTCATACTCTTTTATAGCCTTGAAATTAGAAATGAGTTCTTCCTGCCTTCCTTTTTCCTCTAGAATTTTGAACAAATTATTTATTTATTATTTAACATTATCTCAAATAGATGCTGCATGATATTGGTAGAAACACAAATGTAACAAATTCTATAGAAGAAAAAAATCCTCCTTGTTTTCTATAGTTACCAAAAAATCTAGAGTGCTTTGTTTTAGTTTATTAAAATATTATTTATTTCATTATTTCCCAATTACATATAAAATGACATTAATTTTTTAAAACTGAGTTCCAAATTCTCTACTTTCTTTCTGCCCTTCTTGTCTTTAGAAGACAAATAATTTCATATCAATTATATATGTGAGGTTATACAAAATATATGTTCATATTAGTCATGTTGTGAAAGAAAATCACAGACAAAAAGGGAACTTAAAAAAATTTAAGACATACTTCAATCTGCATTCAGAGTTCTTCAGTTCTTGTTCATAGGTGGATACATTTTTACATCTTGTTCCTTTGTAGTTCATCCCATTCACATTCACAGTTCAGATTACTGCCTGTACAGTTTCATCCATCCTATTTTCTTCTGTCTATTGTATTTTCTCTCTTTTTGTCCTGTTACTCCTCTAAAGCCTGTTTTGCTTCTGACCATTGCCTTCTTTTATTTGCCCTCCCTTTAATTAGACTTTCCTTCTTCTATCTTCATCCACTCCTACTTTCCTATTGACTAAGAGAGATTAATTATATAAATGTGTGTGCATGTGTGATATAATCCCCTTTAAACCAGTTGAAGTAAGTTTCTAGCATTGCCCAACCTACCCTCCACCATTTCCCTCTCCACTGTAAAAGCTCTTCCTAGTGCACAACTTTTATGGGCTATAATTTCCCTTATTTTTTCCCTCCTTTCCCTGTGCTCCAAGGTCATCCCTCTTTTCTGCCCATCTAGTTTTTTTACAACATCATCCCAACCTAATCAACTTATTCCCACACCATTTGTCTGTGTAGACAGACTAGATAGACTCCTTCCAAGTGACGTAATATTGATAAATCTCTTAGAAATTACATGTATCATGTTTCTACAGAGAAATGTAAGCAGTTTAACTTTATTGAGTCACATATGGTGTCTCTTTCATGTTTACCTTTTTATGTTTTTCTTGAGTCTTTTATTTAATAGTTAAATTTTCTATTCAGTTCTGATATTTGCACTAGGAATGCTATAAAGTAATCTCATTAAATGTAATTGTTTTCAACCAAAGGATTATAATCAGTTTTTCTGGATAAGTTATTCTGGTTATACTTCTACCTCCTTTGCTTCTGAAATATCACAGTCCTTTCCCTGCCTTTAATTTGGTAGCTGCTAAATTTTGTATGATTCAACTGTTGATCCATGATATTTGACTGGTTTCTTTTTGGCTATTTGAAGTATTTTCTCTTTGACCCGAGAGCTCTGGAATTCAGTTAAAAATATTTCTTTAAGTTATGTTTTGAGATTTCTTTCAAATGTGTTAAGGGTAAAATTAGGGTTGTTGACTGAATATATTATACTAGTGGTCACCAAATTCAATCCCAATAAAATACTCAAGTCAATTTGGGATTTTTATGGTGGTTTAATTACAAGAGAGGGAAGAAATTAAGAAGAAGAGAGAGAGGAAAGGGAATTGGCTTGCTCTGGCAAGCCATATAGGAGTTGGAGGTCATGAAAAGGAGGAAAGGAGGAATCAGTCACCTCACTAAGGTCACTCAGGGAAGATGCCTCACCTAACCCACACTACAGAGCTTCTCCCAGTCACCTCTCTGGCAAGCTGCAAATGACAAACCACCAAGATGCCAAGGACGCCTCCATGAGCTCCCAATGTGGAAAAAAACTCAACATCTCCAAGAGAGAGTGAGACTAAGAGCCTGGTGAAAGGAAATGACGCAAAATATATAGATCATTCTTTACATCACTTCCTGCATCTCACATGTACCAATGGTAGCTTAAGCTTGACTTAGGACAGCCCAGGAGGTCTATCAGTTTTTTCTTATTTGTCACTTGCTAGCACATGTTGGTCATAGGCCATTCTCCTCAATACTTGTCCTTAAGTAGGGGTGTATACATTCCTGGTTGCTAGAGTTCCCAAGACTAAGCAAAATGGAGAAAATCTAAAATTCACAGGTGGCAGTCTGTGGAGTCTCTTAATTTCTTTTTTGCTCTTTTATTCTAGGCTCTCAGGACAGTTTTACTTAATAATTTCATGAAATATGATATCTAGGCTTTTGATATGGCTTTTAGGTACTTCAATAATGCTTAAATTATCTCTCCTCAATTGCTTTTTCTAGGTCAGTTGTTTCTCCAATGAAATATTTCACATTTTCTTCTATTTTTTTCATTCTTTTGATTTTTTTTTATTATTCCTCCACATTTCATGGAATCATTAGTTTTTATTTGCCCAGTTCTAATTTTTAATAATTTGTTTTCTTCAGTCAGCATTTAGACCTCTTTTTCAATTTGTTCAAGTCTGTTTTTTAAGGTGTTATTTTTTTCAGTATTTTTGTCTTTTGTAAGCTATTAATTGTCTTTTTTTAAGGCCTTTACTTTCTGACTCAGAATCAATATTAAACATTGGTTCAAAGGCAGACAAACAGGAAAGACAAGACATTGTGGTTAAGTAACTTATCCAGGTTTACAGAGCTAGGAAGTATTTTAAGGCCAGATTTGAATCTAGGTCTTTCCAACTCCAGGCCTAAGTCTCTATTCACTGAACTATCTAGTTGTCCTTTGTTCATTGTCTTTTCATAAACTTAATCCTTTGGTTTCATTTCCTTACATAATTTTTCATCTACCACTCTTATTTGATTTTGAAAATAAATTTATTAGCTGTTTCAGAATTTCTTCTTTAGGCTTGTGCCCAATTCAAAATTTTTCTTTGAGGCTTTGCTTATAGTCATTTCAACTTCATTGTTATCTAAATTTATATCTTGATATTTCCTGTTATCAAAGAAGATTTTTGTGGTCAGGTTTTTTTTTTTGTTGTTTACTCATTTCCCCCACCTTCTTTCTTTATTTTTGAACTTTATCTTAAAATTGGACTCTGTTCCTAAGGTGTTGGAGTGAGGGCTGTCCCAAGCTTCTACCTTCTAAGATAAATCAGAACAAATTGTATTTTCTCTTCTATGAGATAACTCAACACATACTTTCATAGACTTAAAGATATTTCCAACCATAAAATCTATAGATAATATTATCCTGACAACTAAGTTATGGTGAGGTTTAGTAGAGTTGATAGTTGCCCAAAGTTATTTAGATGGTTAGTGACAAAGCCAAACTTGGATACTATTCTTTTTGCTTCAGGTTCAATGATCTTTCTAATATTCTATGCTGATATTTACATTCATAATCATTGATCATATCACACCCCCTCTTAAATCATCTTCATCCAATAATGTAGAATTTTTTGAATCTCTTAAAAACACTCATCATTCCCTTGGATGTTCTATTGCTTGTCATTTCCCCCCCTCTACAGAATATGGCACCTAAACAGTGGTACTATCTATTAACTCCTGCCTATGAACCATCCATTAGTAAAAGTAATTTATCTTTCTGGTTCTACATAGCACTTTTTCTATAATTATTACTAAAGTGATGCTTAGAGACTTTCTAGACCAACTTCCTTCTGGAACTCAAGGAGTTTAAGTGTCTTGCCTACAAAACTCTTAAGATAGTAAATTTCAGAGATGCCTCTAAACACAAAACCTCTGACTTCAGAGATTGTTCCATTTTCTTTATACCATATTAACTTTTCAAATATTATATGGTGAAAGGAAAAATTGCCAAGTTATTTGCTTGATAGCTCCAGAAGACATCTTTAGCTCTTTTGTGATATAAATGCTTCATTAAGACCCAGCCAGTTAGTTTGAGAAGGTCTTAAACATTTTAAATTTGTCTTTTAAATTCCTTTTTTGCTGTTGCTACTAAGAGTTTCTCACCTTAAATTCTAATATGAATTTTAGAGTGACATTCATCTTTGTTCTTATGTTATCCTTAGAGCAGTGGGTTCCCTTTCAAATAATCCCAGGTATTGCAAAAATCAAAATTACAAAAACAGTGGCTATGTAGATCTGGTTACCTCCTCCCAGTCCTTCCCCCACTAAATGTTTGCATTTGTTATGCCTTTCTCTCCCAAGTCAGAATTTAGGAGAGGATGATAAATACCTTTTTTACTTTCTTTGCAGAGAAAAACATTTATAGATAGTATTTTACATTACTTATAGATAGTATGTTACATTTATAAATAGTAATTACCTTACATTTTACAAAACACACATTTTGTGGCCCTTCATTTTTTTATTTCTAAGAAGTTATTTATGCATTATTTATTTATATTGTAACATAAAAATAAAAGAAAAGAAAATTAATGATATTATGACTCAAAAGAGGATTCAACAAAATGTGAATAGAATAAATCATTCCTAATATGAAATCTTTATATCATAGAAATATTAATATAATCTGTTTCAGACCTAGAATGATGAGATATTCTTTCCTATTAGATATCTTTTTGCAAAAAAATTATAATTTTTATGTCTTTACTATTTTCTCTCTATAGAGCTCACCTGAATGACATTGAAAATATCGTTCCATTCTTTGCCATTGGCCTCCTGTATTCACTGAGTGATCCAGACTTCTCCACAGCCTTATGGCACTTCCGGATCTTTGTTGCATCTAGAATCTACCATTCAATTGCATATTTGACACCTCTTCCACAGCCGAACCGTGGGATAGGTTTTTTTATTGGCTGTGGAGTTACTTTTTCGATGGCATTTAGATTGTTGAAGAGTACATTATACCTGTAACAGACATCATCACAAAGTTCAACCTTTAGGTTACCCTTTTACTCCAAATTGTAATTCTTCTTAATCTTAAATGCATAATTTTTACTTTGGGGTTAAAAGTAGAAATAGAGGAGAGAATTATTTTGAATACCACCATTAATGGCATCTTTGATTCTAGATTAGCATTTTTATTGGAGATTTTCCATGACCCTTCATTTTTTATTGTTTTGCTTTAATATCAGATTGATGAATTTAAAACATTGCAAGTATGGCATGACCTTTAACTTTTTAAACTTTTTCACATACAGTGTAATGATTTTTGTTTGAGTTACATTGCTATTAAAGCCGAAGTATGCCAATAAAGAACTAAAAAAATAAATTAACTTGTTTTTCCTTTTAATACTATTGTGGTAAAAATCAAATACAATGACCTTAAAAGGAAATCAAAAACTCTCAGGAATATCATAAATAAAATCTAGAGCTTCTGCATCAAAGAAAAATAATTCAAAGAACCAAAAAAAGTACAAAGGAACCATAAGAAAGAACACATAAGACTTAGCAACAAGTAATAAATTTGGGAATTGAGCCTGAATTATAAGATTACAGAATAAAAAAATAATAATAAAGGCTTACAACCAAAAATAACCTATTGTGCAATACTAAATATAACTCTACTGGGGAAAATAGACCTTTAATTAAAAAGAAGGCTTCCTAATGAAAAGTCTATAACCAAGGAAAATCTAAAATGCAAATGTAAGAATCAAAAGCAACAGAAAAATAAATACATTTGAACATTTGGAAAAAGCATTGATTAATTATTTATATTTTAATAGGGAGAGAAAAAAATGTGTACTCTCAGAATCCAACTGCCTTCAAGGATCATAAAGTTAAGTATGAAAGGCAGAGGTCTTATGGAAGTTGTTTGTTCTGTTTTGAGATGGAATTAAGAAGAAAGTGAAAGGAATAAAGGAATATTCAGAAGAGGAAAGGAGGAATGAAGAATATGAATATGTAGGAATGGGTGATGGTATCCCATCAAACCCACTTTCATTTATGTGTGTATAAATACATATTTACAAATATGTATTTATACACACATATATGACAAAAGAAGGTTAAAAACAAACACTAATTTATTCACTTATTCATGTACAAATGACACACACAGATAAATTTTCACCCTCAAATACAAAGAGTATGGCATAAAAATACATTTAGATAAACAGGTAAAAGGTAAGGTTTAAGAGGAAATGCAGGATAAAAGAAGGAGTATCCATAAGCAAAATAATTTTTAACCCTTAAGAGTGGAAAATAAAGGGGTGAGAGCATGAGAGATAGAAAAAAAGAGAGGAGGGGAAGGAAGGAAGAAAGGGTAATCATGTTTGGGGATGGGTAATAGGAAAAGAAAAGGAGAAAAGGAAAAGAAATAGATCACTGTCAGAATTCTCAGATTAGGAAATTTCCTTTTTTCCTTTATGGGAAAGAAAAAGAGAGATAAAGAAATGAAAAGGTACAAGAGGATAGAAGAGAGGGAAATGAACAACTAACAATCATAACCATGAATATAAATGCAATTAAACTGACCCAAAATAGAAGAAACAGAAGAATGGATTAGAAAGAATTTAACAATTTGTTTATAAGAAACAAAACACAGTTTTGCAATATAAATAGATTCTGGGGGAAAATATTTTTCTTATCAATTCAAAAAAGGGTTCATGGGAGTCCTGTTTTAAAGAGATATGTAGGGAAACTGAATTATGCTTAAAGGTGCCACAGATAATGAGTTAATATCAGTGCTTTATACCCATGTATGCATACATATTAAATATGTAGCATATATAAATTCATATATGCTTATATGTAGGTACAGAGTGAAGTAGCATCTAAATCTTTAAAGGAAAAGTTAATTAACTTGAAGGTAAAATTTGAAAGTAAAATTTTATTGTGGAGATTTAAATGTATAATTTTCAAATGTGGGAAGCTAATGAAGAAATTAATGAAAAAAGTTAGAGTACTTAAAATTTTAGGGGATATGGGTATGATTGAACTTTAGTAATTACTGAATGGACAGAAACATTTCTATATTTTTAATTTTTCCATATTACCTCTATAAAAATTGTCTATGTATTAAAGCAACAAAAAGTCACAAAATATTTAGAAAAATTTCTAGAAATACCATAGTTATCTTTTGCTGACTATAATGCAATGAAAATACATTCAATACATTGTATTCAAAGGGACTAATGACTAATCATATATGAGTAAAATAGTAAATTAAAGAAACTTTTTATCAAAGTAAATGACAACAATAGCAAACAAAAAATTATAGAATAAAACTAAAGTAATATTTGAGAAAAATAAAAAATACCCATAGGTTAGGCATTACATTAAAAAAAAAATAGAAAAATAACATCAAAACTCCCCAACAATGATACACTGGTGGTACAATCGAATGTAATGGACTTCTCCATTAGTGGCAATGTAGTGATCCTGAACAACCCGGAGGGATGTATGACAAAGAACACTATCCACATTCAGAGGAAAAACTGTGGGAGTAAAAACACCAAAGAAAAACAACTGCTTGATTGCATGGGTTGAGGGGGATTTGGCTGGGGATGTAGACTCTGAATGAACATCCTCGTGCAAATAACAACAATATGGAAATGAATTCTGATCTAAGACATATGTAATACCCAGTGGAATTATGCCTTGGCTACAGGAGGGGAGGGGAGGTGGGAGGAGAAGGAGGAATAGAAAATAATTTTTGTAACCAGGGAATAATGTTCAAAATTGACCAAATTAATAAAAAAAACCTCCCCAACAAAACACCAAAAGAAAAATCATTATAGAAATATTAAATATACATTGAATAAAAAAATAGAACTAGAAGGTAGGGTTTTAAAAAAGCTAATTTAATATGCAAATAGTTTGGTAATTTTTTAAACTTTATTTATTTAGAATATTTTTTCCATGGTTACATGATTCATGATTTTTCCCACCCCTCTTCCCTTCCCTGTCCCTGAGCTGACAAGCAATTCCATTGGGTTATACATGTATCATTGTTCAAAACCTATTTCTGTATTATTCAAATTTGCAATAGAGTGATCTTTTAAATGCCAAAACCCCAATCATATTCCTATCAAACCACGTGATTGATCATATGTTTTTCTTCTGTGTTTCTGCTCCTATAGTCTTTCTCATAAGTTCCTTGGTGTTGTCTTGAATCATTGCATTGTTACTAGTTACATTTGATTGTACCATAATGTATCAGTCTCTGTGTACAATGTTCTCCTGGTTCTGCTCCTTTCACTCTGCATCAAATCCTGGAGGTCTTTCCAGTTCACATAGAAATCCTCCAGTTCACCATTCCTTTTAGCACAATAATATTCTATCAGGATCAGATACCATATTTTGTTCAGCCATTCTCTAATTGAGGGACACCTTCTCATTTTCAATTTTTTTGCCACCATAAAGAGTGTGACAATAAATATTTTTGTACAAGTATTTTCCCTTATTATCTCTTAAGGGTACAAACCCAGTAGTAGGTTTTTAAGAATTTATTTTTAAGAAAAGGGTAGAACTAGTTGCAACAAAAATGTTAAAAGCAGACTGTAATGATGGCAGCGGTAATGGTAGTGACAGTAGCAGCACCACCACAGTGGCAGTGGCAGGTCGGGCAAAATTGGCAAATTAAGAAGTGCATAAACACTACCAACTACTCTTTCAAAAGAACACAGAAGAACAAAAATTCCTCAAAAGAAATAGTAGAACAGCATAACTGATAGAAGGGGCAAAACAATACTCTGACCCAATATAATGTGAAGAGACAGAATTATTCATCTTCTTGGGGTATGAGGAAAAAAGCTCTGTGTAAGCTTCAACAGAACTAGGACAGATATAGGACAAGCTGCAGGGTAGAGATCACAGCAAGTTCCATCTAGTCTCAGCAGGGAAAGAGCTGAAACAAGCAATAAAGAACAAGCAGCAGCAAGAGGAAAGCATCCCTGTGGAGTCCTGTTAGAACAGAGGCTTAGCATAACTCAGTAGAGACAGCAGTGGGAGGAATTCAGTCCAACATGGAGTAACCTATGGTAGTGGGCAGAACACAACCTCAACTAGCTGAAATGAACACTTGCAAAACTCCACACATAGGACCAATAAGGCCACCTCTACAGAGTGTGCAACCCAAGGCTGAGATAACTGAAGGACAGTTTTCCCTCTACCCCAGAACCAGCCAAGCTTCAGCATATAGACAAAATCAAGGGAAAAAAATAACTCTCCAAATGAGCAAAAGACATAGAAAAATATTTCAATTTGAGAAATTAGCAAAATACAAGCTCAGAAGAGGACAGAAAAATATAAAAATCAAAATGGAAATGTGAAAGGAAATTAAGCCCAAATGGAACCCCTAAATAAGCTCCAAAAATTAATAGAAAAGCAAATAATAAGAAACATAGCAGAATTATCAAAAGCTAAGAACAAAAACATACTAAAAGAAGAGTTCCTTAGAAATGAAAATAAAATACATTAAATAGGAAAATATCTACCTAAAAATTAAAGTACAAAGCCTGAAAGAATAACATGGCTTCTAAAATTAGAATTGTATAAAAGGAAATCAACAACTTCATGAGACAACAGGAAACAATAAAACAAATTCAAAAGAATGAAAAAATAGAAAAAAAATTATGTCTCTCATTTAAAAAACAACTGACCTGAAAAATAGATCTAGAAGGTAAAAATCTAAGAATTATTGGATTTCCTGAAAACCATGATCAAAAAAATAACCTGGACTTTTGATTAAAAGAAATTCTCAGGAAAAATTTCCCCAATATTCTAGAACAAGATGGGGAAATAAAAATTGAAATAATTCATTGATCATCTCCTAATAGAAATACCAAATTTTAAATCCCATGACTCTTACAGTCAAATTACAGAGTTATCAAATTTAAAAGAAAATATTAAAAGTCAGAAAGAGATTTCAACATTACCAACTGCATATTGAATACTATGAAAAGGATTTCCTAATCCCACAATATCCTGTCTATAAGAAACATTTTAAACAGTGATATACACACAGAGTAAACATAAATGTAAAGGGCTAGAGTAAAATCTATGCTTCAAATAAAGTTAAAAATAGAGGTAGCAATTATGATTGCAGACAAAGCAAAAATGAAATTCATGTATTTAAATGAGACAAGGAAGGAAATTACATATTGATAAAAGGAACTATACACATTGAAGTAATACATATTGACCAAATTATATGATATGCAAATTCCTAAAGGAGTAATTGCATGAGTTACAAGAGGATATAGACAATAAAACTATATTAGTGGGGGACATTAGATAAATCTCAGAATTAGATAATTCAAACCAAAAAAGAAAAAAGAAAAAAATTAAGGAAATGAATAAAACTTTTGAAAAGTTAGGCTTGACAGACTTTAAAAAAAAAAACTGAATGAGGAATGGGAATAGAAAGGAATATACAGTTTTCCCAGTAGAACATGACATCTTCATAAAATATGATCAATATAATAGGACAAAAAAGCCTCACAAAAAAGAATAAAAGCTGAAATACTAAATGCATCCTTTTTAGATCACAATACTATAAAAATTACCTTTAGCAAAGGACTGAAGAAAAAAACTAAAAATAAATTGTTCAAACAAAGCAAAAGTAAAATATCATCTCATCAAAAGAGACAAGGTAGGAAATTACATCCTGATAAAAGTCACCATAGAAAACAAAAGAATATCAAAATTAAACATATATTCACAAAATGGCCAAAATATATTAATTACAGGAGGAAATAGCAAAACATAACCATTAGGGGACCTCAACCTTCCCCTCTCAGAAATAGATAAATTCAACCAAAAAATAAATAAGAGGGAAGTTAAGGGAAAAAAAAACAGACATTTAGAAAACTTTGATCTGAGAGACATAGGGAAAGTACTGAATGAGAATAAAAAAAGGATACACCTTTTTCTCAGCAGTCCATATCACTTTCACAAAAAATGACCATATGATAAGACATAAAATCCTAACAAACAAATGTATAAAAGTAGAAATATTAAAGGCACACTTTTCAGACCATAATGCATCAAAAACAAACTCAACAAAGGGCAGCAGAAAGGAAGACTAAAAATTAATTGGTAACTAAATAATCTTATCCTAAAAAATGAATGGGTCAAAGAACAAATCAGTGAAACATCAATTTCAATAAAGAAAATGATAATGAAGAGATGGCATATTAAAATTTATAGAATTCATTAAAAGTAATACTTAGGAGAAAATTCATATCTCTAAATTCTTTTTTTTTTTAATAAACCCTTACCTTCTGTCTTAGAGTCAATACTGTGTATTGGCTCCAAGGCAGAAGAGTAGTAAGGGCTAGGCAATCCGGGTTAAGTTACTTGCCCATGGTCACACAGCTGGGAAGTGTCTTGAGGCCAGATTTGAACCTAGGAAGCTGGGAAGTGTCTGAGGCCAGATTTGAACCTAGGACCTCCCATCTCTAGGCCTGACTCTCAATCCACTGAGCCACCCAGCTGCCCCCTATATCTCTAAATTCTTGCAAAAATAAAATGGAGAAAAAGCAGATCAATGAATTGGGCATGCAACTAAAACACTAGAAAAAGAGCAAATTTAAAATACTAATTTAACAACAAATTTGAAATTCTGAAAATCAAGGAAAAGATTAGTAAAAATGACAGTAAAAATCCTTTGAACTGAAAAAAATAAGAAAAAGAGTTGGTTTTATGGGGGAGAAAGAACAAAACAAAATAAATAAACTATTAGTTAACTTGATTAAAAAAAGAAAAACAAATTACCAGTATCAAAAATGGAAAAGACAAAATCACAACCAATGAACAAGAAATTAAAGTAATTACTGAAAGTTTTTTTGCCCAACTATATACCAATAAGTCTGACAATCTAAATGAAATGGATGAATATTTATAAAAATAGGAAGAACCCAAATTAACAAAAGAGGAAGTAGAATATTTAAATATCCGGATAACAGAAAAAGTAATCAAACAAACATCAAAGAACACTCTAAGAAAAAGACCCCAGGGCTAGATGCATTCAAAATGAGTTCTAATATTCAAAGAACAACTAATTGCAATGCTACATAAAACATTTGGGAAAATAGTGAAATAAGGAATCCTTCTAAACACTTTTTATGACACAAAAATGGTACTAATACCCAAACCAGGAAGAGCTAAAACAGAAAACAAAAACTGCATACCTATCTCCCTGATGAGCATTGATGAAAGAATTTTAAATTAAATGCTAGTGAGTAAGTTACAAAAATTATTGTAGAAGAATCATATACCATGATTAAGTTCATTTTATACCAGGAATTCAGGAAAAACTTAATATCAGGAAAACTATCATCATAGGCATATCAATAACAAAACCAACAGAAACCATATAATAATTTTGATAGATGCAGAAAAGCACTTGACAACATACAACACCCACTCCTTATAGAAATATTAGAAAACTGTAATAAATGGAACCTTTCTTAAAATGATAAATGGCATCTATCTAAAGATTAATTAGAAACTAAATAACCTGATATTAAAGAATGAGTGGGTTAAAGAACAAATCATAGACACAATCATCAAATTCATTAAAGAGAGTGACAACAGTGAGACAATATACTGCAAATTTGAGAATGTAGTCAAAGTAGGACTTAGGGGAAATTTTATATCTCTAAATACTTATATTAATAAAATGAAGTAAGAGCTAATCAATGAATTGTCTGGGCAACTAAAAAAAACTAGAAAAATAAATTTAACCTCATCCCCCAAATAAACACCAAATTATATATCCTAAAAAATTAAAGAGGAGATGAATAAAACTGAAAGTAAGAAAACTATTGAACTAGTAAATAAGGGGTTTGTTTAATTAAAATCAATAAAATAGATAAATCATTCATTAATTTGATCAAGAAAGAATGAAGAAAACCAAATTAACAGTATTAAAATATAAAGGGTGAGATTACAACCAATGAAAAGGAAATTAAAGCTATTATTTGGAGGCATTTTGCTCAATCATATGCCAATAAATGATAATCTAGGTGAAAAAATTGAATATTCAAAGAAGTATAAATTGTCCAGATTATCAGAAGAGGAAATCAAATATTTAAACAAACATTTCAAAAAACAATTGAATAAACCATCAGTAAACTCCCTAAGAAAAAACATCCTGGGGCCAGATGAATTCACAAGTGAATTCTTCTAAACATCAAAGTGCTAAATATATTATTTGGAAAAATAGCTGAGGAAAGAACTCTTCCTAATTTCTCTTTTGACATAACTATGATGTTGATTAGTGAATCAGGAAGAACAAAAGGAGAGAATAAGAAAGAAAACAAAACTACAGATCAATATCCCTAATGAATATTTATGCAATATATTAAACAAATTGCTAACAAGATTATAGCAATATATCATAAGCATTAGACACTATGATCAGGTAGATTTTAAACCAGAAATGCAAGGATGGGTCAATATTAGGAAAAACCATTAAAATAATTTACCACATTAATAACAAAACCAACAGGAACTATAAGATTATTTCAATAGATGCAGGAAAAGCTTCTAAAAAAATACAGTACCCATTCCTATTAAAGACACTAGAGATTATTAGTATAAATAGGACATTCCTTAAAGTGATAAATAGCATCTATCTAAATCCATCAACAAACATTATCTGTAATACGATAAATTAAAAACTCTCCCAATAAGATCAAGAGTGAAACAAGGATGCCCATTATCAGCACTATTTAGTATTGTAATAGAAATGTTAGCAATAAGAGAAGATTGTGAAGGAATAAGAATAGGCAATGAGGAAATAAATCTATTATTTTGTTTGCATTTCTATGATGATATATTCAGAAAATCCTAAAGAATCAACCAAAGAATTAATCTACACAACAACTTTAGCCAAGTTGCAGGATATAAAATAAACCCACAAAAATCATGAGCACTTCTCTTTACTACCAATAATGCCCAACAGCAAGAAATAGAAAGATGTAGCTCATTTAAAATAACTATAGATAACATAAAATATGTGGGAATCTATCTGTCAAAACATACCCAAGAGTCATATGAGCAAAACCACAACACTTTTCACACGAAGAAAATCAGATCCAAAGAATTGGAAAAACAGTAATTGCTCATGGATAGGTTGAGCCAATATAATAAAAATGACAGTTCTTCCTGAATTAAGTTACTTATTCAGTGTTATACCAGTCAAACTACCCAAAGATTATCTCATATAGCTAAAATAAATAATAAGTAAATTCATCTGGAAGAAAAAGGACTTAAAATATCAAGGTAGTTAAAGAAAAAAGATATAAGAAAGGTGGCTTCACAGTATCAGATTTCAAACTAAAAGCAACCACCATCAAAACAACCTGAGACTGGCTAAGAAATAGAGTGAATGAACAATGGACTAGATTAGACACTCACCACACAATGGTAAATGACCATATTAATTTAATTTTCACAAACCCCCAAATCCAAGCTTTTGGAAGAACTCTATTTGACAAAAACTGCTTGGGACAGTTGGAAAACAAAATGGCAGAATGTAGACATAGACTAACACCTCACATCATATGTGATGGAAAAGTAAAAATGACTACATTCAAAGTAAAGAGTGATTCCATAAACAAATTAGGGGAGTATGCAATATTTTATCCATCAGACCTATGGATCAGGGAAGAATTTAGGTCAAAACAAGACAGAGATAACATTATGAGATGTGAAATAGATTGGAGAAATGCAAATTATAACAACTCTGAGGTACCACCTCACATTCATTATGGCAATAACAAAAAAATAAAAACCTATAAAGTGATGGAAAGAATCCAGGACAACTCCAAGAGACTCATTATAAGAAAAGGATATCCACTGCCACAGAAAGAACAGATAGGGTCTGAATGCAGATGAAAAAATACTATTTTTTATTTTCTCCATGAATTTTTCTCCAGTTAAAGTAAAATGAGTCTTCTTTCACAACATGATAAACATTGAAATATAGTATGTGATAATATAAAAACAACTTATAGAAGATTGTGCTCTTTCACAGGGGAAAGGAGTTGAACAAAGAGAAAGAGCATGGATTGTAAAATATCAGAAAATGAATATTGAAAAATTCTATTGATGTAATCTGGAACATATAAAAATACATTATTTTAAAATAAATTGAAAAGATAAGTAGGTCATCCCCCCAAATGCAACAGGCGAATTCGTATTAGAAAATTAAATGAAGGCAACCAACAAATCTGATAACATAAATTAAATCAATGAATATTTACAAACATATAAAACATCTAGATTTTCAGAGAGAACTAGAGGATGTGGAACATAATCTCAGAAAAAGAAATTAACCAAGTCGTAAATTATTTCTCTTCATAAAACCTCAATTTCCATGACTTCGTAAGCAATTGACCCGTACTGAAATAACTTTTGTAGCTCAACTACTTAACTCTTTGGAAGACAAAAAATTTCTTCCTTCTTAGAGCATCTAGCAACTTCCTTTTCCAGAAAGGCCTTATATATATATATATATATATATATATATATATATATATATATATATATGTATATATATATTTTTTTGCCTTTACCTTGTGCCTTAGACTCAACGCTGCGTATTAGTTCCAAGGTAGAAGGGTAAAGGCTAAACAATGGGGGCTATGTGACAAAGTTAAGAAGTATCTGAAGTCATATCTGAACCTAAGACCTCTCATCTCTAGGCTTCGCTCTCAATGCACTAAACCACCTAGCCGTGCCCCTCTCAAACTCAATCCTAATTTTTAAAAGTCACATCTCATTATTCCTCTGCAATGATGGTTGGATATAGCATTGTTTGTCTTCACAATGTGTTATTGTATAAATTATCAAACCTATTTTTAAGTTCAAATGATATAGCTGTACTTTCCTTTATTTTGTCCTCGCTTTACAATGTTCTATTCTCTATCATTCAAACAAAGGTAACATCTACTTTTTCTCCCATAGAAGCTTTGTTTCTATTTCTTTTAAGAATACTTCATTCTCCCTTGAAGAGAGAATGTGGAGTGTGGAGAAGCATTCTTTCAGTCCCTTGACCTTCTCTTCAAGAAGAAAGATCAGCCTACACTTGGAACACAGCTAACAATCATTTAGCTACTACAGAAATATAAACACAGTATATAGTTGATGCAAGTCACTGCACATTTTCTTCCATAACTCCTTAATCACTGAGATTTTCAGCCTTGTTGCTTTGAAAATATTTATACTTCAATCTGAAACACTAGTTTACAAATTTTAGAGCCAATCATCACCTTTTAATAAATTATCACTCTCACTTGAATTAATTTCCTATGTCTATCTCCATGTATATAAATCTGGAATGCAGACCTGGAATCTGGGCTTGGAGAGTGTTCTTTTTTCTGAGGGAAACTCAATTTCTCCCAAGTTCAACTACTGATATTCCACAAGATTGTGTCCTATCAATTCTTTCATAAAAGCCTTTCCCTTTTTGTTTCAAGGCCATTATTCTTCTCAGTCCCCATCTAACAATCTTCTTTGAAAGAAGATAGAAATAGAATGAGTATGTTTCTCACTATTAAAAAAGTAAGTCTCTTCAAGTCAGGGAATGGATTTCTTTTTTTTTTTTAACTGACTCCTAATACACTTCCAAATGTATTTCTATTCATCCATTTGTGCTTTCTATAAAATGTTGGAAAGTTGTTCTTAGAGGACTGATGACTTGAGTACCTCAATGATGATGGCTAGTCACTAAGACATGGTACAAGCCAAGAAGTGCTGAATAACTCAGAGAGATTCAAGTTACATTCTCTAGGGGGCACATAACTTTTGTAACAATGGCACAAGTTAAAGTTCTTCAGTGCATTATAATGTAACTAATCCTATACTTGCTATTTGAAAGCAAGGCAGTATAGGGAAAGAAAGCCTAACAGCAATTCCCTTGCATGTCTTGCCAGATGTGGGAATCAAGTGGGAAGTATTTGGCTGATTTTGTATTTAGTTGACCCTTTGGCCCTCCCTATGCTCACAGGCTCTCAGGACATTTTATTCCCTAAGCATTTTATATAACTCTAGAATTTGACTGAGAAAGGAATACAGAAAGCAGAGTAGTAGAAAGTAGCTTTAGGAAGGAAGTTAGGAAGTTAGCCTGAATTTGTCCTCAATCTCCCATGTTTGAAAGCCAAAGTGCAGGACTAAAGATAAGCTATTGGACCTTGGGGCCTTCTTAGTCGGCAGACACAGGCCCTAAGGGAAATATAATTCAGGAAGCCTTGATAGTACTGTATAAAATGTTAGCCATAAAATGGAGAGGAACTATGTGCCCAAGCAGGACATGCCATATATAAGAAAAAAAAAAGATTCTAATACTTTAGATTAGGGCAGAATTAAAGTGAAAACCAGGAGGAAAGATATAGGACCATATTATCAAAGGATTCAAATTTCAAATGAACTCTTAAGATCTCCTCTTCTAAGTCCCTCAGTTTACAGATAAGGTAACTGAGGTCCAGACAGGGGAAATGATTCATTCCAAATCATACAGTTATGAAGTAGCAGAGCTTCTTATTCAAACCTTATTCTTCTGACCCTGAATCCAGTACCTTTTAATTATGTTACACTTTTTTATACTATATTTCAAATTTCTGATAGAATCTCAAAATTAGAAGGGATTCCAGAAGTTGTAGTTAAGAGCCTAGCCTAGCCAAAGACATTTAGATAACAAAGCAGATAGAATGCTGAACCTTGAGTCAAGGTTCTGGGTTCAAATCTGACCTCAGACTTATTAGATATGTGACCATGGGTGAATCACTTAACCTTTGTCTACTTCAGTTTCCTCATTTATAAAATGAAGATAAGAATAGCACTTATCTCTTCCCAAGGTTGTTATGAAGAACAGATGAGATAATATTTGTAAAGTTCTTGACATAGTAGGTGGCACATCATAATAGTCATTTAATACATACTTCCTTTTTTCTTTCATTTCTTCTTATCCAAATGGTGAAACCTAGCTTTGAAATCTTTGTAAAATAGTCAAACTTTCTGGCTTAAAAATTCAAAACTATGAGAAACCTTGTGAGCCAGGCTATTCTGTTTCTGGAGAGCTCTAATTGTTAATAGTCTTTTCCTTATATTAAACTGAAATCTACTTCCCTATAATTTCTATCCTTTGGTCCTTGCTCTCCCTTCTAAGCCTGAGCTAAATAAATCCAATCCTTCTTCCACATAACAGATAAAATCCTTCAAGCTTTTGAAGACTGTTGTCAATCATATTCTTCTAAGTTTCTCTCTAAAGCTTCTCTGCTCCAGTCTAAATAACACAATTATGTTGTTACTTTTTATACCTTCTTTAGATAGTTCAAGTTTATCAATAACAAATAATTATTTTTAAAGAAAGTGATTCTTTTAATATATCATCATTATACAAAATTAATATGTTAATTATAGGCTCAGATATCTGGCAATAAAAGTTATAAATACATTCAAAAACTAAATACTACCTTGGCTAAGGTATATAAACCCAACCTTTCCTAGATTACTTACAATACAATGTCTTTTTATTACACGTTTTGTTCAAGATAAAAAGGAAAAAGGAACAACGGATTGGATAGACTTCCTGCTGTATCAAATTGGTTACCATTTCACCTAATCTGTTCCTTTCTGCTATATTATAACTGACATTTATAAAATTAATTGTTTTTTCTCTCATCTAAAAATTTCATCAAAATTAACTTTAACTTCTTTCAAGAAATTTCAAACAGAATAAAGAATATATCCATTCTAAAGTTATAAATATTTGAAAATTGACTTATAAATAAAAAGCATTTTGTAGCATTTAGAATTACTGAAAGAAATGCATTGTGTTCCATTGAGTTATCATAATCATGAAAACAAGTGTTGGCCTCCATTGCCCAAGGCTTAAAGATGACAAGAGCAGGCCTAGTGAAATATAGAATGTAGTTTGTTTCTCCTTTCTAATTCACTTTTCTTGGGAATCATGGTTTCTAGTAGAAATAGAAGACATAAGTCTAACAAGAGCTGGTTAGAATGTACATGCCTGAAGCCTTGCAAAATTGATTTAAAGAGCTTTAAACTAAAAATGAAGAGATGCATATATCTACCAAGCAAGACATGATATAGGGTGGCTACAATGAGGACAAAAAATTATAGACAACTGCAGAAATATCATAGAGGGCAAAATTCAAGAAAGTAATCAACAATAAAACCTACAGCCTCAGCTGTCTATTCATTAGTGGACCAAGTGTGTGTAACAAGCAAAAAGAAGAAAATATCAGAAACATATATATGCATATATGTTATGATAAATGCCACTGTATAATTGTATATCTTTACTGGGTTAGATCAAAGTAATGATCCTTTTTAAAGCTGTTCAGTGATTTAGAGTGCCTCATTTCATCCACCATTCAAATCTGAACTAATAGGGTTCTGGTGTCAAGCTAAAAGTAAACAGTTTTTGAGCAAATTAAAGGGTATGAACAATTATCTAGTGTATATATACTAATAGGGGGAAATGAGAGTATGTCTTTCAAGTTCCTAATATCTTTAAGAATCAAAGAAACAAAAGGGAAACTCAAGGTTTGGCTTGCATTTTGTGTGTTTTCATTGATTTTTTTTTAAGCCTTTACCTTCTGTCTTAGAACTACTAGGTACTAAGTCAGAAGAGCATAAGGACTAGGCAGCTGGGGTTGAGTGACTTGCCCAGAATCATACAATACTGAACTGTCTGAGTTCAGATTTGAACCAAGTACCTCCTGTCCCTAGGTCTGGCTGTCTATTCACTAAATCACCTAGCTGTCTTTTTTTTTCATTGTTGGAGAAATCGTCCTATCTATCCTCAATCTGATGGTTGAATTCTTTTGAGAAAACTATTCAATTGGTATATACTTTCCTCTCTTTCAATTTTAACCCCTGTGCAGTCTGGCTTCTGGCTTCTGACTTTGTCACTTAAATAAAATTGATCTTTCCAGAGTTATCAATGATTTCTTCATTGCCACATTTAATGAGTTTTTAATTTTTATCCTTCATCAATTCTCTGTAGCCTTTGACAGTGTCATTCTTCCTACACTCCTGGATATTCTAGGGTTTGGCACACTGTTCTGTCTTGGGTCTCTTCTCTGTCTGACCACTCTTTTTTTCAATTACCTTTGCAGGATTTTCCTCCAGGTTATACTAATTATGGAAATATCTCCAAAGCCTGTCCTTGATCTTCTTGTTTTCTCCTTCCATGTTATCTTACTTGGTGATCTAATCAGTTTCCCTGGATTCAATTATTATCATGTAGATGATTGTCAAATCTTCTAGTTCTAACTTCTCTCCCTTCTTCTAATTTCACATCTCCAATTGTCTATTGAACATTTTAAAATGGATGTACCACAGACATCTCAACCTCAACATATCTTAAACAGAACTCACTATCTTTTCCCCAAATTTTATTTTCTTCTAAACAAACTTCCCTATTATTGTTGAGCTCATCACTATGCTCCCATTCACCCATATTTGCAGCCTTGGTGCCATCCTCAACTTTTCACTTGCACTCATCTCACATATACAGTCAGTTAGTGAATGTTTTTCATTTCTACCTGGACAGAAATTTCTTCTATAAGTTTTCTTGTCTCCACTCACATAGCCATCACCATATTGTAGGCCCTTATCAACTCACTCCTAGACTATTGCAACAGCCTTCTAGTTGGGTCTCCTTGATTTTAATCTTTCTCCTCTCCATATCATCATCCACTCAACTGTCAAAATGATCTTCCTAAGAGACAAATCTGAAAATATCCCAATCTAGTCAATAAATTCCAATGGTTCCTTATTACTTCCAAGATCAAATATAAAATGTTCTGTTTGATTTTTTATTTTCTTCAAAGCCTATTCCCTTTTTGCCTCTTTTAGATGCCTTAGATTTTTATTTCCATAAATATATTTACTATTTCAGCAACTTTGTTTTTCTTGTTTTTGCTCACACATGACACACCATTTCTTGAATCTGTACCTTTTCACTGACTGCCTTCCATGGCCAGAATTTTCTCCCTCCTTGTCTCTGCTTTCTAGGACCTGTGCCTTCCTCCAAATTCTACATTTTGAAAGGGGCCTATCCTGGTCTTTCTCTATCTCTAGGACTGTCCCTCCCAGATTCCTTCTTTCCATTTACATTGCAAATATCTTGTATATACACAATTGTTTACAATGGTTTTACCATTGGAATGTGAATTTTTGAGGACAAGATTTGTGTTTTTTTATATCATGATTTCTTACTACAACAATCCTCACCTTAATAAATGCTTGTTAATTGACTGATTTCATTAGAAAAGAAATAATGATATCAAATTACTATGCCCAATTTTGCTTAAGAAAAAAGTCATAGCAAGTATTCAGGTATATATATATATCCCTATCTAGAGACTTTTTTCAGGAAAAGAAATAAAGGAAGCTTAAAGGGGAGAAGGAGGTATTCAAGAGGAAGAAAATATGGTGGAGAAAATATGGAGAGTCAGGAGTAAAGTTTGGAAAGGCCATATGGCTGGCAGGGAGATCTTTCCTTAAGATTGACATTCTAGCATCTAAAGAGGGATGTAGGAAAAAGAAAAGAAGAGAAGAACAAATAGTGAGAAAAAAGAAAGGGAAATACAAAACTAGAAATCATGACATTGAGTGTTGTTAAATTTAATTGTGGTTGGACTCTGAATATTTATATAGGTTGTCTCCAGTGATTTAATTTCTAAAATCCCCAAATGAATTACTAAAGTAAATGGAATTTATGGTAGTTGTTTTTTTTTTACAATATAGGGGAGATATTAAGGGGGAGAGAGAGACAGAGACAGAGAGACAGAGAGAGAGAGAGAGAGAGAGAGAGAGAGAGAGAGAGAGAGAGAGAGAGAGAGAGAGAGAGAGAGAGAGAGAATGAGGTTCCACAGATACCAGTTAGAATTTCTAAGTCCCAGCCAGGAAAAGAGAGTCTCAAGATAATAGGCCTTTCTTGGAGGTTTAGACCTCAATGGAATCCAAGCTCAAGTGGCTGATTCTCCAGTCCCACTCCAAGTCAGAGATCCTCCAACTAACTCCAATCTCAAATTGACTATCCAATCTCCTGGCCTCTGGTCCTCCTTTTAAAAATCTTTTTCTCTTGTGCTACCTCCCTCAAACTTCATATCTACCAATCACAGCAGACACTTTTCTCCAGGACTGCCCACTCTTTAGTTCATACCTTCTTTGGTTAGATTATACCTTTTGGATTACTTAACACCTTTTTTGATTAGTTCACCTTTTGAAGTTACTTAACACTTTTTTGTAGTTAAAATGAGTAGATCTACTTAAAATATTGAGTCACCACCTTGTTAGGGATTAAAATATAAAAATAGATTGTGCATTATAATTCAATCTTCCCAATAAAGGAAGAGCTAAATATCTTCATTGTTATAATCAGGAGATAGCTAAATCCAGTCTTCACATTGTGAATAGGATGAATTCACTCCACTCATAAAAGAAAAATAGAGAGCAGACTGGATCAAAAACCAAAATCCAGCCATATGTTGTTTACAAGAAACACATTTAAAAGTGAGAGATCCACAGAGTAAAAATAAAGGTTTGGGGCAGAATATATAGTGCCTCAACTGACAAAAGAAGGAAGGAATAACAATCATGATTTCTAACAAAGGTAAAGTTAAAATAGATATAATCAAAAGAGATAAACAGTGAAATGATATTCTGTTAAAAGGTAAGATAGATAATAAAGAACTATCAATATTAAACCTACGCACCAAATATTATAGCTTCCAAATTTGTAAGGAAAAACTAAATGGGTTATAGGTAAGATACATAACAAAAAAATAAGCGATGGACTTCAATTTTCTCCTCTCAGAACTAGATAAATTTAGCCATTAAATAAATTAGAAAGAAGGCAGGGAGATGAATAGAATTTAGATCAGTTAATGGTAGATATCTAAAGGTAATTGAATGGGAACAGAAAAGAGTATACCTTCTCAGAAAGACATGGCACATTAACAAAAATTGACCAAATATCAGTGTACAAAAATATTATAATTAAATATAGAAAATATTAACTGCATCCTTTTCATATTATAATACAATTAAATTGTATATAATAAGGGGCAATGGAAACAAAAAGTGAAAACTAATTAGAGGCTAAACATCTTAATCTTAAAGAATGAGTGGGTTAATGAACAAAACTTAGAAACAGTAAATAACTTAATTAAAGAGAGTGATAATAATGTCATCCTACCAAAACCTATGGGGTACAACAAAAGCACTTATTAGAGAGCAATTTATATCTCTAAATGCTTATATTAATAAGATAGAGGGGGAAAAGTTCAATGAATGGGGAATGTAATTTTAAAAATCTAGGAAAAAACTAATTTCCCTAACTAAACACTAAATTATTAATCCTAAAAATTAAAGGTAAGAATAACAAAATTGAATATAAGAAAACCATTGAAATAATAAATAAATCTAGGCCTTGGTTTTATGAGGAAAAATCTATGAAATTTATAAGTCTTTAGCCATTCTAATAAAAAAATAAAAGAGAAGAAAAACAAATCACTAACATTAAAAATGAACAGGATAAATATGCCACCAATGAAGATGAAATTAATGCAATTATTAGTAGTTACTTTGCTCAGTTATATAAAAAAGTTAACAAGAAAATGGAAAAAAATAAGCTGCCTACACTATCAAAACAAGACTTAGAATATCTAAATAAGGCTATTTTAGAAAAATAAATTGAATGAGCAACAAACAAACTTCTTAAAAAACATCAGGACAAGATGAATTTACAAGTGAATTCTACCAAACATTTAAGGATCATCTAATTCTAATATTAAATAAATTATTTGAAATAACAGACAAAGAAGGAATTTTATCAAATGCCTTTTATGGAACAAAGATGCTGATACCTAAACCAGGGGAAAAAAATAAAAAAGGAGATTATAGACTAGTCTCATTAATAAATATAGGTGTAAATAAATAAATAAATATGGGTGCAAAAGTGCTAAATAAAATACTAGCTAAGAAATGACAACAACAATATGTCATAAAGATAGTACATTGTGACCAAACAGAATTTATGCCAGAAATGCAGAGATGGTTTAATAAAATGAAAATGATCAACATAATTGATAATATTAATTTATGAAGTAATAAAAACTAGGATTATATCCAGAGGTGCAGAAAAGGCTTTTGATAAAATAAAATACACATTCCTAAACAGTGGAAAGCATAGATGTAAATGGTTTTTTTCTTAAGATTATTCAAAGCATTTACCTAAAATCATCAGCAAATATTATTTGTAATGGAGAGAAGGTAGTAACTTTCCCAATATGATTGAAAGTACAATAAGAGTGCCAATTATCACTAATACTATTTAATGAGGTCATAGAAATGTTAACAATAGAAATGAGAAGAAAAAGAAATCAAAAGAATCAGAATAGGTAAAGAGGTAATAAAACAATCTTTTTTTGCAGATAACATGATCATATATTTGGAAAATCTTAGATATTCAACTGAAAAGTTAGTTGAACCTATCAATAATTTTAACATAGTAGCAAGATATAAAATAAACCCATATAAATCATTAGCATTTTCATATATTAATAACAAAGGAAGGCCTACAAGAAAAGCTATAAAGAAACATTCCATTTAAAATAACCACAAATAGTTTAAAATACTTGGTACTATACATGCTAAAACAAACCCAGGAACGATGTGAACATAATTATAAAATACTTTTTATACAAATAATGTTAGATCTAAATAATTGGAGATATATAAATTATTCATTGATGGGCAGAGCCAATATAATTAAAGACAGTCTTGCATAAATTAATCTACTCAATCAATGTCATCCTAATTAAATTACCAAAATATTACCAAATTAGCTAGAAAATATAATAACAATTCCTGTAGGAAAACAAGAGATAAAGGATATCAAAAGAATTAATGAGACAAAAGTAAAGGAAGGAAGGTCTGGCATTACCAGATTTTTAATTGTATTATAAAGCAGTAGATATCAAAACTATCTGGTACTGACTAAGACACAGAAGGGTAGATCAGGGGAACAGAACAGACACACAACAGTAAAAGATTATAGTAATCCTGGAGTTGACAAAAGCATAAATCCAGGTCTGGAGGGAAAGAAATTATTATTTGGTTTAAAAAATTGTTGAAAAAATTGGAATTAGTCTGGCAGAAATTAGGTATATATCAATATCTTATACCATTTACTAAGATAAGATCAAAATGGATAAATGATCTAGTTATAAAATGAAATATGGATGAGAAAAGAATTTATGAGTCAACAAAACATGGATAGTATTGTGAAATGGAAAATGGATAATTTTGAGTACATTAAAGTAAAAAAAAACTTTTGTACAAATAAAATAAATGTTGCCAAAATTAGAAGGAAAGCAGAACATTTTGGGTGGAGGAGAAATTAAAAATTCAAAGACAGCCCCTCAGAAATCTCATATCTAAAATATATAGAAAACTGTCAAATTTATCAGTCCAACAGCCATCCCCAGTTGATAAATGGGCAAAAATATTAATGTATAATTTTCAGAAGAAGAAATCAAAATCATATATGGGTTTATGAAAAAATTCTCTAAATCACTATCTTTGAGAGAAATTAAAACCAAAAATAATTCTGAGATTTCATCTCATGCTCATTAGACTGGCTAAAATGACAAAAGAGAAAAATGACAAATGTGGGAAATTGATGGAGCTATGAAATGATCCAACTATTCTGGAGAGTAATTTGGAGTTAAATCCAGAGTTCTAAAACAATTGTTGCACAGTCTGATTCCCAAGGAGGTCAGGGGAAAAGCAAAAGAACCCATATGTTCCAAAATATTTATAGTAGCTTTCTTTGTGGTGGAAATTGAGGGGATGCCTATCTACTAGAGAATGGCTAAACGAACTGGTATGATAGTGATGGACTAGTCCTATGACATAAGAAGCAAGGAGCAGGCTAATTAAAATAAACAAAAAAACTTATAAAGGACTACCTGAGATAATGAATAGTGAAATGTGTAGAATCAAGAGCATATTATGCATAGCTACAGAATTAATGCTAGAAGTGTCACTCTGAAGTCAGAGAGTGAACTGAAAGGTGAAAACATAAAAGACTTAATTTGTATGAACTTGTAGTTCTCCCCTTTGATGCCTTCTGTGATTATGGGTGAGAAGAAAGTGGAACACTTATGGTTGGGATTTATTATGTATATAAAAAAGTGATCTAAACATGCAAGAGATTTGTAAGTTCATTTATATGCAATCTTTTTCTTTTGGTTTTGTAAACTTTGGCAATAAAAAATAGGGGGGGGGGAGATTGAGCTCCTCAAGGAACTGGACAAAAAAAAGTGTATAAAGAGGGAAGTATGACTCTTGTGCTATAGGGACCTATCTGAACCAGCAATGCTGTGGACTCATTTGGGTGATGGACACTTTGGAAAGGAATTAGAGCCCAAAAGGAAAACCTAAATTTTTGAATGATGGACAAGAGTTCTACTCTGCTCTGTAGACATGAGGGAAAGTCTCCAAGTCAGTATCTCTTGATCCTCAGTGCCAGTAACCCTAAGAAATGCAGAGTAGATTCCCTTCCCCTCAGGGAGATCATTCTTTCCTTAGTTAAGGTGGAATTTTATCTCACTCCCAAATGTAAGAGGTCATTTCCTCTAATGTATTCTGTTATTTAGCCTAATGCATAATTTCTATTTCTGTTAACTTTTAACTTAGATAAGAGCTATCCAAGTCTGTTGTTAGTGCAACCAGCAGTTAATGGGAGGGAGGGAAGCTACTGAGAGTAAGCTGATACCCTCTTATTAAGAACAATCAGGGAAAGTGATATTTATTCTGAACCCTTGATTATTGCCCTAGAACTCAGGTAATTGATGTGTAGCTCATCATTATAATTGTCCTCTTGGGCACACTAGATGAAAGAGCGATCATCCACCTTTCAGAGTTCTAGGTTTTACTTGTACCTCCTCCACTAGGATACTCTGCTCTGTACCATGGTGGGAAAGTCCTTGACAAGTTAACAATGTGGATATTAGAAATCCCACCACATAATACTCTACTTGGACAATGAAAACCAGATTTTATTACAAGCATTTCAGCTTGAATGGTGCCATCCAAGTTCAGAAAATGTCCATTTTCCTCCTCAGGACTTAAGGCGTGTCACTTTGATTGGATCATTTTAATTTTGCTCTGGCTTATTACTACTATCAGGCTTTTAAGTAGCTCTCATTAGATTGGTTGAGGCCAATTCAAAGATCCCCAAATGTAGAAGACTTTCTAAAATATATTCTGTGAACCCTGATATATTTCCTACCTTGTCAATGGTCAGGCATGCCTGCAATCAACTTGGACCAGAGAAATGAGGCAATTACCCAGAAAAGGAACGTTCCCTCTTCCCTCACCTTGAACTTGAGATTTTTCTGAGGAAGCCATACTGCTGCCATAATTGTCTCCTTTATTTTGTCCACAGAGGCCTTACTATACTAGTTTGAGCAGGACTTCTAGCTCTGCCAGTTTGCTCTGACCTTTGCCTGTTTTCAAATGGAAAGCCTAATTTGCTTGAGTGTTAGGTAAAGCTCAATAAATGTATCTGAAGTACCCGGGGAGTTAGTGATTTGGAAGTGCCTGTATTTTGTTGGAACAAATTGCTGTTTTGTAGTTGCCACTAGATGTCCCTGTGTGGCTTTTCTTTTGGAAACCAGTGCTATTAACAGATGTTAGTCTGCAAGGGCACCAAGTGATTTTATTGTGCCATGTGCTCCTATGGGGAAATTTGCTTTAGAATGTCAAAGGGGTTGGACTGAGGGGCACCACATGTCTTAGCACGCTGATTTAAAGTTCATGGTGATGTCTAAAATTATCTTGATTAGTAATGATTCCCTTGAATAAATATGTAGTAATCACTCATTATATGCAAGTTATGCAGCCAGGTACTGGGTGTACAAAGTCAAAAACCCAAATTACTGCCCTAAAGGAGCATATATTCTATTGGTAACGCTAGTATTAGCTTGTATTTTATTATATGTTCTTAATTTCCTAGTTTTCAAAGGACGTTTTATAAATTATTACATTTAATTACTTAATAACAATGCAGGGGGCTGGTATTCTGTCTGTTTTGTGGGATGAGGTGACAGGTTCAGATGTTAGCCATCTCTCTGCATGATACTTTTGAATTTCTTGGTTTCTGTGACACTCAACTCTTCAAAGTCTCCAGACTTTCACAGTGTTGTCCTTGGACCAGAACTCACCATCATAACGATATACTGATCATTTCTTCCATCTTCCATTCCCCATCTCCTGGTTTTTCAGGTCCCTTTTATGGGTTTGTCATCCCCATTAGAAAAAAAAGCTCTTTGAAGGCAGACTGTCTTTCTTTTTGTTTGTAATTGTATCCCAACCTCTTAACACATTTTCTGACATGTAGCAATTGTTTAATAAATGTCTATTGCTTTTCTACTTGTCTGATATTCCTTTCTTGATTACTAAATGTAGTTACCCTTTAAAATTATTTGTCAATTGTCCCTTACCCTCTACTCCTTCTCCCCTATCCTCTCCTCCCTTCCTTCCTCTCTCTTTTTATTCTCCCATTCTCTCCCTTTCTCCTTTCTTCTTCTCTCCTCTGCCCTCTCTCTCCCCCTTCCCCTTTCCTCTCTTTACTTCTTTCCTTCCATCACTTTTCCACTCTTTTCTACCTTTGGCATTTTCATCCATTTCCATTGCTTCAATTCTGACCTCTACTTGGATACCCTGACACCCTCTGCCCCCACTAAATTTTATCTCTGAACCTCTCTCTTGAGGCCCAGATCCATACTTACTACTGCCTCTTAGACTACTATATCTATATTTCCTGCCAATACAGCAATCAATGCATTCCAAGCTACATTAATCAACCTTTACTTTCAAAATTTCCCCTGTTTCTTTTAAAAACACAATAAGCTTTTCCTAGGCACTCACTATAGAAGACATTAGCCAGTCTTTTGCCAAGTCCTCTCAGCTCCATACAGAAGGAAGAGCATTGACTTTCTCACCATGTTAACCTAGGTTAAAAATCTCATTTCTGCTACTTATTACCTCTGTGACAGCAAAGCAGACACTTAAATTTTGAGAACTAAGTTTCCTCATCAATAAAAGAAGGTAGTTGTACTAAAATCTCTTTTATCCCTAAATCCCTTAAATTTCTTATTACATACTGTCTATTTTCTTCTTCAGGTGCTTTTTACCTTGAACCCAGGTTGTTTGAATAAACTCCTAACAGCTCTCACATATGTACTTTAACCAAAGGTAAAATTTCATACATAGAACTCTCTTTTTTCATCAACATTTTAAACAATCAGAAATGTGTTAATAATACAAAGGCATTTAATTTGTTTTACTGCCACTGATAATAGTAGCTATGATGGATCTAAGCAATTCATAATCCCTAAAGTATAAATTTAAATGAATGTGTATTGACTATCTCCTGAACTATAATTTCAGTAAGTGAAATTCTTTATATTAAGTTATCATAAAATAATAGTAGCCTTTTTCATAGAGATCAAAAGGAAAGCTTTAAATGTCAGGGGACAAAGAAGGAGTTTACCAATATATTTTAGTGTTAAATTAAACTAATTACACTATAGGGATGGTGGTATTTTATAGGTCAAAGATTCCTTGAAAATTTTTCACAAAATATTAGCTTGCTTAGAAGCTGCATGGCTAGGTTGATGAAATAGCAGAGTAAACTGATAGTAAGGGCTAATGTGGAGTGGGAAAGGATGAATAAAGGTTACAAAATAGATCCACAATTTAGGATTCCATTTTAACTTAGCTCTTAGTAAATTCATAATAAAATGTCTTCTATTGGGAGAACTAAATAGAATTAGGAGGAAAGACATAAAGTTATGTCCTATGTATTAAGTCATAGTTCATCAGTTTTTCAACTTAGAAAAAACCTTAGAGGGCATACAGTCAAACTTTCTCATTTAACAGATACCAAGACTGAAATATAGGGAGATTAAGTGATTGTATAGGCAGTGATAGCAAAACTTTTAGAGACCAAGTGCCCAAACTTCACCCTCACATGACATGTTACTCCTCCCCTTACCCTAAACAGGGGAGGAAGGAAGCACTCCCATTGGGTTGCTGGGCAGAGGGGTGGGTGATGGGAGAAATGTCCTCAGCCTTGTGTAGAGAGGGTAGGGGAGCAGCCCCTCCAGCACCCCTGCCATAGGTTCATCAACACAGGTATAGGGTCACATAAACAATAAGTAGCAGAGGAATTATTCAGATCTAGGTTCTTTGACTCCTAATCCAGGACTATTTATATTATAATCACCTTTGTAATCATTGTTCTAAAAAGATCTGAAAATAACTAATTTTTTGTAATAAAAAATAAAATTGTTTTATTTAAAAATATATTTTATCATTGTCTTTTTACTTTAGTCCATAGTAATTTTATTCATCTAACCAACCTGTCTATATTAAACCTTTGTCAGTGACAGAGAAACATAATTAAGGAAAAATAGGATTCATTGACTGTACCTTATGATACATGTAATATTCTGTCTTAAGACTGATGGGGAAACTGAAGTCAGAGGATATAACTTCTTTGCCCAAGGTCATACAGCTTAAAAATGGCAGTCCACAAAAGCTGAATGAACTGAACATTTAAACAAAAACACTAGAAAACAAACAAATAAGCTACCCAGAAGCAAATATGGAAGAATAAACCTTGAAGATTAAAAGGAAAAATGGTTATTTTAAAATGAGACATTAGAATTCATTTTTTTTAAAGAAAATAAAATAAAAACTGTTTTTCCTGGGAAAATGAAAAAGTCTAGGTAATCTCATCAAGAATAAAAGAGGAAAAAATCAAAGTATCATAATAATATATTTAATCTGGTTATTATACAATAGAAAAGACATTAAAACAATTATTAGAAATTACTACAAAGAATTACATATCAAGAAAACTGATAATTCAAAGTAAATTAATGAATGTTTACAAGAATCAAATACTCAAACTACCAAAAGAAATAGAAAAACTTATCATTTCAATCTCAAAAAAATAAATTGAGCAAATTATACGTTAAAATTGGGCAAGGGAAATTTGGTTTAGATGGATTTATGGATGAATTCTAGCAAACATTTGGAGCAAGAAAAATCTATACTACAAAAATTATTAAAATTATAGCAAGAAGACACTACTTGTCTACTTTTAAGAGACAAGAGACAAAGAGTCCTGATGCCCAAACCAACAATAAAGAAGAAAAAGATATCTATTGATCAATATTATTGACAAATTGTGAAATTGTAGGAATATTTGGAAATTTAGAAACAAGTCAGTAAAAGTCCAAAATCTATTCTATAAAGGGCATAGAAACAAATATGTGACATAAAGAGCTATTCCCTAATGTGAAAGAATGAAACAAACATCTTTTAAATCCTTACTAAGTACAAATCACTGTGCCATTTGGTGCACATAGATTTAATAATTCTTCTCCTTCAATATTCAATCAATATTATCTACATAGTAATATGAAAGTGCCTACCTTCTGCAAAAATCCAATGCTAAGCATATAAATATAAAAATGGGTTGTTTTCTTCCCATAAGGAACTTCTACTCTGAAAATCAGCATATAAATGCAAATATATGCAAAGTAATTTCTAGGGGGAGAACAAAGACAATTGTGGATAGGGACTTCCTACATGATACACTTGAGGTATATATTGGAGAAATCTTGACAGACAAGGGAGTGGAGGGAATGTTTTCTATGTATGTGGATACCTAGATCAGGAGTCTCGACCAAATCTAGAATGTTCATTGTTTTCAAAGGACAGCGATCTAAGAATAGAATGTGAAAACCCATTCTGAGTTCCTGACCTGGCCTGTTAGCCATAGTTCCTTGACCCTTAAAATACATAATGAAATGTCATATATATAGAAGAATGATCAGGTCAGTTTGTCTGAAATATAGAGTATGTAAAGGAAAATAATGATCTATAAGCCTGGGAAGATTGATTTGAAACCATACTGTAAAAAGCTTTAAATCCCAATGAAGTAGTTTGTATCTTACCTTAGAGGCAAGAGTGATCCAATGTTGTTAACTTTTTCATTGTCTATGACTTTTGTTTTTTAACCCTTACCTTCTGTCTTGGAGCCAATATTGGCTCCAAGACAGAAGAGTGGTAAGAGCTAGGCAATGGGCATTAAATGATGTCTATGGCTCTTTTAAGCACAATGTAATATCTCTTTGCTTCTATTGATTTTATAGATTTTTATTTTTTCTATCTGAAATAACCATAACAATTTATGCTTTTTTGATATGCTTGAAGTATAAAATATTTTGTTCAATCTACTTTCACTTGCTATATGTTTATACATGAATGCTTGCATACATACATATTAGAAAGGAAATAAAGAGAGATTTCATTTTTTATATCACCTATATTTCCCATTGTAGCCTTCCTCCTCTCTATTCTATAGAACTATTTCTTTTAAGAAATAGCTTTTTGGAAGGTGGAAAAAATTAGCGAATCAACATATAAAAAGTCTAAAGTTACATAAAATATTCTTTACCAATACTTACCCTACTCCTACACAGAAGTATCTTTTCTCTGAGATCAAGATTGGTCATTAATTATAATTTTGCAGCTTCCAGTTTCTGTGTATTTGTTATTATTTCCATTTACATGGTCATAGTTATAGAGTACCTCATTTTCCTGGTTCTGCTTAATTCAATTCATGTCAGTTCATATAACACTTCCCATGTTTCTCTGTATACATTAAATTCATTATTTATTATTCTAACACTCTATTCATCCATGTGCCTCAATTTGTTTAATCACTCTCTAGTCAGTGGATTTTGATTTTGATTCCAGTCCTTTGATACCTCAAAAAATATGTACTTTAATATTTTTATAAAATGGAATCTTTCTTTGCATAATTGATCTCCTTTGCATAGATGACTATCAATAGAAACTTTGTAAGGGATTTATCTAGTAATTACTTTTTTGCCTAATTCAAACAGAATTGTTTCTCATAAGGATTAGGTCAATCCATAGCTCCACCAACAATGTACTCTGCTCAAAATTGGCAATTTTCATATTTTTTACATCTTTACCATTATTTTGGGTGTGAAGTGAAACTTCAGAGTTTTTAAATTAAATTTTATTTTTTTCATATTCATTAATATAATTTTAAATAATCATCATTTGGCATTTTGCAATTTATGTTCTCTCACCCATATGATAACAGATGATATGAAATGGGTTGTATATGTGTTATCAAACAAAATATATTTCCAGGTTTGTCACATTGTGAAAGAAGACACACATCACTGACATGAGAGAAAACTTTGTAGAGGAAACAAAGTGAAGAATGATATGCTTTGATCTGAATTTAGGTACCATCAGTTCCTTCTCTGGCAATTACCTTTTTCATCATAATTCCCTTGGAATTGTCTTGGATGCTTGATTTGTTGATAATAGTTGTCATTCATAGTGGATCATGATGATTCATTGTTCTTACCATGTACAGTGTTCTCCTGGTTTACTTACTTCACTTTGTATCATTTCCTGTATGTCTTTCCAGGTTAGTTGGTTTGTTTTTTGGTGATCATATTGTTCATCATTTCTTATTGTATAATAATATTTCATTACAATCATATAATACAACTTATTCACCCATGCCCCAATCAATGAACATTCCTTCAGTTTCCAGGTCTTTAACATTGCAAATAGAGATGCTACAAATATTTTTGTACAAGTTGACCCTTTACCCCCATCTTTGATTTCTTTGAGATACATAGTACTGACATTGCTAGGACAAAGGATATGCATGGTTTGATGGCCTTTGGACATGGTTCCAGATTGTTCTCCAAAACGATTGTATCAGAACTTCAGAGTTATTTTAATTTGTATTTCAATTGTTATTGATGACAGAGTATATTTTAATGTTATTGTAAAAAGTTTGCATTTCTTATTTTGAAAACTATTTGTTCATATCCTTTATGTGTTTATATAATTTCAATTTACAATTAGGGCTGTACATAAAAATTGTGAAGATTTTGTTCTTTTATGTATTCTTTTAGTCTTTTTTCTTTTTATTGGGTAATTTAATCCATTTGTATTATGCTATAATTGTTGAGTTCATATTTTTCTCTATTTAATACACATGTAAGTAAATTTATCTTTCTTTTGAGTAAGCACTTAGGTTTTACAATTGGTTTGTTTAATCTGATCCGGTTCTGTACTGTATATTTTTCCTTTCTATCAATTACCATTCTGAAACCCAAACTCTGAGTTTATATCTATTTTGTTTTTATTATACCTCTCTTTCATAGCTCACTACCCAATTCTCCCTGTTTATTCTCACCCTCTTCCTCTGATCCTTTTGTAAAAATTCTTTCTAAGAAAAGTTTTCTTTCATATATTTTATTTATGACCCTTTCTAGAATTCAATGGAATCCTCACCTTAATTTGATGTTGTTCTTTAATTATTCATTTTCAGACTAAAATTGCAGTGTTAGGTTCATGAGACTTGCTAATTTTCAGTCGCCACACTGAGGGGACATTTCTTAAGCCCTACTTTGGGGCAGCTTATCTTGTTTTGTACATCTTTTTTTTCCCCATTGCTTGCCTCTTTTGATGCCATATCATCCCTCCTTTGAACCTATGACCTCATGCTCAAATTTCTCTGATTCTTGCCTACCTGGTGTTCAAATCTCTGCTTACTTAGTCTTATGACACCCTGACTTTTTATGATTCACAGGCATATAGTATCACCGATATACAGTGTTTTTTTTTTAAAGAAGGATTCTTATATCTCTGACTAGTTGCATTGATCAATGAATGTTACTCATGCAAACAGAAGCTATAAATTCTGATCTGTCTATTTAAAAAGGGTTGGGACAGCTAGGTGACTCCTTCGATAGTAATCCAGGCCTGGAAATGGGAGGTCCTAGTTTCAAATCTTGACTAAGACACTTCTTAACTGTGTGATCCTAGGAAAATCACTCAACTCCAATTGCCTATCTCTTATAGTTCTTTGTGCCTTGGAATCAATGCACAGTATCAATTCTAAGAGAGAAGGTAAGGGTTTAAAAATAATGAGAAAAAAGGCACATGACTATCCCTTTTTATTGTGAAACTGATCTTCTGATGTATCCAATCCTTCTCTTCTATTTCATCACTATTTATTATAAGGCCTTTGTCTCTCTCCACTGAGAGACCATAAATTGTTTAACTCCTCAAATCATCATTTAAAATTTCCACCATCAAGCAGGTTTCAGGCCCACCCTAAGCCAACTTTCTGGCTTCTGGAGCATGAGATATGGGGCAGGAATGAGAACACCAGAGACTGTTAGGATGAAAGGTCTAATGAGTTGGTCTGTAACAATTTTTATTATAGGTGGTTCCTGTGACAGATTCTTTCACTTTTTCCTCTTTCTGCTTTTGCTGAGTTTTCTACATTTGGGGTTTCTTTACTGGTATTATTTGAAGGTGGAAAAGGGATAGCTTCCCCTAGAATACCTCTCAAAGGGATGCTTACCTTCAAATTTATTAAACATCAGAAATGATCCAAAATATTGGCATGAAGAATAGGCAAGATCTCTGCACATCATATATCTCATACATTACACACACACACACACATACACACACACACACACACACACACACACACACACACACACACACACACCCCAGTAACTAGAAGCAGAAAACAAATAGCTTAGGGGGTGGGAAGTAGGAAAATTAAAATCAAGCAAAGCAGAATATGTTACAATTTTACAAAGAATACTCTAGAAATACTCTAGAAACAGCTAATATGCCAGAAGCAACAGAAGTGAAGAGATACCACGCATGATATCCTGAGAGATGTCTTCAGATGGATAAATGACACATTTAAGAAAAGTAAACAATTATTAGAAATGGAAAATATGCTTTGGAAAATAAGAATTTGTAATGTTAAGAAAATCACAAGACCAAATAAAAGTTTTACAAAAGTTAAAAAATAACACTTTGGGAAATAAAAATAGAAATAAGATACATGAAAAACAAGAAGTACTCAAAAATCTTAACATGGGAAATATAATTTAAAACCTCCAATATTGAACAATTAATTAACTCAATAAAAATGATAAGGACATTGTAAACAATAACAAGCAGCTGGAAAATCTCATTCAATAAAGCACTAAATTATCTGAACAACTGGAAAATAAGCTGCTTATTGTTGATACTGTTTTGTAGTCTGAGAAGTTGGGTCACTTGATCTCAGGAGTTGTGAATTGACTAAAGTCAATCAAGGGTCCACACTGAGATCCCAGGAGGGGAATGCCTAAGAAGGACTGATCTTGTCCAAATCAGAAAAAGTGAGCCAGTTAATGCTTTTGTACTGATCAATATAAAATCAACCCATGAGTGTCTGCTATACTTCCAGCCTGTGCCTTTAGATCCAACCTGATGAAAAGGGAAGGGAAAAAAAGGTAGACTCAAATATTGGAGTTGAAAGATTACTTATATCCTATAGGATTTAGAAAAAAAATAATCTGGATACTATGATTTTAGCAAATTATCAAGGTAAATTTCCCAAAATTTGTGGAAACAACCAGTGGACTGATTGGTAAGCTGTGGAGTATCTGATCGTGGGGTATAATATGTTCCACTAATATAAGTCTTTAAGCAAAGACTAAATAATTCATGTGGGGTATATTGTAGAGAGGATTCTTTCTCAGATTGGTCACAGAGTTCACTTCCAATTCTAAAGTGACGTGATTCTGTGACCTATACAAGGAAGAATCCAAGATTTTAGACATCTAGATACAGTATAATTCTACTCCAATGCTACAATAATAAATGAGAAAATACACTTTACCAAGAATCAGAGAAATCATTTACTGAGGAAGATTCAATTCATAGTAGATTTTTTCAAAGGGGTCAAAAGAAGATTGCAGAAATTGGAATATTCTACAAAATTAAGAAGAAGAGACCACAAACTCAGAATTATCTACCCTACAAAACTCAGAATGCTGTAGGAAGACAAAAAATGGATATTTGAGAAGGAAATAGACTTTGAAAAATTTACAGAGAAATGTATCCACTTCAAGAAAGTCTTTGAACAACAAAGAAGCCTTCCAGCAAAAAAAAATAAGTATTTAAAATAACCAAGATAAAACAGTTAGTAAAAAAAAATGAGAACCCTTAGAGCATTATATTGCTAAATCATTACATGTTTCAGAAGGATGTTTCAGAGAAACATAGGAAGGAAAAAAAGGGAGGGGAGAGAGAGAGAGAGAAAGGGAAAATGTCAGGCAAAGTAATCCCCAAACTTCTCTTTTTGTAAAGGGAAATCCAAGTTTAAAAAGTTTAAGTGATTATTAATATGGCAAAAGATCTTTGTTTAGAAAGGTTCTGTTAAGATTGGATTAATATTTAAAACAATAAGATTAATAAAGTATCAGATCCCCTCAAAAGTGCTTGTGCTCAAGAGAAGAAGGTGAAGTTTGCTCTTGTGGGTTTGCATTTATTTCAATTCCATATATATTTGTTCATAGTAAGTGTTGGTCAAAGTTCCAAAGTGCTTTGCCATTTACAAAACACTTTCCTCACTAAAGAACTAGGAATTAATTAGTTATCCCTATTTTATAGAGGAGGAAACTGGAGGGGAGTGACTTGTCCAAGATCCTATGAGTGACAAGTTCATCAATGGTAAAGTGAAGATTCAAATCAGAATCTTCAGGCTACAAGTATAGTGTCCATCCATCTATACTGTGCTGTTTTTAGCCTGTCTTGCCAATTTTAGCTAAAGGATTTGGGGTGGACATTGTGAGTTATAAAATGAATCTACACCACTGGGTAATGTGTATGTCTTATCTTAATGAGGTAGATCCTTTTCCAAGAGACTGTCCAACCCTTGTAGACCCCGTGAGAATCCAGCACTCTTCCTCTCTCATTCATTACCTACAGGGGGTGATGTTTTCTCCTGGTTATAGCTAATGAGTCAATGGAAGTAGGAGAGAGGGGTCTATGGGATTAAAACAGTATTTGAGGGTTCTCTATAAAAATGTTAGTATTTGAAAGAATAAAATATTTCTTACATAAGAATTCCTGTGGGTGTAATATTGCCTTTGGAAGCTACATATTAATATTATTTATGGTTTTGGGGGAGTATTTTTTATCTTTTTAAAAAATAACTTCAACTACACTTTACTTGTCACAGGATTATTGTAGGCCAGATGAGGACCCATGAGCTATATGCTTGACAACTCTAGTCTAGAATATTGAAAGTTTAAATGATTTGTCCAGGCTTCCTCAACTAGAAGGCATCATAGGGGAGATTTGAACCTATGCCATTCTGCCTCTTGGCATAACTCTCAATCCACTATGATCGCTATCTCAAAATTTATTCTGATTAATGTTAAATCATTAACAAAGTGTAAATTTAGATTGACATATCACACCAAAATGAATTCTAAGCAGAAAATAATGGAAGATCAAGGACAATTTATTATGCTAAACTTTTATGTGAATGATAGTATTATCAATTTTATATATATGAATATATTGTATATAATATACAAATGTGTTACATATATTCATATGTGAATCTATCTATTTACACATTTATATATCTATCTAATTTCACTCAATTCCCTTGATAAAACTTTCCACTGGCCTATACACTGTTTAAAGAAGCCTTGTCAACCTCATAGCTTTATCAATTTTAGACACCAGTTTCCATAATTAACTCAGCATAATTTCAAGAAGATTTCATCCCCCAAACAGATTGTGGTTGATGAATCATTGGTCTCAAATGTTAAAAAAAATACAAGGAAAGGAAGACAAGAACATAGATGAGAACCAGCAGAAATTTAGGAGTCAGACCAGCAAAGATGGTGCACTATGAGAACTAGAATAACCCAGGTCCTTCAAAAACTGCTCCAACAAATATTTAGGACTGAGGAGTGATAAGGAAATCTTAAGAGAAATAACAGTGGTTTATTTTCCCAGTCTAATCCCACAGGTAAGTGACCAAAGAAGGAACAATAGAACAAAGTGTCCTGGAAATGTGTTATCTCTGAACTCAGACCAGAAGAACTATGGACTTAGCTATTATATTTATACTAGGTCTACCTCCCTGACTCCAGAGAAGAATCTCAATTTCAGTCATTAGACACAAATTGTGAGTACCCAGTCAGCCCTGTCACTTTGAACTTACAGATCATTCCAGCAGACTGAGAAGACCCACTCTTGGTCTGTCAGTCAATACATATTTATTAAGCACCTCATATATGCCATTCACTGTTCAAAATATTATTGATATAAAAGAAGGTATTCCAACAATTGTCTGCTAGAACTCCATTTTTAGTCATTTTCCCTAGATCCAAACTGAGGTCTAGATTCTGGAAAATCCAGGAAAACTAGAAGCTAAACTTATCTTGATCAAATCATATAGGGCCTTCTGAAAGTTTGTAAGCTACAACAACTATCTTCTACATAAAGAATAGAGAATATAGAACTCAGTGAGAATGTGGTGGAATGAACCCAGATTAGACAATTCAAAACTTCAACAGAAATGTCATGTATAAAAAAAGTTTCACTCTAAGAAAGAAAACTAGAAGAATAAGGTGGTGGGGTGGGGTGCAGGAATACTCTAACAAAGAGAATAATACTAAATATCTACCTGTAAAGCCTGAAAGGAAATATAACATGGTTATGAAGTCAATTATAATGTCTTGAATAAAAGAATCAAGAGATTTAATGAAAATTTTTCTTATAAATGAAGTGAGAACTCTTGAAGAAAGAAATGGAAAATTTATAGATGAAATGTTTGGAAGGAGAATTGCGACTTAGCCCCAAAAGAACAAACCTTGCCTAAGTAATTGACCCATTGAAAACTAAATTAAACCAAACAGAAGGTAATTACTCAGTGTAACAAGAAACATGAGTTTTTTAATTAAAAAACAATCTTAAATATCTTATCAAAAACAACTGACTTAGAAACATCAATCACAAAGAGACAATTTAAGAATCACTGACCTATCTGAAAGCCACAACAACAACAGCAAAGCCTGCATAATATACTTCAGGAAATCACAAGAGAAATCTGTCCCAAATAAGAATAAAAGGTGAAAATAAAAAGTATCCAACTCTTGCCTCCTATAAGAAACTGACCAAATAAAAATTCCCAGGAATTGATAGCCAAAATCTTAAGCTTTAATATCAAAGAAAAGCATACGGCAAATGACTTGAATGAATTTACCAGTTAGAATCACACAAGATTAGGTGCCTATTTTATAAAGGAAGAAAGATCATGGAATAAAGTTTTTCAAAAGGCAAAATGAACAGGCTTAATATTTTAATAACCTTCATAAAAATAGAATATTATCCTACAGGAGAAAAATGAACCTACAGTGAAATAGTTCTTCCAAGATTTCAAGCCTAGCCCAACCAACAAGAATTTTTTAAGGGATTATTATTTGCAAGCACCATGCTGAATCCCCAGTATTTAAAGAAATGTTAAAGGAACCTTGCTCCGAAGTTGCTCAGGATATAAAGCAGGAGAAGATATGCAAATAGCTATGTACAAATAAAAAACATAGATCTGATAAAGGGGAGATATTTTCAGAGAGAAATCACTAACATTAAGGAATATTAAGAAAGGCTCCTTGTGGTGAGAAGAATTTTAGCTAGAACTTGGTGGAAGCAAGTGAATGCAGGAGGTAGATATAAGGAGGGAGAGAAAAATCAAGCATAAGACATGGGTGTTGAAAATATATGGTGTTAGAAGAGGTATTACCTTGTTCAAAAAATAGTAGAGAATCCAATGTCACTGAAGAGTGTGTAGTGATAAGATGTAGGAAGACTAGAAATGTAGGAGAGTGACATGTTCTGAATGGTTTTAAATCAAGGAAGAGGATTTTGTATTGCTCCTAGAGGCAATAGAGATTCATTAGGGTTTATTGAATGGGATAGAATGCTATGGCCAGACTTACACTTTAAGAAAATCAATTTGCTAACAGAGTTGAGGCTTGAGACTTGAGGTAGATGAACAATAAAGAAGTCTTTTACAATAGTATAGGTATGAGATGATGAGGTCCTATAGCAGAGTGGTACCAATGTCAAAGAAGAGAAGGGAGTGTTGTTTCAGATTGGGCAGCTTGTGGAAGAACTTGTGGAGGTGGGTTGTGCTTGCTTGTTGTTCAGTGAAAGTTTTTAACTGCCAAGAGCTCTTATTAGTAAATCCTCTGCTTAAATTTGGAATGATTATTCTAGTTTTGTGTGCTTCTATCAGAATTCCTACATCGTAAACTGCAATGCTTTAACAAGTATATATAAGAGATCTTTAAAAAGTAGGATCAATAGAATTTGACATCTGATTGGTTATGAGAGGGGTAAGAGAAAGTGAAGAAATAAGAATGATACCTAACTTGTGAGTCTGGGTGACATAAAATAAAAAAGAGATATCAAGAGGAGAAGAAGCTTTGGGCAGAAAGAGAAGTAATTCAAGTTTTCGACATCTTAACTTTTCATTCCTAATGAAAATACCAGAGCTGATTAGTAACTTTGAAATACCAATTTAGTGTCCAAGAGAAAGACGAAAAGGAAAGAGAACCATCAATAGTAACTCTAGAAAAAATGAAGTGCTTACATTCTAAAGGATGGGGTGAAACATGTTCCCTCAGACTCTTAATGATATTGAGATCATAGAGGGAGTTATATAAGATGGGGAGCATAGGTGTCACTTGAACTGCAATTTTGTGTGCACTAGTTAAAGAAAGATGGAAAAGACTCAAATGTACATAATTTGGTTAAGAAATATATCAAATTCAACAGAAAAACTTGAGAACAAAGAAGGGGTGAGGGAGGATACTTTCAAAAAGAGATTAATCATAACTAAAATAAACTCTAACCTTGAAGAAGATGTTTGTGAAGAGAGGTTTAATATGAAAGGAAATAACGGCAATGGAATTGGGAATAATGGCAAAGCAGGAGAGCAGAAGATCTTTGTTTCAAGTATAAAACATTGGTGTTGGGTACATTCCATTCTCATCACCTCTTTTTAAGTAGTTAAAGAAAGAAAATGCATGAGAATAGAACGGAGGGAAATACAAAATTAATGATCATAACTGTGAATATAAATGGAATGAGCTCACCTTTAAAACAGAAGATGACACAAAGGATTGAAAAAACAGAAACCAAAAATATATCATTTACAAGAAAGACATTTGAAACATAAAAATGAGCACAAAATCAAAATAAAGGATTTAAGCAAAAGCTGTTTGCTTCAATGGAGCTTAGAAACCAAAGGTATCAATCTCAATCAAAGTAATAACAGAAATAAATTAGATTATTTTTTTAAAGAGGTAAATAGGGAAACTACATTTTGCTGTAAGACCATAAAGAAAAGTAATTAATATTTATACTGAATATATATGCATCAAGTATTATAACATCTAAACACATAAGGAGAATAATAAGGAGTTAGGGAGAAATATAAAGTTACAATAGTGAGGGACCTGAATGTTTACCTTTAAAATGTAGATAAAGCAAAGAAAAGAAAGAAAGGGGAAGAAAAAATACTAAAGACAAATAGAATTTTAGAGACATTAATATGATATAGCTTTAGAAATCATTGAATTGAAATAAAAAGAAACCTAGAGGTTGTGAAGATTAGATTTGGCTCTCCCCTGATTGTGACAATGAAGGTACTTAGCTCTTCCCTGATTGTGAAGATTTAAATTGTAACTCATATCTATTTTTAGATTTTAATCCCCATAAGTATAAACACCCTACTTAAAAATTAAGTATGGAGACCTGCCTATTTTTAGATTCAATAACAAAAAGTGCAAACATAGTACTTAAAAGTTAAGTATAAATATCTGTCCATTTAGATCTAATCACCAAAAGTGCAAATATCCCACTTAATCATGAAGTGGGAGGTATGTGACCCACATGTGTGATAGTGGGTAACAAATCAGAATCATTTAACTGTCTTCTGGGCAGTCCTAGAGCAGAGCATCAGCTGTGATTGGTAGACATAAAATTAGGGGCAGGCACAGGAAGTGACACAAGAGAAAATGTCTTTAGAAGAGAGAGTGCTACACAGAGTTTGGGGGATTCTAGGAGCAGAGTTCAACTTGGACTTCCACTTCTGGTTTAAATTCTTCATGCTTTCAAGTTGAGGCTGGTGAACAGTGGCAGAAGAATCTACTGAATGGACTGACACTTGGTGAGTGAAAAGCTGACTCAACTGCTGGATTTTCTGAAGAGACTTCCCAGGTCCTCAGCTTTGCAGAGACCAGCTGAAACTAATTCTCCCTGCCCAGAGGGACCAGGAGTAAATTACTTAGTGCTCAGGTTAGATATCTTACCTTATCCTTGCTCTGATTTCTTGCTTCATTCTTTCTACATTTTTAAATTGTAAATATACAATATAAATTGTAAATAAAATCTCTTTGGAATTAATTAAATTCCTGATGACCAAACTCTTAAATATTCAAGTCCAACCCTTTAAAAAATAACCCACTTTTCACTCTTACAAGTACATGGTTTGAAAGAGGATCTGGAAGAAGGGAGAGGCCTTGAAATATTAGATCTCAAATGATTCTACAAAGCAGCAATCATCAAGCCAACTTTGTATGGATTAAAAATAATAGAAATGTTGATAACTGAAACAAACACAATCATTGTTTAGTATTTTATAGAAATGAGAACCATTCTTTAGTGTTTCATAAAAAGATCATGCAACAACAATAATAAAAAATGTAGAGAATGAGAAATATACATGCAAAAGAAATTTATGTTAACATTAAAAAATGTTATAGAGTAAGGAAATATAAGGAGAACAATTCCACAAGAATACCATAATGATACAACAATATCAAATGGAGAAAATGGAGTGAATTGAGCATAAGATCTCAGAGAGCCCCTAATAAAATCAATTAAGGGTAGGTTAAGGAAGGAATATAGATTTCTTGAATGAAAAATTCCAAAAGAGAATACAAAGATTAGAACACAAGCTGGAAAATCTGAGAAAAATAATGATGTGATAAAAAAAGAGAATGGAAGAAAACATTCAATAATATATGTTAAAATATTAAAGAAAAAAGGCAAAAAAATGGATGAACACATGAAAGAGCTACCATAAAAGAAGTCAACCTGGAAAATACAACTCACATCTAATTTGAATCATCAGACTCCCATTTATAACATGGGAAATAATTAACCCTGGGGAAAAATGATATTCCTTTAACCCATAACATTTCTTAGTTGTATCAGTAGCTTTCTTTGCTTGCTTTTTCATCATTATCTCTACTTCTTGTTGTTGCCTGTCCTTTTTACCAAATACTAAGCTAAAGAAAAGGCTTCCTTCCATATGCTGCACTTATTCCAGTGGTCTACTTCTCTGTTTTTAGCTCACGCAAATTTGTTTTGTTGATTACTGCCTGTAGTATAGTTTAACATCTGACATTACTATCTTTGCAGCAAGTTTCTTTCCTATATGCTTCATTTCCAAAATAAAAAAGAACTGATTTAAATTTATAAGCACTAGAATCATTCACCAGTTGATAAATGGCCAAAGGATATGAACAGGCAATTTTCAAAAGAAGAAATATGAGCTATCAATATCCACATGAGAATATGTTTCAAATATTGAATAATTAGAAGCTATTTAGCATTTAAATAAAATTAGGTAAAAATCTATTTAAATTAAATTTTTTATTTAAAATTAATTTCTAAGCAAAATAAAATTAAATCTAAAATATTTAACAATTAGAGAAATGCAAATTAAAATAACTCTAAGACTCCACTTCACAATCATTGCATTGGCAAAGATGCAAATCAACATTTAGTCAAATCATCAAGCATTTGTTGAGGAAGTTATAATGTGTCACGTTTTGTGCCATATACTGGGTATACAATGGTAAGAATCAATCTTTGTTCTTGAGGGACTCACAGTTTAATGGAAAAGATGTTACACAAGCATCTATATATAAACAATATATATACAAGTTAAATTGAAGAATCTTTCAGGGGAATGAAACTAAAAAATAAATGGAAAAAACAAAATGAAAGGAAAATGACAAGGTTGAAGGAGATGAACACAACAATGAACTATTAATGGATCTATGAATTAATCTAATCATTCCAGAAAGCAATTAGAAATATTCTCAAAGAATCAGCTACTAAGCATGGATCTCAAAAAAATTTAAAGGAAATGGGAAAAGACATATAAAAATATTCATAGCAGCTCTTTTTTGTGGAGACAGAATTGGAGACTAAAGTGAAGCCTTTCAATTAGAATTTGCAAAATAAATTGTGACATAAAATAATATTGAACTAGATACAATTAATCAATAGATCTCTATTAAGCCTTTACTATTAAGCCAGGCACTGTGATAAGTGTTGGGGACACAAAAGGAGAAAAAACAATTCCTGCCCTTAGGGAGTTTATTTATATATATTTAATGTTTTATTTTTCCAATTACATATAATGATAATTTTCAACATACATTTTGTGAAATTATAATATCCAAATTGTTTCTCTCCCTCTCTTCCTCCCACCATCCCTGACATAGTAAGCAATTTGATTTGAATTTTACATAAATAATAATGCATGACACGTTTCTATATTGGTCATTGTTTTGAGATAATATTTACATGAAACCAATTTTTGATAAATTGTTCTTAGTTTTCATTCATCCTTTCATATTTTCCTAAAATGACTCTTTTCACCTATCTTTTTTAATTGTTTTTTTTTCAAGGCAAATAATATCCAGCTAGTATTTTCTTTCCTTCTCTGTATTTATCTTTAATGTATACTGACATTCATTTTTATTGTCATTTTCTGATAAAGGTCATTCTCTTTGGCAGAGAAATGAGAAGGAAAATAAGAATCCAACTTCTCTCTGTTGTCAGTTATTGCCAGCCCATCCATTACAAGGAGAACTATACTCACTTTCTTTATCTTTATCTTTCACTTATTATAGAGAAAAATAAATAAACAGAACTTTTGGTTGTACTTGCCTTCCTTTAACAACTTCAGTTCACTCTGAACTTGAACATTCCTGATCCTATTTTTTATAGAACTATGCTACACTGTGGTATTCACCTATTACCTACTCTTATTATTGTCTTCTCAACATATCTTCTAAAAAATAAGTTAGTTGTCAAATTCCCTTTTTATCCATATTTGTTTTTCTGACAAATCTTTTTCCTTTCCTCATTTCAATGGTTTCTCATTTTACTTCTGGAATTTATACCGCAATTTTTTGAGTTGTTGAGTTGTTCCTGGGCTGATTTTCCTTGGAGAATTTTAATCCATTTAAAATTTAATTTCCCATAGTTGATGTTACATGTCATGTCTGTCATTTGTGATGTTTCTTAAAGTCCTCTTCTATTTCCTCTCTGACTCAGTGCTCTGTAGTAAATTCCACTGGCAAAACATCATTTCCTCCTTCTCCTTGGATCTTCAAGCACATATTTTTCATTATATTTCCCTTTTGGTTCCTAAATTTCCTCATCCAATATATATTACCCAATTTTTACATAATCTGTTTCTTTTTAATAAAGCATATCCTTCCAGATCCACATAGTAGTCATATGTTTTATCCAGTCAAGTCTCAGTCAAAACTATGAAATAAAATTTGCCTTCTTGAATCTGGACCTCTAGTTCCCTTTCCATCTAGTCTAAATTTTGAGTGATTTTTTCATTCTTTTTATTACTGGATATTTTAAAATTTGGGACCCTGTTAATTTCCAAGTATCTCGGCCTTTTTTTCTACTTGTACCATTGTAGCTACTTTCTATGGCAGTGGTTCACAAAGGTGTTTTTTTTTTCCCCATAGCACCATGAGAAAATAGAGGACACTGAAGTCAACAATAAAAAGGGACCCCAAGGTATCAAACACCTTGAAACCATTTCCCAGGACTTAGAATTCTTCCTTTTCCTCCTACACTTCTTTATATTATTTATATTCTTTGTTCTTTGTATCTTTGGGTCTAACAGTAGAGAAAGTATCTTTGCATATAATATATACATATTATTATATTCATATATATGAAGAGCATATATATATATTCATATATATATGTATATATGAAGAGCAATGCCATTGTGAGTTCTTCAGAACAAAATATGAAAGAGTGATTAATATATGTAGCTAGGTGGGAGAGTTATGAATGTGAAATTCTTATTTCTATTTTGGATGTTTTCAGAGGGCAACAAGAGAAACAGCACATGACATCCTTGAGATCCACTTCTCGATGAAATCTAGTTTGGTAGTACCCTTTCCCAATTTACCTTACTCTAAAGCCATTTGGATTATAATTGTAAGATATCTCACAAATCAATTTTAATAAACAATCAAGAAGAAATATTTCATGTAATTGTCAGGCACTGCATCAAGTGATGGGAACACAAAAACTTGGATCTTGATTGAGATATAAAGAAAGTTGTATGAAAAGGCAGTGTAGCCCAATTCTCTCTAAGAGTTACTTTTTTAAAAAAAATGACTCAGGAAGAGTGACTGAGTAATAAACTACAGTGGTACATTTTTCTACTCATGATCACAGATTCAGTCCACAGGCAAATAATCAGGCAGGGACTTCAAACAGGGGCAAGCACACTTCACTGTTTCTTCTGAGTTCATGGTAAGAGCTCAGATTAGGCCACCAACACTGGTTCGGTTCTTTAGAGGAATAACAAGGGGAAGGACGAGGGATTTCAAGATTGAAATAAATCTATGGCTTTGACACTTCCAGAATTCCTCAGCTATTGGATAAGGTATAAAGTCAACAATTATTGAATAGAGTTTTGAACAGGGGCAAGCACACAGTTATGTTGCCTAGTCCCAACCTAAGGTCAATAGCCTGCAAATCTCATACTAAGAAGGCAGTTATCAGATTTTTTCATAGAGCAATTCACTTATGGCATTTTGCCATATATGGATTATGCCACATAAGGATTTTGCACCACCCCAGCTTAGTGTACTCCTGAGATCCTTGAATATTACATGATCAGTCAATTAATTAATTAATACAAATGTGTTAAGCATCTCCTTTGTGCCAAGCAGAGGTAAATGTACAAATAATGTTGAAGTAGGAGTTCAAATAATATAGTTAAATACTACATAATGCTCCAACATTCCTTCTAAAATTGTTCAGAACTTAGATTAATGCAAATTCCCTTTTCAGGAAGTAAGGCTAGAAAGTATGAATAAACAGAAAAAGATACTAACAATTAATCACTTCCAAATAACTACAAACAATGCATCAATGTAAAAAACATCCAAAAACTCAACCAGAATTCTATAAGAAATTAATAGATAAAATTATATTTAAAAGAAATAAAAATTATATTTAAAAGAAATAAGAACTCTAGAGGAAAGCATCTGAAAAGAAAAGAAAATTTTAGCAGAAAATAAGAGTTGGCAATTCATAAGACATCAGATTTTATGCAAATACAGATTCATGAAGATTCAAATGGACTTAATAGAAGCTAATCTTTCTCCTAAAGATGATAAGAAACTAGCCAAATCAAGTAAAAGTTCCAAAAATAACTAGTCAATAAATAAGTGTTTACATTTATTAAGTGGTTACTATGTTCAAGGTACTTAACTAAGCACTGGAGAAAGCATAATCCCTGTTCTCAAGTAATTTATATTTGAATGAGGGTGACAGACAAGCAACTGGGCACATATAAGATATATAAAATGAAACTGGAAGATATCAGAGTGAAGGCACTAACACTTAAGTGAGGGAAGGTCAAAATAGCCTAATCTTCATGCAGAAGATAAATCTTGGAGACTTCTAAAATTCTGGTGAACTGAGAACTTACAAAATGATTAGTCAATGTTTCTAAACATTTTTATAGATACTGAGGATTTTAAAAAAGATAATCAAGTTTACATTAGAGTTAGATTGAACTAGCCAATGAGAGTCTATTTTTTTAAACATTAGTTTATTTGGTCATTTCCAAACATTATTCATTGGAAACAAAGATCATTTTCTTTTCCTCCCCTCCCCCCACCTCTCCCATAGCCGATGCACGATTCCACTGGGTATCACATGTGTTCTTGATTCAAAAGCATTTCCATGTTGTTGGTATTTGCACTAGAGTATTCATTTAGAGTCTCTCCTCAGTCATATTCCCTCAACCCCTGTAGTCAAGCAGTTGCTTTTCATAAGTGTTTTTAATCCCACAGTTTATCCTCTGCTTGTGGATAGTGTTTTTCTCCTAGATCCCTGCAGATTGTTCAGGGATATTGCATTGACACTAATGGAGAAGTCCATTACATTTGATTGTACCACAGTGTATCAGTCTCTGTGTACAATGTTTTCCTGGTTCTGCTTCTTTCACTCTGCATCACTTTCTGGAGGTTGTTCCAGTCTCCATGGAATTCCTCCACTTTATTATTCCTTTTAGCACAATAGTATTCCATCACCAACATATACCACAATTTGTTCAGCCATTCCCCAATTGAAGGGCATCCCCTCATTTTCCAATTTTTGGCCACCACAAAGAGCGCAGCTATGAATATTCTTGTACAAGTCTTTTTCCTTATTGTCTCTTTGGAGTACAAACCCAGCAGTGCTATGGCTGGATCCAAGGGTAGACAGTCTTTTAGCGCCCTTTGGGCATAGTTCCAAATTGCCCTCCAGAATGGTTGGATCAATTCACAACTCCACCAGCAATGAATTAGTGTCCCTACTTTACACATCCCCTCCAGCATTCATTACTTTCCATAGCTGTCATGTTAGCCAATCTGCGAGGTGTGAGGTGGTACCTCAGAGTTGTTTTGATTTGCATCTCTCTGATTATACGAGATGTAGAACACTTTTTCATGTGCTTATTAATAGTTTTGATTTCTTTGGCTGAGAACTGCCTGTTCATGTCCCTTGCCCATTTATCAATTGGAGAATGGCTTGGTTTTTTCTACAATTAATTTAGCTCTTTGTAACTTTGAGTAATTAAACCTTTGTCATATGTTTTTATGAAGATTGTTTCCCAATTTGTGGCTTCCCTTCTGATTTTAGTTACATTGGTTTTGTTTGTACAAAAACTTTTTAATTTGATGTATTCCAAATTATTTATTTTGCATTTTGTTACTCTTTCTAAGTCTTGCTTGGTTTTAAAAACTTTCCCTTCCCAAAGGTCTGACATGTATGCTATTCTGTGTTCACCTAATTTTCTTATAGTTTCCTTCTTTATGTTCAAGTCATTCACCCATTTTGAATTTATCTTGGTGTAGGGTGTGAGGTGTTGATCTAAACCTAATCTTTCCCACATTTCCTCCAATTTTTCAAGCATGTTTTATGAAATAGTGGATTTTTGTCCCCAAAACTGGGATCTTTGAGTTTGTCATATACTGTCTTGCTGAGGTCACTTACCCTGAGATTATTCCACTGATCCTCCTTTCTGTCTCTTAGCCAGTACCAAATTGTTTTGATGACCGCTGCTTTATAATATAGTCTGAGATCTGGGACTGCAAGGCCCCCTTCCTTTGTATTTTTTTTCATTTCCCTGGGATATCCTTGATCCTCTGTTCTTCCAAATGAACTTTGTTATGTTTTTTTCTAAATCAGTAAAAATTTTTTTTGGAAGTTCAATGGGTATGGCACTAAATAGATAAATGAGTTTGGGTAGGATGGTCATTTTTATTATATTGGCTCATCCTACCCATGAGCAGTTGATGTTTTTCCAATTGTTCAAGTCTAGTTTTAGTTGTGTGGAGAGTGTTTTGTAGTTGTGTTCATATAGTTCCTGTGTTTGTCTCCGGAGATAGATTCCGAGGTATTTTATTTTGTCTAAGGTGATTTTGAATGGGATTTCTCTTTCTAGTTTTTGCTGCTGAGCTGTGTTGGAGATATATAGAAAAGCTGATGACTTATGTGGGTTTATTTTGTATCCTGCAACTTTGCTAAAGTTGTTGATTATTTCAATTAGCTTTTTGGTTGAATCTCTAGGATTCTTTAAGTAGACCATCATGTCATCTGCAAAGAGTGATAACTTGGTCTCCTCCTTGCCTATTTTGATGCCTTCAATTTCTTTTTCTTCTCTAATTGCTACTGCTAGTGTTTCTAGTACATTGTCAAATAGTAGAGGTGATAATGGGCATCCTTGTTTCACTCCTGATCTTATTGGGGATGCATCTAGTTTATCCCCATTGCAAATGATATTAGTTGATGGTTTTAGATATATACTGCTTATTATTTTTAGGAATGACCCTTCTATTCCTATGCTTTCTAGTGTTGTTAATAGGAATGGATGTTGTATTTTATCAAAGGCTTTTTCTGCATCTATGGAAATAATCATGTGATTTTTGTTGGTTTGCTTGTTGATGTGATCAATATGGATGGTTTTCCTAATGTTGAACCAGCCCTGCATCCCTGGTATAAATCCTACTTGATCATGGTGAATGACTCTTCTGATCACTTGCTGGAGTCATTTTTCTCACATCCTATTTAAGATTTTTGCATCTATATTCATTAGGGAGATTGGTCTATAATTTTCTTTTTCTGTTTTTGACCTGCCTGGCTTTGGAATCAGTACCATATTTGTGTCATAGAAGGAATTTGGTAGAACTCCCTCTTTGCTTATTATGTCAAATAGTTTGTATAGTATTGGGGGTTAGCTGTTCTTTGAATGTTTTATAGAATTCACTGGTGAATCCATCAGGCCCTGGGGATTTTTTATTAGGAAGTTCTTTGATGGCCTGTTGGATTTCTTTTACTGATATGGGATTATTTAAGAATTCTATTTCTTCTTCTGTTAGGCTAGGCAATTTATATTTTTGTAAATATTCATCTATATCACCTAGGTTGGGATATTTATTGCCATATAGTTGGGCAAAGTAGTTTTTAATGATTGCCTTAATTACCTCTTCATTGGAGGTGAGGTCCCCCTTTTCATCCTTGAGGCTGTTAATTTTCCTTTCTTCTTTCTTTTTTTAATTATATTGACCATATACATTGACATACAATAGTACTTTGTCTATTTTGTCTATTTTTTCAAAGTATCAGCTTCTAGTCTTGTTTATTAATTTTATAGTTCTATCACTTTTGATGTTATTCATTTCTCCCTTACTTTTTAGGATCTCTAGTTTGGCTTTCATCTGGGGGTTTTTAATTTGTTCACTCTCAAGTTTTTTGATTTGCATTTCCAATTCATTGATCTCTGCCCTCCCTAATTTGTTATTATATGCACTCAAGAATATGAATTTTCCTCTAAGTACTGCTTTGGCTGCATCCCATAAGGTTTGAAAGGATATCTCACCATTCTCATTTTCCTCCATGAAATTATTAATTTTTTCTATGATTTCTTCTCTAACTTACTGATTTTGGAGTGTCATATTATTTAATTTCCAATTAAATTTTGATTTGGCTCTCCATGTACCCTTACTGATTGATATTTTTATTGCCTTATGATCTGAAAAAGTTGCATTTATTATTTCTGCTTTTCTGCATTTGAATGCCATGTTTCTGTGACCTAGTATATGATCTATTTTTGTGAATGTGCCATGTGGTGCTGAGAAGAAGGTGTATTCCTTTTTGTCCCTATTTATTTTTCTCCATATGTTTATTAACTCTAATTTTTCTAAGATTTCATTCACCTCTTTTACCTCTTTCTTATTTATTTTTTCGTTTGATTTATCTAAATTTGATAGTGGTTGGTTCAAGTCTCCCACTAATATGGTTTTACTGTCTATTTCCTCCTTCAATTTTCCTAGTTTCTGCATTAGAAATTTGGATGCTATACCATTTGGTGCATACATGTTGATTAGTGATATTTCCTCATTGTCTATACTCCCATTTAACAGAATATATTTACTTTCCCTATCCCTTTTGATCAGGTCTATTTTTGCTTTGGCTTTGTCAGATATCATGATTGCAACTCCTGCCTTCTTTCTATCAGTTGAGGCCCAAAAGGTCTTACTCCATCCTTTAATTCTAACCTTGTGAGTATCAACCCACCTCATATGCGTTTCTTGAAGACAACATATGGTAGGGTTTTAGGTTCTAATCCAATCTGCTATTTGCCTACGTTTTATGGGTGAGTTCATTCCATTCATGTTCAAAGTTATGATTGTCACTTTTGGATTCCGTGCCATTTTGATATCTTCCCCTAGTTCTGACCTTTCTTCTTTAGCTATAACTTTTTAAACCAGTGATTTACTTTAGTCAGTACCCCTAGTCCCCTCCCTTGATATTCTTCCCTTTCTAGCCCCTCCCTTTTTATGCTCCCTCCCCTTCCCCCCTCTCCTTCCCTCCCTTTTTATATTCCCTCCCCCTCACCCTCCTTAATTTTCCTTTCTTTCTTACTCTGTTGGATAAGATAGAATTCAGGATCCCAATACATCTGGATGTTCTTCCCTCTCAGAGTTGATTTCACTGAGAGTAAGATTTAAGTAATACCACTTCATGCTCTCTTCCTCTCCTTCTCATATGACAGTTCTTCCCCTCCCCTTCCCATGTGTATCTTTGTATGGGAAAGATTATTCTATTTAGTCCCCCCCCATTTCTTGAATAAATCTTAGTATCATCGACTATTCCCCCTCCCTTTTTCTTTCTTTGCCCCCCCTTTCACCAAATCTTCATGATGCCCCAATCTTTCCCTATGCATGATTCTTCTAACTACTCTTATGATGCATACAATTTTTGAGAGTTACACAATACATTTCCCCCACATATTAATATATATATATAATTTGATGTAAATGCAGTTCTTATAGAAGAGAGTTTGACTTAAAGAAAAAGATAAGATTTATCTCCTTTTCCCTTTCTTTCATATTTACTTTTTCATGTTTCTCTTGCTTTCTGTGATTGGATATCAAATTTTCCACTAAGTTCTGGTCTTTTCTTAGCAAATGCTTGGAAATCTTCTATTTTGTTGAATGCCCATACTTCCCCCTGGAAGTATATAGTCAGTTTTGATGGGTAGTTGATTCTTGGTTGGAGACCCAGCTCTCTTGCCTTTCTAAATATCATGTTCCATGCTTTGCGGTCTCTTAGCGTGTTAGCTGCTAAGTCATGTGTGATCCTTATAGGAGCCCCTCTATATCTGAAGCTCCTCTTCTTGGCTTCTTGTAGGATTTTCTCCTTTGCTTGGAAGCTCTTGAATTTGGCGATTACATTCCTGGGGGTTGTCTTTTGGGGATTTAGTATAGAGGTGTTCTATGAACCCTTTCTATTTCTATTTTGCCCCTTTGCTCCAGAACATGTGGGCAATTTTCTTCTATAATCTCCTGTAGTATAGCATCGAGATTTTTGTTTATCTCTGGTTTTTCGGGTGGACCAATAATCCTCAAGTTGTCTCTTCTTTCTCTGTTTTCCTGGTCTGTTACCTTATCAGTGAGATATTTTATGTTTTCTTCTAATTCATTAATTTTTTGGCTTTGCTTTATTAACTCTTGCTGTTTTGTAAGCTCACTGTCTTCCAGTTGCTTATTTCTGGTCTTTAGGGACTGGATTTGTTTTTCAACTTGTTCTACCTTTTTTTTAGAGACTTCCAGCTCTTTCTCCAATTGTGAAGTCTTGTTTATCATACTGCTGATCTCTTTCTCCCATTTTTCTTTCCAGAAGGTTTCCATCTTTTAGATAAGCTCCAATTTGAGTTCTTCTAGAGCTTGTGGATAATTTCCATTTTGGGAGGCCTGTTTTGATTTTGTTTGGATTTCATCCTCTTTCTCTTCTTTTCCTTGGGTACTCCCACCATAAAAGTTTTCAATAGTCACTTTTTTCCCTTTCTTCTTGGAGGCTTGATTTTGGGCCATGTGTGCCATTCCTTTGGTGATTTTATTCCCCTTTCCTTTTTGGTCTGGGGTCTGGGTGATATGGGTGGGTTTTCTGTGAATTTAGGTTGCCTCAGACTAGTTCTTCCCAGCCTCTGGGGTTTCTTAGAGTGCCGGCCCCTGTGCTCAGCACAACCGCCCCTGTGTTCAGTATGCCCACCCCTGTGTTCTGTGATCTCTTCTAGCCCGTGTGCAGGAATCTCCTGTAAAACCGCTGAGGAGTGGAACTCTGGTATTCCCTGTCAGTTCCCAGGGAGCCTGGCTTGCCCCCCCTTCACTACAGCGAGGGGCATTGCTTTGGCCTTAGGCAGTTTTTACAGACTCTCGAGACTCCTCACTGTTCCCAGTTTGCAGGGAGCTCTCTGTCTATGTGCTCTCCAGTTCCCAGGGTTCTCCCGTGGAACCACCCTGAGAGGTTATTTCCTAGCAGTCTTTAGATCCAAAGGACCCTGGTGTCCCCCCCACCCCCAGACAGAGACATTCCTCACTCACTCACTGTTCCAGTGAGTGCTCTGATACCCTACTCTGGTTTGGTGGGGGAGGTGGGTGGGGAAAGGCGGCTCAGTTCACGTTTTTGTGCAAGCTTTTCCTCCTTCTTATAGTGTGGAAATGTTCAAACCCAACGTACCTTCGTTTCTGTGGGGTACTGGAGAGTCCCTCCATTCTTCCAAAGGTGATTTTTATGCTCTTTTGAGGTAGTCTATTTCGCTCGCTGATGGGGAGAGGAAGCGAGTCGTGTGTAGATTGCAACCATATTTACTCAGAGTCTATTTTAAAATTTTTAATGTGAAGCATTTATACACTGGAAATCAACAAATGGTATAACTGAGATCTTGATTTATTGTTCTGTTGATTATCTTGACTTCTTAAAATATTTAGTGTATAATTATTTTTTCAGAGAAATTGTTGCTCAATTTTTATTGGCACATTGATAAAAATGTTTATAAAATGTCTATCCCTGAAGAACCTCAGTAGCATACACTCAGGAGACTGGTCTCTTCTTGTACTCTGGTTCAATTTGCCCCTATTCCTAATTCATAAGAAAAATTTTAAGACAAAGATTATTGAGCCTCCCTAAAAGTAACTAACAGGCTTATAGATTTATACCTAAAAGTGACTTAAGAAGACATCAATTGCCTCCTTTTATAGATGAGGGAAATAAGTCTAAGATAAGTTAAATGACTCGTTCAAGATCATGTCATTTAAAAATGCCAGACATTAAATTGGAATATACTATATTTTTGACTCCAAGTCCAACATCCCAATCATTATGACACTTTGGTACACTTTGCTACACGTCTCTTAATGTCACATGAGTCCCTTCTACAAATGTGTTCATTGTTTAACAAAAAGTTATCATGTATAATATTGCTATTTACTTTTTCCAACAATTACAAAAATATTTAATATGACTCATCAGCATACATTGATCATTCTTAAAACATGAAACACTGACAAAATATCCTTAATTTTGGTCTTCCATGGGACATATTCATTTGGCTAAACAGCTTCCATTTTCATCTCTTTCTGCAGTGTCTCATAAGAAACTCAAGGTCCAGGTCTTCTGAGTAATCAGAGTATGGTGCATCCTCCCTAGCAGTGGATTTTCTTTTCCTTGTAAACCTGTTCCTGGATCCCATACTTCTACACCACACAATTTCATCCTTGAACTTCCCCCAGTGCATGGTACCTCTTTTCCCCAGAACATTCAACTATACTAGTAGACTTTTCAGCAAGGAATTTCTCTCTATAAGACCTCTCCCTTTCATTGATGAGTTCCTACATTTTCTGAAGGAGCTCTATCCCTGGCCCTCAACCTTCAAAACCAAGTCCTTGCAGCAGGTACCTTCATTGCTTCTTGCCTGCTGGTTTTTACCTACCTTTTGTGTGTTTTCTTCCCTCATTAAAATGTAAGATCATTGAGGGAAAAGGACTATTTCTTTTTTGCTTATATTTTTATGTCTAGTATGTTATAGGCACTTAATAAATGGTTGTTTTCTTCCTTCATTCCTCTGAAAAAGTAGTTCCAGAGAATTTGTACCACTTTCACTAAGCAACCAGGAACTCCTGACCTCTTGATTTCCTAAGGTAGAGACTAAGGTAAGAAAAATCCATCTTAGCACTACTGTTTAAGTCACTTGTTCCCAAGGAAAATAATACAAATATGAAGAAATAACTAGTCTTGAGATCCAGTCAGAGATACATCAAAGTCAGCACATATATTCACTCCATGTGCAGGAATTTGATGAAGCTACCTCTGGGATGGTGGAGATAAAGAAATTGTCCCCTATGACCCAACTTGAAATCCAAAGTGGAGCTGGAATTAGATGTCTCATCAATAGCCATCTAACTGAAAATTTAAGTAAAAATCTCAATATCAACTTTTGTTGGAGATATAATGGTTTCTGTAAGTATTGAACCTTATTTAATATTTTATACTAAAAATTAGCTATATAGACAAATGATTTCACCTACATTCTCCCCATTTGTGCAGCTTTGATAAGGTAGGAATAACTGCCAAAATTTTTTTTCTAAGTTAAGACAAGGAGTGAATGAATTGGGGAAAAGGTGGGTGAGTTTTTAAACAGTATTTCTCAGATAGATATCATCTATCCTTTTCATATTTCATCCTTTTGCCTTATATTTTATCAGTGTTTAATTCTGTTGCAGCTCTACTCAAGGGACTTTGTTTTAATCATATGTTACTCCTAAGTAAACTTCATTTTACATGCTTAATATTGCTTTACTCTGAGGCTTGAACATATGGAAGAGATATTTTTAAATCACAGTTCAGCTTGGTTACAGAGATTTTTTTAATATGTGCTAAAAACAACTTTAAGTTTTATTTTTCATTTAGATAATGGTATCTTATCTTAGATGAAAAATAAAATATGAAATAATTTTAATACAGCTAACATAAATTTTTTTAAAATTATTCTATTACATCCATTTGAATGGGCAGTACCTTGAATCAGTCTACCAATATAAGTATTTATATCTGTATGTATCCTACCTTTATATTTATTTCACTTACATGGATACATTAATCCTTGCATCTTTATCATCTACCTATGTCATTTATGCCTAAATCAACATCCATCTACATGTATTTACATATAAGGCCTACAGACAAACATATAAGGCCTGAGTATATATAAATGAGTAAGAGGAAGAGACAGAAGTAGTAAATTTCAAAACATATTTTTATGTTTCGAATTGCTTCAAAAGTCCATTCTTTCAACAACTATATTTTGTAAATAATAACATGTGTTTTCAAGTCTTAGATCTCCATGATTTCAGAAGAATTCAATTTTGGAATCATAGTATCAGAATCCCAGAATTTGAAAGTTGGAAGGGATTTCAATGCCCATTCAGGCCCAATCAATACCAGAAAAAGAATTCTGATTTCTAAAGAATGCCCAAATTCTAAATTTCTGACAATATATCTGGCTCTTTTCCTTAAAGATTTTCAATAAAGGGTTACCCAATAAGTCCTGAGTCCATTGCAAGTTTAGACATCTTTAATTTTTATTTTTTTCCTTGCACAAAGTAAGGAAAATATCTAAATATGTCTTTCTGCAGCTTCTCCTTATCCCTTTTGGGCTAAAAAAAGAAAAACTCTAACTCTCTTTTGCCATTCTTCAAATGCTCACAGATATGTATCATTTCTTGCCCTAAGTCATCTCTCCTTAGAACTAAAAAGTCTCATTTTCTCCACCATTTCCTCATATTGGATAAATTCAAACCTTTTCACTATCCTAATTGCTCTCCTCTCAATACATCTCTATCTTATCAAAATCCTTCCCAAAACATGACACAAAGAACTGAATACAATACTTTGGATGTGATCTAAATATGATTAAATACAGTGGGAAAACAAATAGAAAATTAATATAGTCCATACTCTCAATGAGATCACCTTCTTATAGAGGAGACAAAGACTATTACTATCTTTTGGCTCCATGGGTATCTTTTCTTCCCTGGGGCCTTGGGAGACACTCATCAGTAGTGAGCATTAGTTGAATGAAGATACAGCAAAAAAAAAAAAAACTGAGGAGGAGTAGTCACAAAAGGTAAGAGGAAAATCTGGAAAGTGTAAATTCATGAAAAAAAACAAAACAAACTAGAGAGCATAGAATGTCCAAGACAAGAGGATGATTGATATTTCCAAAGGCTACTGGGAAGTCAAAGATGAGAATATGTCTTTAGATATAGTAAATGAGCTCATTGGTGACTTTGGAGAGAGTTGGATTTCATTTGAATTATGAGATCCAAAGCCTGATTACATATGGTTTAGAGTCAAGTAAAAGTAAAGGAAGTATAACTATTTAGTGTTGGTGTCTTTCTCAATGAATGTAGATGAGAAAGTAAGGAAAGATAAAGGATGATAACTAGTGGAGATAGATCAAGGGAGGGTATATTTTTAAGAATAGGGGAGTCATGGACATATTTGTAAGTAAAAGGGAAAGCTGTAGATAGGAAAAGCCTGAAAATAAAGGAGTAAAAATCATAAAGTTGTCAACATGCTAGAGAGCACAAGAAGTGATGTGTTCATATGTGTAAGTCAAAGGATTCCTTTGACAAAGAAAATGACCAGTTTCAAAAGAAATGAGAATGAAGTTGTAAATAATGGGAGAAGCTGTCACAGTAATTTGAGATAAGGAAAAGGGGAGAAAATCAAACCTTCAATGGAGGGCTTCAATATTTTCTATGACATAGGTGGTGAAGTCTTCAGATTAGAGAATATACTGAATAGGTGTCATAGAAAGCTTTGGGTGGGTAAAAGTTTATAATAGACACTACAAAAATTGGATGATAAATTGATTATAGAGATATTGCATTGTTGTAGATAAAGGTGAGAATTTATAAGATAAATTTGCCATGAACCTAGTAAGTTACAATTTCAAGTTTTCTTTATTTCCATTCATCAGTATATGACTAGGAGTGAGCAAGGCAAATGTTAGAAATAAGCTAAAGTTGGCAAGTTATTACTGTTAATTACACAAGAGGGCAATAAATTTAAGTAAGGAAGATAATGTAGAATTGAATCAATTTGCCAATAAGTCATGGTAGGGAAAGGGAAAAAATAGTCCAGGAATGATACCCATTGAAAGAATTAAAGTTAGAGGAACTAGAGATCAAGATGAGAATAAAGAAAAGACTGAATAATAAAGCATAGGCAAAAAGGTAATAATAAAAAAGTATGATCAGATAAAATATTTCTTAATTATTAATATGGAAAATAGAACACTTAGTGATGGCAAGATCAAGAGTATTGCCATCTTTTTTGTGCAGAAGAGGTAAAGTGGAGAAGTAAGTCATGTAAACTGAGTAGACTGAAAAACTGGAAAGTAGCAGATTATTTGAGGAAAGAACAGTATGCCTGTTGATGTCATCTTACATGAAAGTAGGAATTAAAGTGGAAGTAACATCTATAAGCCAAGCACTTTACTAATTTATGAAGAAAAGGGAATGTCTTGGGGGTGGGGGGAAGGCAGTAAGTAATGGCCACCAGCATCTGTATTGGGTAATAAATTTAAATAGCATGAACTTAAAAAGACAAAACATTGGTGAATAATAATGGTATAATCTGGAACTGGTAATGGGAGCAAGTAGTATTCCTACTTTCCCACCATGAGTTGGAGGAAGGAGTATAAGTGAAAGTGCAGTCATTATTAGAGAGGATGGTGATGGATGAAGTGTCATTAGGAGTGAGCCAAAATATAGAAGCAGAAAGAGAGGAAAAAAGTTTAAGATGAAAACACCTTTGTTAATTATCAAGAAGATATTCCAAAAAAGCAGAGCAGATGGGGCAGATAGATATGGAGCAGAACATAGGAAGGGATGAGCAAGAGGGGAAAGGGTTGAGAGGATTTAAATGAGAAAGTTGTTAGTGGGGTTTATTTGTGAGCAGTTGGAAGAGCAGAATTATTGGAATGATGATATGCTGCAGTGTAAGCATTTTAACCATTAAAGAGTGAGTTCATGTGAAAAAAAGTCCATCTAGAAAAATATATATTATTTCTCCCACTTCTTTTGGCATCACCAAAATTTCAGGTTCAAGAAGTCTTCAAACACTCAATCTGCATATTTATTAGTCTATCATATGCAGTATGTACATTGAATGCATAGTTTTCTAGTGTTCCTCCAACAGGACCAACTGGTCATGATATAGGTCACTGGAGAAGGGGTCTGAATGAAGATTGAAATGTACCATTCTTCATTTTATTTCCTCCATTATTTTTCTCTAATGCATGCAATCTATGTCTCATTTCACCACATTATAGAGAAATATGTATTGTGTAATTATATATATATATATATTATATACACATATTATATATATATATATATTTATATATATATATATATACACATACAAACTACATCCTATCACTTGCTTTCTTGGGCAATGGGGAAGTCTGCAAGGGAAGGAGAGAGGGAACATGGATTATAAAATTTCAGAAAATATGTTTAAAATTGTACTAACATGTAGTCTGGAAAAATTTTAAAAGAAAAGCCTAATTCAAACCTAAGAGCTCTAATTTTTGTAGAGAATAACACCCCCCCCTGTTATTTAGAATGATACTGGCAAATTCAATTGGTTTCTGATAACCATCATTCCCTTAGTATAATATTGTTCCCCAAATATTGGTCTAGTTTTCTGAAATGGTTCTCATGAATTGCTTCTAAGACTTACTTACAGGCTAGCTTGGACACTTTGATATCTATTCTCTCTCTCTCTCTCTCTCTCTCTCTCTCTCTCTCTCTCTCTCTCTCTCTCTCTCTCTCTCTCTCTCTCTCTCCTTCTGTCTTTCTCTGTCTTTGTGTTTCTGTTTCTCTGTTTCTATCTCTGTGTGTCTCTCTTATTTTCTCACTGTTTTTCTTTGTATATATCTGTCTCTGTATCTCTCCATCCCTAATTTTTTCCTTTGTTTTTCTTTTAACAACAATATTTTATTTTTCTCCAATTACATGTAAAAACAATTTTTAAGATGGATTTAATTTTTTATTCCAAATTCTCTCTCTCTCCATCCTACATGTCTTCTCCCAATCCCTCCCACCACTCTCCTTTCTCTGAGATATTAGGCAATTTAATATAAATTATTTCATGTTCAATAATGTAAAAAAGTTGACATATTAGTCATTTTGTGGAAGAGATCTTAAATTTTTAAAAAAGAGGAAAAATAAAAAAGTGAAATATAGTATATTTCAGTTCACATTCAAACTACATTACTTCTCTCTTGGAGAGCAGATGGCATTTTTCATCATGAGTCTCTGGGATTGTTTTGAATGACTTCCCTTCTGAGAATACCTAGGTCATTCACAGTTGTTCACCAAAAAATATTGTTATCATTTTGTACAATGTTTTTGTGGTTCTCCCTTCATTTTGTACCAGTTCATATAAATATATTTCCAGAATTTTTCCAAAATCATCCTGTTTGTCATTTTTATAACACTACAGTATTCTATCACACTCATATACCACAACTTTTCAGCCATTTCCCAATTAATGGAAAACCCCTCAATTTCCAATTCTTTGCTACTACCAAAAAAGTAACAATAAATATTTTACACAAATAGGTCCTTTCCCTTTTTTTCATTCTTTAGGCTACATGCCTAGTAATTATTTTGATGTATCAAAGATTATGTATAATTTGAAAGTTCTTTGAGCATAATTCCAAATTGTTTTCCAGAGTGGTTAGATAAGATCACACACAACTCCACATAATGTGTATTATGTTCCAATTTTCCTGCATGCTCTCCAACATTTATCATTTTGCTTTTCTCTCATATTGGCCAATCTGATAGGTGTGCAATAGTACCTCAGATGTGCTTTTGTTTCCATTTCTCTAATCAGGAGTTATTTATAGCATTTTTTCATATGACTATATACATGGCTTTAATTTCTCATCTGAAATCTATTTATATATTTTTACCATTTATGAATAGGAGAGTAATTTTTATTTTCTAGAAATTTGACTTAGTTCTCTTTATATTTGAGAAATCATGTCTTTATCACGGAAATTTTGCCTTTATTTTTCTAGCATAAGAGGAAGAGAAATGACCCTTAATCGTGTTTGGAATGCTTGGGTTCCACTGAGGAGTCTCTGCCTACTCCTGATATCCAAATGAACTTTAAAAATAAAAAATTAATAATATGTTAATTTGGCCCTATTTCTACAACTTCCAAGTATAGTTTTTTAAAGTCTTTTTCTTTGGACATGAATTTTAATGTATGATCTTTGGGGTTTTAATTATTTATTTAATTTTTTGTCCATCAAAAAACTTATTTTTTTCTTGTTTACAACTGGTTTATTCTTTGATTTAATTAACTTAATGCAGAGTCCTGGTAAACTTTACACATATATAAATGAAGAAACTGAGTACAGGAAAAAGAAGGCTTTCTTTTTACCCCCAAAGGATACAGTGGCATTCAAGCCTAGAGTTTAGGTCTTTTGGCTTTCATTTAGTAGTTTGTATAATATGCTACTTAGGCTACCCAGCAAAATTCTTTCCTAGGCCAGAAAAAGATGGATAGTTAAATGTTGATGTTGATGTTATTGATGATTATGTTAATGTTGATGTCATTGATGATGCTATTGATGATGTTAATGATGGTGGTGTTGATGATGTTGGTGTTAATGTTGGTACTGATGTTGATGACAATGATGAGGTTGATGGTGATGATGATGTTGATGCTGATGATGTTGTGGTTAATGATGATGGTGGTGATAATGATGATGATGATGATGATGATGATGATGATGACTAAATTTGGAGTTGGAGGTTTTCCTCCCATTTGAACCTTTCTGAAGCTTCCCACTGTAATTATTAAATTTTTCTTGGAGATTGTCTCCAACATCTTTCACGCTTTCATCATATTGGTCTTCTTTCCCCCTCCCCCATGTACTTTTTTGTGAAATATAAAATTATCCCATTTTATTTCTTTTCCCATTTCTCTTAATATTATCCTTTTATCCCTAGTTTATATATATATATATATATATATATAATTTTATTTAATTAGTCAATTTAGAATACTTTTCCTTGGTTACAAGTCATGTTTTTTCCCTCCCCTCCCCCCAACCCCTCCTATACTCAAAGCTCAATTCCACTGTGTTTTACATGTGTCTTTGATCAAAACATATTTTCATATAGTTGATGTTTCCATTACAATGATCATTTAGAGTCTATATCCCAATTTTTTTGCCACCACAAACTGCGTGGCTATGAATATTCTTGTACAAACCTATTTCCTTATTATCTCTTTGGGGTATAAACCCAGCAGTACTCTGGCTGGATCAAAGGGCAGATAGGCTTTTAGTGCCCTTTGGCATAGTTCCAAATTGCCCTCCAGAATGGTTGGATCAATTCACAACTACACCAACAATGCATTAATGTACCAATTTTGCCACATCTGCTACAACATTCATTATTTTCGTTTGCTATCGTGTTAGCCAATCTGATAGGTATGAGGAAGTACCTCAGAGTTGTTTCAATTTTCATTTCTCTGATTATAAGAGATTTAGAATACTTTTTCATGTGCTTATTAATAGTTTTGATTTCTTTATCTGATAATTGTCTATTCATGTCCTGTACCCATTTATCAATTGTGGAATGGCTTGATTTTTTTTTTGTACAATTGATTTACCTATTTATAAATTTGAGTAATTAAACCTTTGTCAGAGGTTTTTGTTATGAAGATTTTTTCCCAATTTGTTTATTCCCTTCTAATTTTGGTTGCATTGGTTTTGTTTGTACAAAACCTTTTTAATTTAATGTAATCAAAATTATTTATTTTATATTTTTTAATTTTTTCTAACTCTTGCTTGGTCTTAAAATTTTTACTTTCCCAAAGATCTGACATATATACTATCCTAATTTGCTTATAGTTTCCTTATTTATATTCAAGTCATTCACACAATCAGAATTTATTGTGGTGTGGGGTATGAGATGTTGATCCAAACCCATTCTCTACCAAATTGTTTTTCAATTTTCCAAGCATATTTTGTCAAATACTGGGTTTTTGACCCCAAAATTGGGATCATTTGGTTTATCATAGACTGTCTAACTGAGATCACTTACCCCAAGTCTATTCCATTGTTCCTCCTTTCTATCTCTCAGCCAGTACCATATTGTTTTGATGACCAATGCTTTATAATATAATTTCCTGCTAGGCTATCTTCCTTCATATTTTTTTCATTTTTTCCCCTGGATATCCTTGATCTTTTGTTCTTCCAAATTAACTTTGTTATGGTTTTTTCTAAATCAGTAAAAAAAAGTTTCTTGTTAGTTTGATGGGTCTGGAACCAAAAAAATGAATAAGTTTGGGTAGGATTGTCATTTTTTTTATGTTAGCTTATCTGACCCATGAGCAATTAAAGTTTTTCCAATTATTTAGATCTAGTTTTAATTGTCTGGAAAGTATTTTGTAATTTGTTCATATAGTTCCAGTGTTTTCCTTGGCAAATAGATTCATAAGTACTTTACTGTCTAGCGTGATTTTAAATTGAATTTCTTTTTCTAATTCTAATTTCTGAGATGTGTTGAAAATATGTAGAAATGCTGATGACTTATTGGGGCTTATTTTTTATCCTGAAATTTTGCTAAAATTGTTGATTTTTTTCAAAATTATTTATTTTACATTTTGTGATTCTTTCTATGTCTTGCTTGGTTTTAAAGTCTTTGCCCTCCCAAAGGTCTGACATGTACACTATTCTGTGTTTACCCAATTTACTTATGGTTTCCTTCTTTATGTTTAAGTCATTCACCCATTTTGAAGTTATCTTGGTGTAGGGTGTCTGTCTTCCAATTTTCCCAGCAGTTTTTATCGAATAGTGGATTTTTGTCCCAAAAACTGGGATCTTTGGGTTTATCGTATACTGTCTTGCTGAGGTCGCTTTCCCCCAGTCTATTCCATTGATCTTCCTTTCTGTCTCTTAGCCAGTACCAAATTGTTTTGATGACTGCTGCTTTGTAATATAGTTTAAGGTCTGGGACTGCAAGGGCCCCATCATATGTGTTTTTTTTTCATTATTTCCCTGGATATCCTTGATTTTTTCTTATTCCAGATGAATTTTCTTATGTTTTTTTCTAAATCAGTAAAGAAATATTTTGGGAGTTCAATGGGTATGGCACTAAATAGATAAATAAGTTTGGGTAGGATGGTCATTTTTATTATATTGGCTCATCCTACCCATGAGCAGTTGATGTTTTTCCAATTGTTCAAGTCTAGTTTTAGTTGTGTGGAGAGTGTTTTGTAGTTGTGTTCATATAGTTCTTGTCTTTGTCTCCGGAGATAGGTTCCGAGGTATTTTATTTTGTCTAAGGTGATTTTGAATGGGATTTCTCTTTCTAGTTTTTGCTGCTGAGCTGTGTTGGAGATATATAGAAAAGCTGATGACTTATGTTTATTTTGTATCCTGCAACTTTGCTAAAGTTGTTGATTATTTCAATTAGCTTTTTGGTTGAATCTCTAGGATTCTTTAAGTAGACCATCATGTCATCTGCAAAGAGTGATAACTTGGTCTCCTCCTTGCCTATTTTGATGCATTCAATTTCTTTTTCTTCTCTAATTGCTACTGCTAGTGTTTCTAGTACATTGTCAAATAGTAGAGGTGATAATGGGCATCCTTGTTTCACTCCTGATCTTATTGGGGATGCATCTAGTTTATCCCCATTGCAAATGATATTAGTTGATGGTTTTAGATATATACTGCTTATTATTTTTAGGAATGACCCTTCTATTCCTATGCTTTCTAGTGTTGTTAATAGGAATGGGTGTTGTATTTTATCAAAGGCTTTTTCTGCGTCTATGGAAATAATCATGTGATTTTTGTTGGTTTGCTTGTTGATGTGATCAAATTGGATGGTTTTCCTAATATTGAACCAGTCCTGCATCCCTGGTATAAATCCTACTTGATCATGGTGAATGACTCTTCTGATCACTTGCTGGAGTCATTTTTCTCACATCCTATTTAAGATTTTTGCATCTATATTCATTAGGGAGATTGGTCTATAATTTTCTTTTTCTGTTTTTGACCTGCCTGGCTTTGGAATCAGTACCATATTTGTGTCATAGAAGGAATTTGGTAGAACTCCCTCTTTGCTTATTATGTCAAATAGTTTGTATAGTATTGGGATTAACTGTTCTCTGAATGTTTGATAGAATTCACTGGTGAATCCATCAGGCCCTGGGGATTTTTTCTTAGGAAGTTCTTTGATGGCCTGTTGGATTTCATTTTCTGATATGGGATTATTTAAGAATTCTATTTCTTCTTCTGTTAGTCTAGGCAGTTTGTATTTTTGTATATATTCATCCATATCACCTAAATTGGTGTATTTATTGCCATATAATTGGGCAAAGTAATTTTTAATGATTGGCTTAATTTCCTCTTCATCGGAGGTGATGTCCCACTTTTCATCTTTGATGCTGTTAATTTGCTTTTCTTCCTTCCTTTTTTTAATCAGATTGACCAGTACTTTGTCTATTTTGTTTTTTTTTAAAGTACCAGCTTTTAGTCTTATTTATTAAATCAATAGTTCTATCACTTTCAATTTTATTAATTTCTCCCTTAATTTTTAGGATTTCAAGTTTGGTTTTCTGCTGTGGGTTTTTAATTTGATTGCTTTCGAGTTTTTTTATTTGCATTTCCAATTGATTGATCTCTGCTCTCCCTAGTTTGTTAATATATGCACTCAGGGATATGAATTTACCTCTGATTACCACTTTGGCTGCATCCCAAAAGGTTTGAAAGGATGTTTCGCCATTGTCATTTTCCTTGATGAAATTATTAATTGTTTCTATGATTTCTTCTCTAACTAAACGATTTTGGAGTATCATATTGTTTAATTTCCAGTTAGTTTTTGATTTGGTTTTCCATGTACCATTACTGATCATTATTTTTATTGCCTTGTGATCTGAGAAGGCTGCATTTATTATTTCTGCTTTTCTGCATTTGTGTGCTATGTTTCTGTGACCTAATGTATGGTCAATTTTTGTGAATGTGCCATGTGGTGCTGAGAAGAAGGTATATTCCTTTTTATCCCTATTTATTTTTCTCCATATGTCTATTAATTCTAATTTTTCTAAGATTTCATTCACTTCTTTTACCTCTTTCTTATTTATTTTTTGGTTTGATTTATCTAAATTTGATAATGGTTGGTTTAAATCTCCCACTAATATGGTTTTACTGTCTATTTCTTCCTTCAATTCTCCTAGTTTCTCCATTAGAAATTTGGATGCTATATTATTTGGTGTATACATGTTGATTAGTGATATTTCCTCGTTGTCTAGAGTCCCTTTTAACAAAATATAATTACCTTCCCTATCCCTTTTGATCAGGTCTTTTTTTGCTTTGGCTTTATCAGATATCATGATTACCACTCCTGCCTTCTTTCTGTCAGTTTAGGCCCAGAAGGTCTTACTCCATCCTTTAATTCTGACCTTGTGGGTGTCAACCCGCCTCATGTGTGTTTCTTGAAGACAACATATGGTAGGGTTTGGGATTCTAATCCATTCTGCTATTCATCTATGTTTTATGGGTGAGTTCATCCCATTCACGTTCAAAGTTATGACTGTCATTTCTGGACTCCCTGGCATTTTGTTAACCTTCCCTAATTATAACCTTTTTTTCTTAGGCTCTACCTTTTAGTCCAGTGATTTACTTTAAATCAGTCCCCCTTATTCCCTCCCTTGATATGTTTCCCTTTTTAGTCCCTCCCCCTTCCCCTTCTCTTCCCGCCCCTTTTGTTCTCCCTCTCCCCCTCCCCCCCTTGGTTTTCCCTTCTCCCTACCCTTCTTGGGTAAGATAGAATTCAAGATCCCAATGGATCTGGATGTTCTTCCCTCTCAGAGTTGATTTCCCTGAGAGTAATGTTTAAGTAAAAACTCTTCCTCTCCTTCTTATGAGAGTTTTCTTTCCCTCCCCTTCCGTGTGAATCTTTGTGTGAGAAAGATTATTCTATTTGTTCTTTCTTTTCCCCCTATTTACACATTTCATTTTCCCCACATGTTAGTATACATAGATTGATATAAATGTAATCCTTATAGAAGAGAGTTTGAGTAAAAAAAGAAGATAACATTTTTCTCCTTTTCCCTTTCCTTCATATTTACCTTTTCAGGTATTCCATGCTCTTTGATTTTCAATATCAAATTTTCCACAGAGCTCTGGTCTTTTCATTGCAAAAAGTTGGAAATCTTCTATTTTGTTGAATGCCCATACTTTTGCTTGGAAGTATATAGTCAGTTTTGCTGGATAGCTGATTCTTGGTTGAAGACCCAGCTCTCTTGCCTTTCTGAAAATCATGTTCCATGCCTTATGATCATTCAGAGTGGAACTTGCAAGGTCTTGTGTCACCCTGATTGGCATTCCTTTATATCTAAATTGTCTTTTTCTGGCTTCTTGTAGGATTTTTTCTTTTGTTTGAGAGCTTTGGAATTTGGCAATTACATTCCTGGGAGTTGTCTTTTGGGGGTTTAGTGTAGAGGGTGTTCTGTGAGCTCTGTCAGTGGCTGTATTATCCCCTTGTTCTAGAATCTCTGGGCAATTTTCTTTAATTATATCTTGTATTCCGATGTCGATTTTGCTGTTTATTTCGGGCTTTTCTGGAAGTCCAATTATTCATAAATTATCTCTTCTCCCTCTATTTTCCAAATCTGTCACCTTGTCAGTGAGATATTTTATGTTCTCTTCTAATTTTTTGGCCTTTTGGTTTTGCTTTATTATTATTATTCTTGTTTTAAGGCCTGGTTTTCCTTTTTAATTTGGTCAAACTGGTTTTGTAGATGCGTGAATTTCTTTTGCATTATTTCCCACTTTTCCTCCCAGAAGGCTTACATCTTTTTGATCATTTCTGATTCAAACTCTTCATGGGTTTGTGGAGAGTTTCCATTTCCTTTGGAAGTTTTCAGAGCATTTGCTTGTGTTTCCTCTTCTGTCTCCTCTGTGTTTTGTATTTTTGCTCCATAAAATGTGTCCAAAGTTGCCCCCTTCTTCTTGTTTCTTTTGGAATTTGGGGGCTTTTGTGCTTCAGTGTAGTTTGCCATCTCTATCTGAGTGGGGAGGATTAGGTTTTCTTATCTCGGTCTGGTGTTCAGAGGTTTTAGCCCCAGGCAGATTGTCCTTTCTATGAAGTTGTTGTTCTGTCTACAGGGGAAGCCAGGAATTGCTGGTGTGTCCCTGGGTTGAATTGAGTGTGCCCTGAGGCAGGGACCTGAGACTGGGATGGAGGGATCCAGCCAGGGGGTTATAAGCTCCCCCCATCTCTCTGTTTCCCTGCTGTCTGGGTGCCCCCTTGACTGGGTCAGGTTGTTTTCAGGAAATGGCCTTCTAAATAGCCAGCCCTGAGGTCCTTTTGCCAGCCCTGAGGGTTACTGTTGTTTCTGAAGATCCTGCTCTCTGAGGGGGAGGGACCACGGCTTCCCTGAGCTCAGGGCAAGGGAAGATTAGCTTTCCCTGGGTTGAATTGAAATTCTGATGGAAGGATCCAGCCAGGGAGTTATGAGCTCCCCTGTCTCTCTGTTTCCCTGCTGTCTGGGTGCCCCCTTGACTGGGTCAGGTTGTTTTCAGGATGTGGCTTTCAGAATAGCTGGCTCCCGTGGCCCTTTTGCCAGCCCTGAGGATTGCTGTTGTTCCACACGACCCTGATCTCTCAGGAGGAGGGGCCGCAGCTTCCCGGAGCTCAGAGGGCTCCTCCCAGAGGTTTATGAGCTCCCCCGTCCCTCTCTGTTTCCCTGCTGTCTGGGTGCCCCCTTGACTGGGTCAGGTTGTTTTCAGGATGTGGCTTTCAGAATAGCTGGCTCCCGAGGCCCTTTTGCCAGCCCTGAGGATTGCTGTTGTTCCACACGACCCTGATCTCTCAGGAGGAGGGGCCGCAGCTTCCCAGAGCTCAGAGGGCTCCTCCCAGAGGTTTATGAGCTCCCCCGTCCCTCTCTGTTTCCCTGCTGTCTGGGTGCCCCCTCAACTGGGTTAGGTTTTTTTCAGGAAGAGGCCTTCAGAATAGCAGGCCGTGGGGCTCTGAGGTTGCCTCTGCTGCCTAGGACTCGGTGCTCTGGTTTGGGGGGATGGGTCCTAGGACCTACCTTCTGCCTGCCCCTTAAGTCCGAGTGGTCTCAGGTTCTGGCTTTTGGGGGGGCATACCTTTTGATCCAGGTCCAGGTCCAGGAGGAGGACTCCCAGGGTCTATGTTGTTGATCGTTTTGAATTTCGGTGTCCTAGGAGCATTTGGTTTGAGATCGGTAAGGAAGGATTTCAGGACATCTGAACTTTAGCTTTCTCTAAGCCACCATCTTGACCGGAAGCCCAAATTGTTGATTATTTACACTAGCTTTTTAGTTGATTCTCCAGGATTCTTTAAGTAGACCGTCATATCATCCACAAAGAGTGATAGTTTCGTATCCTGATTGCCTATTTTAATACCTTTAATTTCTTTTTCTTCTCTAATTGCTACTGCTAGTGCTTCTAGTGGAATGTGAAATAATAAAGGTGATAATAGGCCTCCTTGTTTAACTTTTGATCTTATTGCAAATGCTTCTATTGTATCCCCATTGCAGATCTTGTTTGCTGATGGTTTTAGATATATATTGTTTATTATTTTTAGGAAAGGCCCTTCTATTCCTATACTTTCTAGTGTTTTCAATAGGAATGAGTGTTGTATTTTGTCAAAGGCTTTTTCTGCATCCATTGACATAATCCTGTGGTTTTTGTTGGTTTGCTTGTTGATATGGTCAATTATGTGGATGGTTTTCATAATATTGAACCATCCTTGCATTCCCGGTATAAATCCTACCTGAACATAATGAATAACCCTCTTGATCACTTACTGGAGTCTTTTTTGCTAGTATTTTATTTAAGATTTTTGCATCAATGTTCATTAAAGAGATTAGTCTATAGTTTTGTTTTGTTTTGTTTTGTTTTGTTTTTCTAGGTTTTTGACCTGCTTGGCATTGAAATCAATACCATATTTGTGTCATGACAGTAATTTGTTAGAACTCCTTCTTTGTTTATTATGTCAAATAGTTTGTATAATATTGGGATTAGCTGTTCTTTGAGTGTTTGATAGAATTCACTTGTGAATCCATCAGATCCTGGGGATTTTTTCTTCTTAGGGAGTACTTTGATGGCTTTTTCAAATTCTTTTTCTGATGTGGGATTATTTAAGTATTCTATTTCTTCCTCTCATAGTCTAGGTTCTTTATATTTTTGTAAATATTCATCCATATCACCTAGATTCCCATATTTTTTCCCATATAATTGGGCAAAATAGTTTTTAATGATTGCCTTAATCTCCTCTTCATTAGAAGTGAGGTCTCCCTTTCTATCTTGGATACTGTTAATTTGGTTTTCTTCTTTCCTTTTTTATTAGATTGATTAGTAATTTGTCTATTCTATTTGTTTTTTTTAAATTACCAGCTTCTAATCTCATTTATTAATTAAGTGGTTCTTTCACTTTTGGTTTTATTAATTTCTCCTTTAATTTTTAGGATCTCTAATTTAGTTTTCATCTGGGGATTTTTAATTTTTTCACTTTCAAGTTTTTGCTGTTGCATGTCCAATTCATTGATTTCTGCCCTCTCTAAGTTGTTAATATATAAACTCAAGGATATAAATTTTCCCCTGAGTAATGCTTTGGCTATATCCCATTGATTTTGAAAGGATGTGTCATCATTGTCATTTTCTTCAATGAAATTATTAATTGTTTCTATGATTTGTTCTGTAACTAACTGATTTTGGAGAAATATATTATTTAATTTCCAATTAATTTTTGATTTGGCTCTCTGTGTACATTTACTAATTATTATTTTTATCTCATTATAATCTGAAAAGGTTGTACTTATTTTTCTGTTTTCCACTTGCTTGCCATGCTTTTATGCCCTAGTACATGGTCAATCTTTGCAAATATACCATGTGCTATTGAAAAGAAGGTGTATTCCTTTTTGTTCCTATTTATTTTCTCCTTACATCTATTAATTAATTTTTCTAAGATTTGATTCACATCTCTTACTTCTTTCTTATTTATTTTTTGGCTTGATTTATCTAGATTTGATAGAGGAAAGTTCAGGTCTCCCACTAATATAGTTTTACTATGCATTTCCTCCTTCAACTCCACTAGTTTTTCCTTTAGAAATCTGGATGCTATCATTTGGTGCATACATGTTGAGTACTGGTATTTCTTCATTGTCTATACTGCCTTTTATCAGGATGTAATTACCTTACCTATCTCTTTTAATCAGATCTTTTTTTTTTACTTTGGCTTTGTCAGATATCATGATTGCAACTCCTGCCTTCTTTCTTCAGTTGAGGCCCAATAGATTTTTCTCCAACCTTTAATTCTAACTCTGTGAGTGTCTTCCCACCTCATGTATGTTTCATATAAACAACATATGGTAGGATTTTGGTTTCTAATCCACTCTGCTATTTGCTTTTGTTTTATGGGTGAGTTCATCCCATTCACATTCAAAGTTATGATTGCCACTTTTGTATTCCCCAACATTTTGATATCCTCTCAAATTCTGCCCTTTCTTCCTTTGTTATATCCTTTTAAAGCACTGTTTTGCTTTTACTCATTCCCCCTAATCCCCACCCTTGTAATGCTTCCCTTTCTGGCCCCTCCCTTTTTGTTTCCTTCTTATTTTTAGGGTCTTTTAAGGTCCTCCCCCCCTCTCTTTCCTTCCTTTCCTTCCCCCCTTCATTTTTGGACTCCACACCCCACTCCACTCCTTGTTTTTCCCTTTTTGCTTTCCCTGTAGGGTAAGATAGAATTCAATACCCCAATGGATCTAGATGCTGTTCCCTCTCAGAACTGATTTCACTGAGAGTAAGGTTTAAGTATTACCTCTTGGCACTCTCTTCCTCTCCTTCTTATAATAGTATTCTTCCCCTTCCCTTTCCAAGTGCCTCTTTGTGTGATGTAGATCATACTCTTTATCTTATTCCTTCAAGTTTTTCTTGGTGCTATCTTCTATTCCCCCCTCCCTTTTATTTTTTTGCATATCATATTAGAATACTTATTAGCCCAATCTCTACCTGTAAATGATTCTTCTAATTACTATAATAGTGAATGTAATTTTGAGAGTTAAAAATAACATTTTTCTATATATTAATATGAATGATTTGATCTTATTGAAGCCCTTCAAGAAGAAAATTTAAATAAAAAAACATTTTCCCTTTCCCCTCTCTTTCTTATTTACCTTTTCATGTTTCTCTTGGATTTTTATGTTTGGATATCAAACTTTCCATTTATTCTAGTCTTTTATTTATAAATACTTGGAAATTTTCTATTTTGTTGAATGCCCATACTTTCCCCTGGAAGTATATAGTCAGTTTTGATGGGTAGGTGATCCTTGGTTGAAGACCCAATTCTCTTGCCTTTCTGAATATCATATTCCAAGCCTTATGGTCATTTAATTCTGGAATCTGCCAGATCTTGTGTAATCCTGATTGGTTCTCCTTGATAGCCAAAGTGTCTGTTTTGGGCTTCTTGTAAAATTTTCTTCTTAATTTGCAATCTCTTGAATTTTGCAATTATATTCCTGGGGGTTGTCTTTTGAGGATTTGGTGTATATTGTGTTCTATGAACTCTTTCAATGTCTATTTTGCCCCCTTGATCAAAAACATTAGGGCAGTTTTCTTGGATAATTTCTTGTAGTATGATGTCAAGATTTCTGTTTATTCATGGGTTTTCAGGTAGACCAATGGTTCTCAAATTTTCTCTTCAAGACTGGTTTTCCGGATCTATCAACTTATCAGTGAGATATTTTATATTTTCTTCTACTTTGACAGTCTTTTGACTTTGCTTTACTAATTCTTGATGTTTTGCAAGATCTTTGGCTTCTAATTGCCTAATTCTGGTCTTTAAGGACTGGTTTTCCTCTAGAATCTTTTTATTTCCCTTTTTGGTTTACTCTATCCTGCTTTTCGTGGCTTCCAGCTGTTTCTCTAAATCAAAATGCCTGTCCTTCAAACTATTATTTTCTTTTTGAATTATTTTCCACCTTTCTTGCCAAAATCCTTCCATCTTTTTGATAAGTCCCAATTTAAATTCTTCAAGAACTTATAGCCAATTTCCACTTTTTTTGGAAGGTTTAGGTGCATTTATTTTTATGTCCTCCTCTGCTATTTCCTCTGTAGTATGGATTTTTCCTCCATAAAATTTATCCAGGGTCAATGTCTTCTTATTTTTCTTGGTGTTGGGAAGTTATTTTTCCTGGGTGTTGTTTGACATCACTTTGGTGGTTTTTCCTTCCCTTTCCAATCAGAAGTCTGAGTGAAGATTTCAGGATCTTTGTGTATGGAGCTAAGGAGAGAGATTTTTGCCTGAGGCTACCTCTCAAGTCTCTGCAACTTCTATTGTTTACTGCCCTTCTCTGCACTATCTTCTCATATGTGCTCAAGGTCTTTGATTGCTGGGGTCTCAAGTCTAGGTGCTCTCAGGGGTAGGTCTTTGTTGGTTTTAGTCAGTTACCAAGTACCCAGAGGTGCCTCTCACTTACTCTAGATGTGCCACTTGTTCTGACTCTGGCTCCATAGGTGGGGGGGTGAGTTGATCAGCTCATGTTTTGGTGAAAGCTATTTCATTCCCTTATCATGTGGAAATGCCCAAATCCCATGTTACTTTAATCCTGTGCTCTACTGTAGTCACTTTTTTATATGAATTTGGTTTGTTTGTTTGATTGATTGATTTTTTTTTGTCTTTTGAGGTATTCTATATTGGTAGGTGGTGAGGAGAGGAAGAGTCCTGGATCTACAGTGCTGCTATGTTTACCTGGAAGTATTTGTATATATTTGACATTTCATTCTATATAATTTATCACTGTTCCTTCTAAGTATACTTCTTTTAGGTACTCTGATGGTAATAACAATTTTAAAGAGTTACCAATATCATCTTTTCTTAGGAATACAAATCATTTGAACTTATTGGCCCCCTTAAAAAGTCTTACATCTGTGTTTGGGCATCAAATTTTCTGTTTAAGTCAGGTCTTTTCTTAATGAATGCTTGGAAGTCATCTATTTTATTAAATGACCATACTTTCCCCTGTAAGAATATAGTCAGTTTTGCTGGGTAGTTGATTCTTGGCTATAGACCAATTTCCGTTGCTTTCCAGAACATCATATCCCATGTCTTCCAGTCCTTCAGTGTGGATACAGCCAGGTTCTGTGTAATCCTAACTGAATGATTTCTTTTTAGCAGTTTGTAGTGTGAATTTTAAAAGTATTCCACCCTAATGAGACCATTCTTTAGAAGATCTGATTTAGCTATTTCCTGATCAATAACAATAGAGATACTTGGAATAACAGAATCAGTTCTTGGAAACTCTACATTCTCCATTCTTCTTAGTTTAACAAGATTAGGAAAGTCTGCATCAAACTCAAGATTTAATTATCTGAGGAAATGGCCTTCAACAGACATGTGCAAAAAAGGACAGACTTCTGGGATGTCCTAAGTCAAGCTAAGTCATCATTGGTACAGATGAGATGCAGGAAAGTGATATAAAACTGTCTATATAAGGCACGTCTCTTCCTGTCTCTTGCTCTTTTCCCTGAGAGACAACTCTAGCTGGCAGCATGCTAAGCATTCCAACATCTTGCCATGGTGGTGGCTACTGTTTGAGTTCGGTGGTGAGTTTTGCCTTGTAGCTGATTTCAGGTTCAGGCATCTTAGCTGAGCCCCTTTGGAGGTCAGGTTGATTCCTTCCTCCTTCATATTCCAAAACCTTATCTCCTAATCTCCCAGCTCGGTACCAGCCAGTCCAGGTGAGGGGGAGGGGGAGAAACCCTACTCCTTTCCTTCTTCCTCCTCATTAATCTCCTCAACTATCAATTAAAACAACATAAAATTCTTGATGACTTGGTTTTTTCATTAGGCTTTTATAAATTAAATCCTTGGCGACAAAAATAATTATTACATTCAGTCTCAGCCACAATTTTACCCTTCACAGTAGTATCTTTTCCTTGATCTAGTAGTTCTTGAATTTGGCTATCACATTCCTGGGTTTTGTCAAATGGGGATTAAATGCAGGAGATGATCTATGGATTCAATCTCCATTTTTCTCTCTTGTTAAGAATGTCAGGTCAGTTTTCTTGGATAATTTCCCGTACAATGATATCTAGGCTTTTTCTTTCATCATGATTTTCTGGTAGTCCAATAATTCTTAAATTGTCTCTTCTGGATCTATTTTCCAGGTCTGTAGTTATGTGTGGTGTTTCATATTTTCCTCAGTTTTTTTATTCTTTTGATTTTGTTTATCTTGCTGCCTTGTGAAGTCATTTGCTTGTAGTTATTGGATTATAATTTTTAAAGACTGAATTTCATCCCTGGTTTTTTGGTCATCCTTCTCCTTCTGGTCAGTTTTTCTTTGTAGGTCATCTTTCACTTTCTTTGTCTGGTGTTTAAGCTGGTTAATTCTGGCTTTCAAGACACTATTTTTTTTGTTTTTGTTCATATGCTTCTGTTTCCAGATAACTTATTTTGATTTTTAAGTTCTTTACTGTGGATCTTGAAAATTCTCAGACCCAACTTCATAAGATTTGGTTGAGACCATTCCCCATTTTAAACAATGAAGGAACATAGATAAGGAATGTGAGACCTCTACTCCACCCCTAATTAAACATACTTTAGGGGAAGAAACTCCTTGCTGAACAATGAAAAATACTTAAACCCATACTTATAGTAAGGCAAAAGTTCTTAAGCTGTGCCTATTTTTAGATCTAATACAAAAGGGTGCTAAGTACCTATAAAGGTCAGGCAACTTGTGAATTAAAAAGGAGCAAAGAGGTGAGAACTTACTCAGAGGTTTTTCAGGTGTGAACTTAATCAAAAGTTTAAGTCTACTCAGGTGTGAATTAAGAATGATCTGTGCTTTGGAAAAATGTCTACTGCGATTGGTAGATGTGAGAACTTAGGGGAGGTGACATAGGAGAAAATTCCCTTTAAAAGGAGGTTTTGAGAGATTCAGCTGGGAAAAGCTGAATTTGAGGAAGCAGCTGGTTTCTCTCTGAACACTAGAATCTTGCTTGGACAAATCTTGTGGACTGACTGATCTCTCTCTTAGGGTTTTCAGCCTAGGCTGGCTCATGCTGGCCTAGGCTGGTCTAGCCCTGTTTCTCATTATTTCCTTTTTCTTTATCTCTCTCTTTCATTAATTCCTCATTTGTATTAATTAAAATCTCTATAAAACCCAGCTGACTTGGGTATATTTAATATTTGGGAATTTTTCCCTGGTGACCACCTTATAATTTGATTCAAAACAAGATACTGTCTTGAAACCATATTTTCTGAGGTCACAATTTAAGCCAACCACTCTTTTATCTGTAACGGTTTATGACTCCCACTATTTTAATCATCAGATTACCTAATTGTCTTCGGCCTCTTGATTGTTTTTTTAATTGTTTTTTGAGTTCTTCCAAAGCCTGAGTCCAATTTTCTGGAGTTTCTGTGTTTTTGCTTGGTGTTCTTTGGTCTTCCTAAATACCATTTGTTCTTTGTTCATTACCTAGAAAGAAGCTGTCAATTATAATTTCTTTTTTTCTGTTGTTTACTTATATTTTTTCCTTCTTTCCCCACTGACATTGACTGTAATCTTGTTTCTCTGATTATTTGCTGGATCTGTGGATTTGAGCTATTCTGTCCTGAAGGGGCTTCTTCTCTGCTCTGCTATTGACTAGATTAAGCTGATGGAGTATTAGTGAGCCCTGATCAGATCTTCCTCAGCTGGAAGCAGAAGCTGAAGTTATAAAGGCTGAAGGGAACTCTGCTTCCTGCCATATTGGGTATCAAGTTATTTTTTCATGGTTTCAGCATTTGCCCTGGGATCTTAATCAGCAGGATTCTTAGGGTAGCTCTCAGGGAAATGGGTGGGAGAAGGGTGTTGGAGATTGAGCTTCGCTGTCCTCTGAAGGCTTCTTATTTGCCCTATTGATAGACTATATTAAGCAGAGGTGTAGCTGATCTGTGGAGCTGAATGTGTCCTGAGCCCCAAACCTCTCAGAACAGGGGTGGGGTCCAAGATGGAGAGTGGTGGCTGGGACCAGGCTGTCCTCTCCACATCTCTCCTCCAGCTGCCTCCCTGCTGTCTGTAGTCAGAACCCTGAGCCTGGCATAGGTGTTGCAGCAAGGCACTCCCTGTGGGCTGGAGCCCTTACCCTGAGATTCCAGCAACTGCTTGAGGAATGCTCAGAACAGTAGTTGGGAAGGGGTCCTGGAACCTTCCTTCTTCCTTTTCTTTAAACCTGAGAATTCAGCCTTCTCTGCATATCTTTTAAGTTGAATTGAGCAGGAGGATTCCCTACTCTGTCCTGTTGTTAGATTTGGTTTTCTGTCTCCTTGAAGTACTTTGTTTTTGATTGGTGTGGAAGGATTTTGGAAGGGTTTTCACAGAGGTCTGGGTTTTTGATTCTTCTAAGTGGCCATCTTGACTCTGGGGTTTTAAAAGCATTCATAAAATTTGTGAATGAGAACTTGAACTGAAAGATAACTCATAGAACATTTAGTGGAGCTCCCTCATTTTAAGAAATAAGTCCAGAGATGTAATTTTTTTCCTGTGATCATTAAAAGAGTCAATAATAATGCCTTTTTTTTAAATTCAAAGTCCATTTATTTTCATAGTATATAAACTGAGGAGGCTGAAGGGAAAGGGTTCTTTTCATGCAAATTAAAAGGGCTGAATGATTCTTTTCTAGTTTATTTTCTTTATTTCTATTTGCTCCTATTAAAAAATTCCAACTCTTCATCAAGAAAGATTGCATAGAATCTAAGAGATCCAGATCATACAAAAGTTCTTATTACTATTAAGGTTTATTTTATAAAATATTAATCTTTATTTCTTGTGATATGTGGTTTTTATCAATGTTTTATCATGGTTTTATCAGATCTTCCTTCCAATATAACAGATTAAAATTCTTATTGAGTAAACCTCCATGGAGATAATGCACCAGGAACCCCCCCCAAAAGGAGCAGAGAATCTAAATATACCCAAAAAAGTTTTAAAGTTCATAAATTTAGATCTAGAAGGGATTCTGACCAAACCCCTCATATGGTAGAAAGAGATTAAATGACTTCACGGAATCACACAGCTAGAAATTGGCTGAGGCAGGAGTTGAATCCATGTCTTTTTTACTCCAAGAACAGTATTTTATTTACTATTGTAATTCAGTTAACTTAGAGATAGAATGTGTAGTACAATGCTGGTGAACATTTTCAAAATTGCATGCCCAAATTGCAGTTTCAAGCCACCTGTGAGCTCCACTGCCCAGACAGAGGAAGGAGAAAGGGCTCCCATTGGGCTGCCTGGTGGAGGGGTGAGTGATGAGAGAAATGTACCTGTGGAGAGAGGGAGGGGAGCAGCCCCCTCTAGCATGCCTAGGCACCCATACCATACCTTTGCCAACATGGGTAGTGTAGATAGATGAAGAGACACATAGATGGAGATTCATAGATTTGTATTTTTGTGTTTATATATATCTATATATACCCACATAATAATAATAGGGAATTTTTATGTTCTTTGAGTTGGACAACGCTAACAGAAAATATGTAAACAAAATAGAAACATGAACAATTTCTTAGAGAATTTCTAATTGAAACATTTCTTCTGTGGGGGCAGATGTATAGAGCTTTGGTCCTGGAATCAGGAAGACATGAGTTCAAATCTGATCTTTGACACTTACTACCTATGTGACTCTGGGCAAGTCACTTAACTTCTGTTTGCCTTAATCCACTGGAGAAGGAAATAACAAACCAATTCAGTATCTTTACCATGAAAACTCATTGACAACATTGGCATGCTGTGGTCCATGAGATCCATGAGTTGGATGTGACTAAACAATTGAATAAAAACATCTTTGGTACATATTTCTCAGTGTATCATGATACCTTTCAAATAGTCCATATGCTATAGAAAAGAGAAAATATAAATGAATGTAACAAAAATTAATACTAAAAATTTCCTTTATAGTCTATAGTACAATAAAATAACAATTAATACAGGGAAGCAAAAGATAAAACCCTGAGTTGAAATGTAATAATAATAATGTTCTAAAATAACAAAACAGAAATAATTTTTAAAAATGTTAAAATAATAATGGTGAGGAAAAAAATGAAATTTCTGGGACACAAAGTAATACTCAGAGGATATCACAAATATCATGCATTAGCACAATAGCAGAAGGAAGGATGAGCAAACTGTAAATGCAATTAAAAAGCTTAGCAAATAAACAAGCCCAATATAACAGACTTAGAAAGTTTTAAAATTAGAGGAGAAATAGATTCATTAGAAGCCAAAAAGACAATATAACTTATTTAAAAAAACCTAAAAGTTGGCTCATTGAGAAGAATAACAAGACCTATAATACTTTATCTAATCTGATTAAAAAGGAGAGAGGAAAATCAAATTAACAAAACAAAGTTAACTAGAAATAACAACAGAGAAGAAATGAAAATAACAGTCTGAACTGTACACTGTTCCACGGGAAAGTACTTAAGCTATGATTTCTTCAGGGTAGGGAAGTCCTTCACTCTAATAATGCACGTCACCATCTTCTGTAATTTATGGTCACAGAATTCTAAGAGGTGAAGAGAATCATTCAGGGTCACAAATCTTTGACAAAATTTTAACCTGTCTTTTTTTCTGCCCCTGAGTCTGACACTTCATCCATTGTACCATGCTACTTCATATACAACTATATTCCAATAAAACAGAATTCAAAGTAAATTATTATTGCCTACAAAAATATAAAACTCAAATTATAGGACCAATATGTAAATATCTAAAATGTTCCAGTTTCAGAAAAAAAATTATTGGACTAGTTTAAAATGAACTACTAAAGTAGGGGAGAAAACCAAAATGGTTGATCCAGATGAATTAGTAGGAAATTATCTTCAATATTTAAGAGAATGACTACTACTTATTCTATGAAAAATATTCCAGCATTTAAAGACATTATTCTAAAAGATTCACTTCATGAGAAAAATGTAATCCTGATATCTAAAACAGAGAAGGATAAAGAAAGAAAACTCTGGAAAAACATTAGAGAATATAAATTCAAAAACCACAAATAAAATTCTGGGGAATAGACCACAGTAATATCAAAAATAATGAGTATGAGCAATATGAACTAGTCCAATTTAATATAAGGAATACAAGAATAATTAAAGATGAATAAGATAATTAACATAATCATATTAAAACAAAAATGAGTAAAGCCACATAGTTATATCAATAGCAGCAGAAAAAAAAATGTTCTTTGCCAAAGTGCAACATTTGTTTGTCATAAAAACTCTATGAAGTAAAAATATAGAAAGACTCTTTTGTATAATAACAGACATATCTAAAACCAAAAGCTAACATTATGTGCAATATAGAATACTAGAGGTTCTCTCAATAAATGTAGGAATAAAACTCATTGTTTGACGTAGTTCTAAAAATTCTATTATTAGCAATAAAGTGAGAGAAAGAAATAAAAAATAATAAAGATAGACATTAGGAGATAATTACATTTCATGGATATGATGCCTGTAATCTTAAAATGTTTTTCTTGCATATTCCTAAGTGGCACATTAACATTAGGAATATATGTCCCTGTTTTGTTTGATACCATGATTGTATTTGCTGCTTTTTTAAAATCTCATGTCACATAGCAAATTTTGTTCTCACCAACTTGTTGGAATTTGTTTTACTATCAACTCTGTCATTCTTGTTATTGTGGGGGGGGTGCTAAATCCATTCATATTTAAAGTTATAACTCTTAGGTTAATGTTTTCTTCTACTTAATGTTTAAATTGATTTTTCTCATCTACTTTTAAGTCAGTATTTAGTCTTGATATTTAGGTTCATTTAGACAAATTTGACATCTACCTTCACAGATTTTCTTAAGACATCCTTCCTATTGGCTTCTATCACAAGTTTCTTTGGTTTTTTTAAGTTATTATACCTTCCTTTGTTAGTTATTAGGCAATGCAGTGGTTAGATGGAAGGATCTGGAGATAAGAAATCTGAGTTCACATTCTGCTTTAGATATCTATCAGGTATGCAATGGAGGGTAAGTTACTTAATGACTTCCTGTTTCAGTTTCCGCAAATGGGAAAATGGAGATAACAATAGGACCCATTTCATAGGTTTGTGGTGGGGATCAAATCATATAATATGTATATACTTAGCATAGTGCCTAGTACATATTAGGTTTTTAATAAATGTTTCTTCCTTTCCATTCCTTTCCTTCTTTTTTCTCTATTTGCTACAAGGTCATTTGATTGATGTTCAGATTCTTTTTTACTGAAAACCATCTCAATTTACTTTCCTAATCTGAATAACATCCATTCTTGCTTTTATGAAGTTTGGCATTGAGTTCTCTACTAAGGACACATTCTTTTATTCATAATTATGAAACAACATTTTATAACACTCAATATTGTATCTCCTTAAGGAAATGCCTATTTTCTCCAAGTAACACCTTTTTGATAACCCATAGTATTTTTAAAGGATTATTTATATTTAAAAATCTTAAAAAAAATTTTTTTTAGTTCCAAATATCCTCCCTCCCTCCAGTTCATCCAATTGATGAAAAGGCAGGCAATATTAAATCTACTGTACATGTGAAATCATACGAAACAATTTGCACATTAACCTAGTCACAAAAAGGCAAAAAAAATCATGAAAGTTATTTACTTCAGATTGCACTCAGAGTTCGTTAGTTCTCTCTTTCTGGAGACAGATTTTTATTTTTTTTTTATCATGGGTACTTCAAAGTTATCTTAGATTATTGTACTGATCAGAATATTTGTTTCGCAATTGATCATGGTTACAATTCTACAGTTACTGTAAACAATGATATTCTGGTTCTGCTCACTTCACTATGCATCAAAATATTTAAATCTTCTTAGGATTTTCTGAGTCTATTCTCTTTGTCATCCATTATTCAAAAATAGTATTATATCCAAATAATTTATCACAACTCATTTAGCTATTTCCAATTTATAGGCATTCCCTTAGTTTTCAATTCTTTGCCATCATAAAAGTAGTTAGTATAAATATTTGGGTAAATATAGGTCCTTTCCCTTTTTTTCTTTTATCTCTTTGACCTAGTAGTGGTCATTCTGGGTCAAAAGGTATGCATTGTTTTGTAGCCTTTGGGGCATAATTCCAAATTGTTCCCTAGAATGATCAGATCAGTTCATTATGTATGCATCTCTATTTTTCCATATCCCCACTAGTATTTTTCATTTTCCTTTTATTTCATGTTGGCCTGGCTAATAGATATGAGGTGGTACTACAGAGTTGTCTTAATATGCATTTCTCTAACCAATAATGATTTTGAACTTTTTTTTCATATGAGGATACAGAGTTTTGATTCCTTCTTCTGAAAGAAGAAATAGCCTGTTTGTATCCTGTCACCATTTATCAATTGGAGAATGGCTTTTATTTTTTTTTAATTTGCCCTTATATATTTGAGAAATAAGATCTTTATCAGAGAAACTTGCTGTAAATTTTTTTATATTACTTCATTGCCTATGTTTATCAAAATATATTTTCTCTGATTATTTCTTTTTATATTTTAATTTTAACTAATTTATTTATATTTATATTTTTGCTTTTGATTATGATACTGCCTTTTTTATCTTAGCTGAAGCTTAAAAAATTTTGCTCTAACCTCTTATTTTAACTCTATGTATCTTTCTGTTTCATGTTTCTTATAAACAAATTATTAGTGGATTCTGATTTCAATTTGCTATCTGCTTCCATTTTATGGATGAGTTCATCCCGTTCCTATTACAACTACAATTAAAAATTATTTCCCTCCATCCTATTTTTTTCATTTCATTCTTCACTCTTTTTCTCCCTATCTTTCCATGAAAACCTGTTATGCTTCTGACCACTTCTCTTAATACAACCTCTCTTTTATTACCCCTTTTCCCTTTCTTTTATCCCCTTCCCTTCTATTCCTTATTGGTTAAGAGAGATTTCTATATTCAACTGAGTTTCTATACATATTCCCTCTTTGACCCAATTCATATGAGAGTGAGGTTCAAGCATTTCTTTCCACTCCTACAATTTCCCTCTACTGTAAAGTTATTCCTTGTGGTCTTTTTTATGTGGGAAAATCTACCATATTCTACCTCTCCTTTCCACTTCTCCCAGTATATCCCTCTTTCTCGCTTCTTATTTCTTGAAATCTTTTTAAAAAATCATCCCATCATAGTCAATTCCTATCTATGTTTTGTTCATATTCATGTATACTCCTTCTAAATGCCCTAATAATGATTAAGTTATTAGAAGTTAAAAAGTAAACTATCACGTATCTATGGAGGAATGTAAACAGTTTAACCTTTTTTGAAACCTTTATGATTTATTTCTTATTTAACTTTATATGCTTCTATTGATTCTTATATCTGAAAGTCAAATTTTCCATTTAGCTCTGAGTTTATCATCAAGAATGCCTAGAAGTACTCTATTACATTAAGTACTCATTTTTCACCCAAAAGATTATACTCAATTTTGCTAAGGAGGTTATTCTTGATTGTAAACCTAATGCCTCTGCCTGGTGGTATATCATATTCCAAGCCTTCCCAGCCTTTAATGTAGAAATTGCTAGATCTTAGGTTATCTTGTCAGTGGCCTCATGATATTTGAATTGTTTATTCCTAACTTCTTACAGTATTTTCTCTGTGATCTTGGAGCTCTAGAATTTGGCTATAATATTTCTGAGAGATTTAATTTGGAGATCTCTTTCAGGAACTATGTGATAGATTCTTTCCATTTCTTCTTTATGCTCTGTTTCTAGTCTATTAATTGTTAAATTATCTCTTCTAAATCCATTTTCCAGGTTAGTTGTTCTTCTAACAAGATATTTCCCATTTTCTCCTATTTTTTCTTTTGACTTTGTTTTATTGTTTCTTTGTGTCTCATGGAGTCATTAGCTTCCACTTTCCAAATTATAAATTTTAAGGCATTATTTTCTTTCATGAACTTCTGTATCTTTTTTCCAATTTGGTTTTGACTTTCTTTTCATAATTTTATTGCAACACTCATTTCTTTCCCCAATGGTTTTTATACCTTTCTTATTCTTTAACTCTTCCAGGAATTCTTATTGGCTCATGTCAAATTTGCATTTTTTTCCTTTGAGTCTTTACTTATAGCTATTTTCATATTGCTATCTAGGTCCAGAATTAAGCCACAAGATGGAGTCAGTGTGGTTTGGTTAATTTCCACAATTAACCACTTGCTATCCTGATTTTTTCGATTCTTCCATTCTTCTACTTACATTTTTCTGGAATGCTATTTCAGAGCTACTTTTAGGAATGTGTAAATCCTGGGTGTCTCAAAGGTGGTGTTTATCCTGGTAGAAGTGTTCTCATATCTCTTCTGGCCTATACTCCCATCTTTACATAGGAAAGACCCCATTTCCCCTGTAGCCACAAGTGCAAGTAATACTCTAGTCTAGACTTGGAATTCAGAACTGGTAATGGACAGCTAAATAGCCTTTTCTTTTTTTAAAATAACCTTTACCTTCCATCTTGGAATCAATACCATGTATTGGTTCCAAAGCAGAAGAATAATAAGGGCTAGGCAATGGGGGTTAAGTGACTTGCCCAGGTTCAGTAAGGAAGTATCTGATGTCAGATTTGAACTAAGGACTTCCTGTCTCTGGGCCTGGCTTTTAATACAACTGCTTTGTTTTTTATCTACTTTCACCTCAGGATTCTCTGTAACTTCCTTCTGACCAGTGATGGAACTTCATTACAGTTTCTGGTATGAAAGCTCCTAAAACCACTGCAGCTGTTAGCTCTGCCTACTCTAAAGTCATGATGGTGTTGCAATCATATGCATTCCAGGTTTGTCCCTACTCCAGTGTCATTGACATTTCCTGCTTACCTCCTAAGTTTTCTTGAGCTAGAAAAAAATCTCTTTTTGTTTAGTTTTGTTACTCCAGAATTCAATTTAATGCATTATTTTTAAGGTTTTTGAAGTGGAATGTTAGGAGAATTCTGCTGGGTTGCTGCTTCTACTCCATCATCTTGACTCCATGTCTCTAACCCCTATATTTTCAAAGAATTTAAATGAAATAACTTCATAGATTATTTTCAAATGCTCCTCTCCATATCAGATGAATTTCCTAACATTGTGTGATATGTAGCATCATGGAAAGTCATGTCCAAATTGTGCAATCATTTCTGACAGATGAAGCAATGCTTTTTTAAAAAATTTCATGGGAAAATTTTTATTTAATTAATTAATTTAGAATATTTTTCCATGGTTACATGATTCATGATTCATGATCTTTCCCTCTCCTCCTCCCATCCCACTCCCATAGCCAACAAGCAGTTCCACTGGGTTTTACATATGTCATTGATCAAGATCTATTTCCATATTATTAATATTTGCATTAGGGTTATCATTTAGAGTCTATATCCCCAAATCATATCCCCATTGACCCATGTGATCAAGCAGTTGTTTTTCTTCTGTGTTTCTACTCCCACAGGAATGTATATTTTTATATTGGTCTGCAAAATGAAATTTATGTTTGTAAAAAGGTAGAAGAGAGTTAAATAGTGGTGGAAATATATGATATGGATTACAAAATAGAATTATATGTATCCTAATCAAATCCATGATGAATATTAAAGAGAAACTTTCTGAGCAAGGAATGGAGCTATCAGAAAATCAGTGAGCTGGGAAAGAGAGGATTTGAAACAGAAAGAAAAAGATGAAACATTGACTCAATGATAGGAGGAAGTCCTAAGAGAATTTCCATAGGTAGAGAAATATATATTTTGTAATGGTGGAAAGGGATCTTATGATAAGTATTTCTCTCCACATATATGGTGCATGGGGAGATGATTTCCTTGAGTATGTTTTAGGGGAAAGCATTGTCTCTCAGGAGAAGAGAAATTATGATTCCTGGGTACAGCTGTGCTTTAAAAAAATGAAAGAGAATGAACCCAGAGAAGAGATTGAATGGCAAATGGGAAATAAAATGATCATTAAATATGGTTTTATTATAGAAATAATTGATTTGGAATATAGGAAAATTTCTACATTGGGTAATTTCTTCTACTGTCATTACCTCCTTTAAGAACTGATACTTCTTTTTTTTTTTAAAATATATTTTATTTGATCATTTCCAAGCATTATTTGTTAAAGACATAGATCATTTTCTTTTCCTCCCCCCCCCACCCCCCATAGCCGACGCGTAAGTCCACTGGGCATTAGATGTTTTCTTGATTTGAACCCATTGCTTTGTTGATAGTATTTGCATTAGAGTGTTCATTTAAAGTCTATCCTCTGTCATGTCCCCTCAACCTCTGTATTCAGGCAGTTGCTTTTTCTCGGTGTTTCCACTCCCATAGTTTATCCTTTGCTTATGAATGGTGTTTTTTTTTCTCCTGGATCCCTGAAAGTTGTTCAGGGACATTACACCGCCCCTAATGGAGAAGTCCATTATGTTCGATTATACCACAGTGTATTAGTCTCTGTGTACAATGTTCTCCTGGTTCTGCTCCTCTCGCTCTGCATCACTTCCTGGAGGTTCCAGTCTCCATGGAACTTCTCCACTTTATTATTCCTTTTAGCACAATAGTATTCCATCACCAACATATACCACAGTTTGTTCAGCCATTCCCCAATTGATGGGCATCCCCTCGTTTTCCAGTTTTGGGCCACCACAAAGAGCGCAGCTATGAATATTTTTGTACAAGTCTTTGTGTCCATTATCTCTTTGGGGTACAGACCCAGCAGTGCTATGGCTGGGTCAAAGGGTAGATATTCTTTTGTCGCCCTTTGGGCATAGTTCCAAATTGCCCTCCAGAATGGTTGGATCAGTTCACAACTCCACCAGCAATGAATTAATGTCCCTACTTTGCCACATCCCCTCCAGCATTCATTACTTTCCTTTGCTGTTATGTTAGCCAATCTGCTAGGTGTGAGGTGATACCTCAGTGTTGTTTTGATTTGCATCTCTCTGATTATAAGAGATGTAGAACACTTCTTCATGTGCTTGTTAATAGTTTTGATTTCTTTATCTGAGAACTGCCTATCCATTTCCCTTGCCCATTTATCAATTGGAGAATGGCTTGATTTTTTGTACAATTGATTTAGCTCATTATAAATATGAGTAATTAAACCTTTGTCAGAGGTTTCTCTGAAGATTTTTTCCCAATTTGTTGTTTCCCTTCTGATTTTAGTTATATTGGTTTTGTTTGTACAAAAGCTTTTTAGTTTGATGTAGTCAAAATTATTTATTTTACATTTTGTGATTCTTTCTATATCTTGCTTGGTTTTAAAGCCTTTCCCCTCCCAAAGGTCTGACATGTATACTATTCTGTGTTTACCCAATTTACTTATGGTTTCCTTCTTTATGTTTAAGTCACTCACCCATTTTGAATTTATCTTGGTGTAGGGTGTGAGGTGTTGATCTATTCCTAGTCTCTCCCACACTGTCTTCCAATTTTCCCAGCAGTTTTTATCGAATAGTGGATTTTTGTCCCAAAAGCTGGGATCTTTGGGTTTATCGTATACTGTCTTGCTGAGGTCGTTTTCCCCCAGTCTATTCCACTGATCTTCCTTTCTGTTTCTTAGCCAGTACCAAATTGTTTTGATGACTGCTGCTTTGTAATATAGTTTGAGGTCTGGGACTGCAAGGCCCCCATCATATGTGTTTTTTTTCATTATTTCCCTGGATATCCTTGATCTTTTGTTCTTCCAAATGAACTTTGTTATGGTTTTTTCTAAATCAGTGAAGAAGTATTTTGGTAGTTCAATGGGTATGGCACTAAATAGATAAATAAGTTTGGGTAGGATGGTCATTTTTATTATATTGGCTCGTCCTATCCATGAGCAGTTAATGTTTTTCCAATTGTTCAAGTCTAGTTTTAGTTGTGTGGCGAGTGTTTTGTAGTTGTGTTCATATAGTTCCTGTGTTTGTCTTGGGAGATAGATTCCTAGGTATTTTATTTTGTCTAAGGTGATTTTGAATGGGATTTCTCTTTCTAGTTCTTGCTGCTGAGCTGTGTTGGAGATATATAGAAAAGCTGATGATTTATGTGGCTTTATTTTGTATCCTGCAACTTTGCTAAAGTTGTTGATTATTTCAATTAGCTTTTTGGTTGAATCTCTAGGATTCTTTAAGTAGACCATCATGTCATCCGCAAAGAGTGATAACTTGGTTTCCTCCTTGCCTATTCTGATGCCTTCAATTTCTTTATCTTCTCTAATTGCTACTGCTAGTGTTTCTAGTACAATGTCAAATAGTAGAGGTGATAATGGGCATCCTTGTTTCACTCCTGATCTTATTGGGAATGCATCTAGTTTATCCCCATTGCAGATGATATTAGCTGTTGGTTTTAGATATATACTGTTTATTATTTTTAGGAATGACCCTTCTATTCCTATGCTTTCTAGTGTTTTTAATAGGAATGGGTGTTGTATTTTATCAAAGGCTTTTTCTGCATCTATTGAGATAATCATGTGGTTCTTGCTAGTTTGCTTGTTGATGTGGTCAATTATGTGGATGGTTTTCCTAATGTTGAACCAGCCCTGCATCCCTGGTATGAATCCTACTTGATCATGGTGAATGATCCTTCTGATCACTTGCTGGAGTCTTTTTGCTAGTATCCTATTTAAAATTTTTGCATCTATATTCATTAGGGAGATTGGTCTATAGTTTTCTTTCTCTGTTTTTGACCTGCCTGGTTTTGGAATCAGTACCATGTTTGTGTCGTAAAAGGAGTTTGGTAGAACTCCCTCTTTGCTTATTATGTCAAATAGTTTGTATAGTATTGGGGTTAACTGTTCTCTGAATGTTTGATAGAATTCACAGGTGAATCCATCAGGCCCTGGGGATTTTTTCTTAGGAAGTTCTTTGATGGCTTGATGGATTTCAATTTCTGATATGGGATTATTTAAGAATTCTATTTCCTCTTCTGTTAGTCTAGGCAGTTTGTATTTTTGTATATATTCATCCATTTCTCCTAAATTGGTGTATTTATTGCCATATAATTGGGCAAAGTAATTTCTAATGATTGCCTTAATTTCCTCCTCATTGGAGGTGCTGTCCCCCTTTTCATCTTTAATGCTGTGAATTTGCTTTTCTTCCTTCCTTTTTTTAATTAGATTGACCAGTACTTTGTCTATTTTGTTTGTTTTTTCAAAGTACCAGCTTCTTGTCTTATTTATTAAATCAATAGTTCTATCACTTTCGATTTTATTAATTTCTCCCGTAATTTTTAGGATTTCTAATTTGGTTTTCTGCTGGGGGTTTTTAATTTGATCGCTTTCGAGTTTTTTCAATTGCATTTCCAATTGATTGATCTCTGCTCTCCCTTGTTTGTTAATATGAGCTTTCAGGGATATGAATTTGCCTCTGATTACCACTTTGGCTGCATCCCAAAAGGTTTGAAAGGATGTTTCGCCATTGTCATTTTCCTTGATGAAATTATTAATTGTTTCTATGATTTCTTCTTTAGCTAAACGGTTTTGGAGTATCATATTGTTTAATTTCCAATTGGTTTTAGATTTGGTTTTCCATGTACCATTACTAATCATTATTTTTATTGCCTTGTGATCTGAGAAGGCTGCATTCATTATTTCTGCTTTTTTGCATTTGTGTGCTATGTTTCTGTGACCTAATGTATGGTCAATTTTTGTGAATGTGCCATGTGGTGCTGAGAAGAAGGTGTATTCCTTTTTATCCCTATTTATTTTTCTCCATATGTCTATTAATTCTAATTTTTCTAAGATTTCATTCACTTCTTTTACCTCTTTCTTATTTATTTTTTGATTTGATTTATCTAAATTTGATAATGGTTGGTTTAAGTCTCCCACTAGTATGGTTTTATTGTCTATTTCTTCCTTCAATTCTCCTAGTTTCTCCATTAGAAATTTGGGTGCTATATTATTTGGTGCATACATGTTGATTAATGATATTTCCTCGTTGTCTAGAGTCCCTTTTAACAAAATATAATTACCTTCCCTATCCCTTTTGATCAGGTCTATTTTTGCATTGGCTTTATCAGATATCATGATTACCACTCCTGCCTTCTTTCTATCAGTTGAGGCCCAGAAGGTCTTACTCCATCCTTTAATTCTGACCTTGTGGGTGTCAACCCGCCTCATGTGTGTTTCTTGAAGACAACATATGGTAGGGTTTGGGATTCTAATCCATTCTGCTATTCGTCTACGTTTTATGGGTGAGTTCATCCCATTCACGTTCAAAGTTATGATTGTCATTTGTGGACTTCCTGGCATTTTGATTGCCTTCCCTAATTCTAACCTTTTCTTCTTCGGCTCTACCTTTTAGTCCAGTGGTTTACTTTGAATCAGTCCCCCTTGTCCCCTCCCTTGATGTTTCCCTTTTTAGTCCCTCCCTTTTTGTTCCCTCCCCCTCCCCCCTCTCTTTCCCTCCCTTTTTGTTCTCCCTCTCCCCCTCCCCCCCTTGGTTTTCCCTTCTCCTTACCCTTGTTGGGTAAGATAGAATTCAAGATCCCAATGGATCTGGATGTTTTTCCCTCTCAGAGTTGATTTCCCTGAGATTGAGGTTTAAGTAAACCCCCCCCCCTCTCTTCCTCTCCTTCTTATAGGAGTTTTCTTCCCCTCCCCTTCCCCTGTGAATCTTTGTGTGAGAACCATTATTCTATTTGGTCTTTCTTTACCCCCTATTTATACATTACATTTTCCCCACATATTAGTATACATAGGTTGATATAAATGTAGTCCTTATAGAAGAGAGTTTGAGTAAAAGAAGATAACATTTTTCCCCTTTCCTTAATATTTACCTTTTCAGGTATTCCTTGCTCTTTGATTTTCGGTATCAAACTTTCCACAGAGTTCTGGTCTTTTCTTTGCAAAAAGTTGGAAGTCTTCTATTTTGTTGAATGCCCATACTTTCCCTTGGAAGTATATAGTCAGTTTTGCTGGGTAGCTGATTCTTGGTTGGAGACCCAGCTCTCTTGCCTTTCTGAAGATCATGTTCCATGCCTTACGATCATTCAGAGTAGAACTTGCAAGGTCTTGTGTGACCCTGATTGGCATTCCTTTATATCTAAATTGTCTTTTTCTGGCTTCCTGTAGGATTTTTTCTTTTGTTTGATAGCTTTGGAATTTGGCAATTACATTCCTGGGAGTTGTCTTTTGGGGGTTTAGTGTAGAAGGTGTTCTGTGAGCTCTGTCAGTGGCTGTATTGCCCCCTTGTTCTAGAATCTCTGGGCAATTTTCTTTGATTATATCTTGTATCACCATGTCCAGTTTGGTGTTTATTTCTGGCTTTTCTGGGAGTCCAATTATTCTTAAATTTTCTCTTCTCCCCCTGTTTTCCAGATCTATCACCTTGTCGGTGAGATATTTTATGTTCTCTTCTAATTTCTTGGTGTTTTGGCTTTGCTTTATTAGTTCTTGCTTTAAAGCCTGGTTTTCTTTTACAGTTTGGTCAAACTGGTTTTGTAGATGCGTGAATTTCTTTTGCATCATTTCCCACTTTTCCTCCCAGAGGGCTTCCATCTTTTTGGTCCTTTCTGATTCAAATTCTTCATGGGTTTGTGGAGAGTTTCTATTTCCTTTGGAAGATTTTGGAGAATTTTCTTGTATATCTTCTTCTATCTGCTCTGTATTTTGTATTTTGGCTCCATAGAATGTGTCCAGAGTCGCCCCTTTCTTCTTATTTTTCTTGGTATTTTGGGGCTTCTGTGCTTCTGTGGAGTTTGTCATCTCTGAACGTGGAGGATTGGCTTTTCTTGTCTTTGTCTGGTGATCAGAGGCTTTAGTCCTGGGCAGATGTTGGTTCTATGAGCGTTCCCTGGGTTAAACTGAATATGCCTCACTGGAACTGGAATGGAAGGGTCGGACCACGAGGCCACACTCTCCCCCTGGCTCGATTTCCGGAAGTTGCCTTCAGAATCCCTGGCCGTGAGGCTGTTTTGTCGGCCTGCGGGGGGATGGGCTGCCGCTTCCCCAAGCTCCGAGAGCACAGACTTTCACTGAGACTTGGATAGCAAGATCCAGCCCGTGAGGCTGTCTTGCCCGCCCTGAGGGTTGCTGTTGTTTTGACCAGCTCTCTGCAGCGGAGGCCCCAGGCAGTAACTTTCACCCGGACCGACCAGCTCTCTGCAGCGGAAGCCCCAGGCAGTAACTTTCACCCGGACTGGGATTTGGGTAGAAGACCCTGAGGGTTGTTGTTCCTCAGACCCTGCTCTCTGAGCCCCAAGAACTGATACTTCCAAGCATGATGTAAATGAGAAAAAAAAAGAGGATGAGGGAGCAAGACCGAACAGTATTAACATAGAAATTATTTAGAAGAACAAACCCAGATTGGTATTTTAAAAACTCAATTCCATGAGGAAAACAAAGATACTAATGAAAGGGGAAAATAAGTAAAAGTGTAATGAACAAATTTTTGATTAAAAAAAGTATATGATACAGAAACTTTCAAAAAGTAGTGAAGAGAGCAAGATAGAGAAATCCTTTATAGCAAAAGGTCCAGAAAACAAATAAAGAATACCATTCTAATAAAGAAAAATGGGTATAAGGTTATGAATTAATAATTTTAACTGAGAAAGGAAAAAGAAACAGAAAATTTACCAGAAGAATATGATCAATGAATGAAAGGAAGAAAGATATAAGTATAAAAAAGCTAAGTATTATTTCAAGTAAAGAAAGGTTTCAGAAATGGAAGGGGTAGGGAGAGAAAGGAAGACAATGTGTAGGAATAATTTTGGCTTATTAAATTTGGCTTAATAAATTAAGCAGTGGACTTCCAGTTAAGATGGCGGCTTAGAGAAAGCTAAAGCTCAGATCTCCGGAAAACCCTTCCCGACCCATCTCAAAATATAAGCTCCTAAGGAGCCGAAATTCAAAACGATCAATAGCACAGACCCTGGGAACCCTCCTCCTGGACCTGGACCCTGTTCAAAAGGTACGGCTCCCCTCAAAAGCCAGAACCCGAGATCACTCGGACCTCAGGGGTAGGAGCGCAGAGTCCAAGGGTCCTGGAAGCCGCAGCCCGGCCGGGCTCAGAGAGCAGGGTCCTCGGAACAACAACCCTCAGGGCCTTCTACCCGAGTCCGGGTGAAAGTTACTGCCTGGGGCTTCCGCTGCAGAGAGCTGGTCAAAACAACAGCAACCCTCAGGGCGGGCAAGACAGCCTCACGGGCTGGATCCTGCTATCCAAGTCTCAGTGAAAGTCCTTGCCCTCGGAGCTTGGGGAAGCTGCAGCCCATCCCCCCGCAGGCCGACGAAACAGCCTCACGGCCAGCGATTCTGAAGGCAACTTCCGGAAAGCGAGCCAGGGGGAGAGTGTGGCCTCGTGGTCCGACCCTTCCATTCCAGTTCCAGTGAGGCATATTCAGTTTAACCCAGGGAAAGCTCATAGAACCAACATCTGCCCAGGACTAAAGCCTCTGAACACCAGACAGAGATAAGAAAAGCTAATCCTCCACATTCAGAGATGGCAAACTCCACAGAAGCACAGAAGCCCCAAAATACCAAGAAAAATAAGAAGAAAGGGGCGACTTTGGACACATTCTATGGAGCCAAAATACAAAATACAGAGCAGATAGAAGAAGATATACAAGAAAATTCTCCAAAATCTTCCAAAGGAAATAGAAACTCTCCACAAACCCATGAAGAATTTGAATCAGAAATGACCAAAAAGATGGAAGCCCTCTGGGAGGAAAAGTGGGAAATGATGCAAAAGAAATTCACGCATCTACAAAACCAGTTTGACCAAACTGTAAAAGAAAACCAGGCTTTAAAGCAAGAACTAATAAAGCAAAGCCAAAACACCAAGAAATTAGAAGAGAACATAAAATATCTCACCGACAAGGTGATAGATCTGGAAAACAGGGGGAGAAGAGAAAATTTAAGAATAATTGGACTCCCAGAAAAGCCAGAAATAAACACCAAACTGGACATGGTGATACAAGATATAATCAAAGAAAATTGCCCAGAGATTCTAGAACAAGGGGGCAATACAGCCACTGACAGAGCTCACAGAACACCTTCTACACTAAACCCCCAAAAGACAACTCCCAGGAATGTAATTGCCAAATTCCAAAGCTATCAAACAAAAGAAAAAATCCTACAGGAAGCCAGAAAAAGACAATTTAGATATAAAGGAATGCCAATCAGGGTCACACAAGACCTTGCAAGTTCTACTCTGAATGATCGTAAGGCATGGAACATGATCTTCAGAAAAGCAAGAGAGCTGGGTCTCCAACCAAGAATCAGCTACCCAGCAAAACTGACTATATACTTCCAAGGGAAAGTATGGGCATTCAACAAAATAGAAGACTTCCAACTTTTTGCAAAAAAAAGACCAGAACTCTGTGGAAAGTTTGATACCGAAAATCAAAGAGCAAGGAATACCTGAAAAGGTAAATATTAAGGAAAGGGGGAAAATATTATCTTCTTCTTTTACTCAAACTCTCTTCTATAAGGACTACATTTATATCAATCCATGTATACTAACATGTGGGGAAAATGTAATGTATAAATAGGGGGTAAAGAAAGACCAAATAGAATAATGGTTCTCACACAAAGATTCACAGGGGAAGGGGAGGGGAAGAAAACTCCAATAAGAAGGAGAGGAAGAGGGGGGGGGGGTGGTTTACTTAAACCTCAATCTCAGGGAAATCAACTCTGAGAGGGAAAAACATCCAGATCCATTGGGATCTTGAATTCTATCTTACCCAACAAGGGTAAGGAGAAGGGAAAACCAAGGGGGGGAGGGGGAGAGGGAGAACAAAAAGGGAGGGAAAGAGAGGGGGGAGGGAGAGGGAAGAAAAAGGGAGGGACTAAAAAGGGAAACATCAAGGGAGGGGACAAGGGGGACTGATTCAAAGTAAATCACTGGACTAAAAGGTAGAGCCGAAGAAGAAAAGGTTAGAATTAGGGAAGGCAATCAAAATGCCAGGGAGTCCACAAATGACAATCATAACTTTGAACGTGAATGGGATGAACTCACCCATAAAACGTAGACGAATAGCAGAATGGATTAGAATCCCAAACCCTACCATATGTTGTCTTCAAGAAACACACATGAGGCGGGTTGACACCCACAAGGTCAGAATTAAAGGATGGAGTAAGACCTTCTGGGCCTCAACTGATAGAAAGAAGGCAGGAGTGGTAATCATGATATCTGATAAAGCCAATGCAAAAATAGACCTGATCAAAAGGGATAGGGAAGGTAATTATATTTTGTTAAAAGGGACTCTAGACAACGAGGAAATATCATTAATCAACATGTATGCACCAAATAATATAGCACCCAAATTTCTAATGGAGAAACTAGGAGAATTGAAGGAAGAAATAGACAATAAAACCATACTAGTGGGAGACTTAAACCAACCATTATCAAATTTAGATAAATCAAATCAAAAAATAAATAAGAAAGAGGTAAAAGAAGTGAATGAAATCTTAGAAAAATTAGAATTAATAGACATATGGAGAAAAATAAATAGGGATAAAAAGGAATACACCTTCTTCTCAGCACCACATGGCACATTCACAAAAATTGACCATACATTAGGTCACAGAAACATAGCACACAAATGCAAAAAAGCAGAAATAATGAATGCAGCCTTCTCAGATCACAAGGCAATAAAAATAATGATTAGTAATGGTACATGGAAAACCAAATCTAAAACCAATTGGAAATTAAACAATATGATACTCCAAAACCGTTTAGCTAAAGAAGAAATCATAGAAACAATTAATAATTTCATCAAGGAAAATGACAGTGGCGAAACATCCTTTCAAACCTTTTGGGATGCAGCCAAAGCGGTAATCAGAGGTAAATTCATATCCCTGAAAGCTTATATTAACAAACAAGGGAGAGCAGAGATCAATCTCTCGAAACTCGAAAGCGATCAAATTAAAAACCCCCAGCAGAAAACCAAATTAGAAATCCTAAAAATTACGGGAGAAATTAATAAAATCGAAAGTGATAGAACTATTGATTTAATAAATAAGACAAGAAGCTGGTACTTTGAAAAAACAAACAAAATAGACAAAGTACTGGTCAATCTAATTAAAAAAAGGAAGGAAGAAAAGCAAATTCACAGCATTAAAGATGAAAAGGGGGACAGCACCTCCAATGAGGAGGAAATTAAGGCAATCATTAGAAATTACTTTGCCCAATTATATGGCAATAAATACACCAATTTAGGAGAAATGGATGAATATATACAAAAATACAAACTGCCTAGACTAACAGAAGAGGAAATAGAATTCTTAAATAATCCCATATCAGAAATTGAAATCCATCAAGCCATCAAAGAACTTCCTAAGAAAAAATCCCCAGGGCCTGATGGATTCACCTGTGAATTCTATCAAACATTCAGAGAACAGTTAATCCCAATACTATACAAACTATTTGACATAATAAGCAAAGAGGGAGTTCTACCAAACTCCTTTTACGACACAAACATGGTACTGATTCCAAAACCAGGCAGGTCAAAAACAGAGAAAGAAAACTATAGGCCAATCTCCCTAATGAATATAGATGCAAAAATCTTAAATAGGATACTAGCAAAAAGACTCCAGCAAGTGATCAGAAGGATCATTCACCATGATCAAGTAGGATTCATACCAGGGATGCAGGGCTGGTTCAACATTAGGAAAACCATCCACATAATTGACCACATCAACAAGCAAACTAGCAAGAACCACATGATTATCTCAATAGATGCAGAAAAAGCCTTTGATAAAATACAACACCCATTCCTATTAAAAACACTAGAAAGCATAGGAATAGAAGGGTCATTCCTAAAAATAATAAACAGTATATATCTAAAACCAACAGCTAATATCATCTGCAATGGGGATAAACTAGATGCATTCCCAATAAGATCAGGAGTGAAACAAGGATGCCCATTATCACCTCTACTATTTGACATTGTACTAGAAACACTAGCAGTAGCAATCAGAGAAGATAAAGGAATTGAAGGCATCAAAATAGGCAAGGAGGAGACCAAGTTATCACTCTTTGCAGATGACATGATGGTCTACTTAAAGAATCCTAGAGATTCAACCAAAAAGCTAATTGAAATAATCAACAACTTTAGCAAAGTTGCAGGATACAAAATAAACCCACATAAATCATCAGCTTTTCTATATATCTCCAACACAGCTCAGCAGCAAGAACTAGAAAGAGAAATCCCATTCAAAATCACCTTAGACAAAATAAAATACCTAGGAATCTATCTTCCAAGACAAACACAGGAACTATATGAACACAACTACAAAACACTCGCCACACAACTAAAACTAGACTTGAACAAATGGAAAAACATCAACTGCTCATGGGTAGGATGAGCCAATATAATAAAAATGACCATCCTACCCAAACTTATTTATCTATTTAGTGCCATACCCATTGAACTACCAAAATACTTCTTCACTGATTTAGAAAAACCATAACAAAGTTTATTTGGAAGAACAAAAGATCAAGGATATCCAGGGAAATAATGAAAAAAAAAACACATATGATGGGGGCCTTGCAGTCCCTGACCTAAAACTATATTACAAAGCAGCAGTCATCAAAACAATTTGGTACTGGCTAAGAAACAGAAAGGAAGATCAGTGGAATAGACTGGGGGAAAGCGACCTCAGCAAGATAGTATACGATAAACCCAAAGATCCCAGCTTTTGGGACAAAAATCCACTATTCGATAAAAACTGCTGGGAAAATTGGAAGACAGTGTGGGAGAGACTAGGAATAGATCAACACCTCACACCCTACACCAAGATAAATTCAAAATGGGTGAGTGACTTAAACATAAAGAAGGAAACCATAAGTAAATTGGGTAAACACAGAATAGTATACATGTCAGACCTTTGGGAGGGGAAAGGCTTTAAAACCAAGCAAGATATAGAAAGAATCACAAAATGTAAAATAAATAATTTTGACTACATCAAACTAAAAAGCTTTTGTACAAACAAAACCAATATAACTAAAATCAGAAGGGAAACAACAAATTGGGAAAAAATCTTCAGAGAAACCTCTGACAAAGGTTTAATTACTCATATTTATAATGAGCTAAATCAATTGTACAAAAAATCAAGCCATTCTCCAATTGATAAATGGGCAAGGGAAATGGATAGGCAGTTCTCAGATAAAGAAATCAAAACTATTAACAAGCACATGAAGAAGTGTTCTACATCTCTTATAATCAGAGAGATGCAAATCAAAACAACACTGAGGTATCACCTCACACCTAGCAGATTGGCTAACATAACAGCAAAGGAAAGTAATGAATGCTGGAGGGGATGTGGCAAAGTAGGGACATTAATTCATTGCTGGTGGAGTTGTGAACTGATCCAACCATTCTGGAGGACAATTTGGAACTATGCCCAAAGGGCGACAAAAGAATATCTACCCTTTGACCCAGCCATAGCACTGCTGGGTCTGTACCCCAAAGAGATAATGGACACAAAGACTTGTACAAAAATATTCATAGCTGCGCTCTTTGTGGTGGCCCAAAACTGGAAAACGAGGGGATGCCCATCAATTGGGGAATGGCTGAACAAACTGTGGTATATGTTGGTGATGGAGTACTATTGTGCTAAAAGGAATAATAAAGTGGAGAAGTTCCATGGAGACTGGAACCTCCAGGAAGTGATGCAGAGCGAGAGGAGCAGAACCAGGAGAACATTGTACACAGAGACTAATACACTGTGGTATAATCGAACATAATGGACTTCTCCATTGGTGGCGGTGTAATGTCCCTGAACAACTTGCAGGGATCCAGGAGAAAAAAACACCATTCATAAGCAAAGGATAAACTATGGGAGTGGAAACACCGAGAAAAAGCAACTGCCTGAATACAGCGGTTGAGGGGACATGACAGAGGATAGAGTCTAAATGAACACTCTAATGCAAATACTATCAACAAAGCAATGGGTTCAAATCAAGAAAACATCTAATGCCCAGTGGACTTACGCGTCGGCTATGGGGGGGTGGAGGGGAGGAAAAGAAAATGATCTATGTCTTTAATGAATAATGCTTGGAAATGATCAAATAAAATATATTAAATAAAAAATAATAAAATAAATTAAGCAAAAATAGTAACATCATTTGCTAATAACAGCTCAATAAAATAGTACTCAATTTGGGGTATATCACAATACATAAACTTTAGCTAATATTTAACAACAAAATCCTAAATAATAAATAAGATGATGATTCTGTCATAGTTTTGAATGAAAACTAAGCTTGACCAGTAAAGATGGTCTTTCCCACCAGACTTTGTATTATGTTGCATATAAATAAGCATTTTTCTTTATATATATATCTAGCAGCTATTTTTTTTCTTCTAGTTTATTGTTATTTCACCTTTAGGAAGCCTATACTACACTGTAGAAGGGTCAATAGCCACACCTCAAGCTGCCAGGTCCCTCTGAAGCCTTTTGTCTATTTTCAAGACTTAAAATTTTGTTTTAGAGCAATAGATTTTACTTCTTGGCATTTTTAATTTTAAATGTACTTTAGTGACTAATCCTATTTCATTGTTGACTTGAAACAGTAAACTTCCCCATACCAAGAATTAATCAAATATCTTCAATAATGAGTAAAGTGTATTCTTTGATTTGCATATTTACTTGGACTAACTCTGACTCTTAAAGGCCACAAAATTAAAAGAAAAAACCTAACAACAAAAAACATGTCTATGGCATTTAATATAAAACTGATACTACATAAAACTAGCTAAACAAAAGCAACCATCACAAATCAGGTTTTTTTTTTTTTATCAATATAATGAGAATTCAGGATTCCATTATTTGAGGATTTGATGGAGTAGGTGATGGACAGTATGATGAAATGCAACTTACTTTACCATGTTCTATCATGTGACTTTCATTAACCTTTTTCAAGTCACACTGAATAAATCTTATTATTTGTTCATTTTAATATGTGTTGTTTTCTCCAACCAATTTAATTCTGGGTTTATGTGGCCATTGCGGTAGTTAGTCTTATAGGGGGAAAAAGTGCCTAAACTAATCTGTATATCATGTAAAAATTATCACATGAACATGATGGACTTCTTGTTGCCTTATGTTCCTACTTATTCTTGCCATAATTAAAAGAACCACACGCTGACAGTGCACATAGACCCACTCTTGTGACTGTGAAAGTCAGAATGTATGTATATGTACATATACATATATTAAGTTTACATACATTTACTGATTTTTATAAATTTTGCCACATGGAAAGTATTTTGAATATAAATAAATGCAAAGGGACATTATCCTCCCCTTAAAGAACTGATATTATTGTTGTCAAAACAGTATGAGTGCACAAAAAGCTACATCTGCTAAGTGTTTTGTGTTCTATGTTTGCTGAAATGAATTGCCAAAATAAGAATGAGCTAAATAACAATACAAAATAATAACATATAGAATTTCTAAGGCCTTTTCTAGTTTTAAAATTAAAACCACTTTGTGTCTCTTAACACATTACTGACATCCCCCCTTTATGCATTTGTTTAGGTATCCCCGATAATGCATTCTCATTTTTCTCTCCTAATATCCTTTATTTAATTCAGAGTTTAGGTCAAATGGCACCTTCTTCAGAAGGCCTTACTGATTTTCCTGGCGGCAAGGTCTCTGTCTCTCCTCTAGCATTCTGTATTTGTTTGCACATATTTCTTAGTTACATATAAAAGTCATAGTCAACACTACAGAACTAGGGAATAAGCTCAAGGCATTCCCCACCCCACCCCATTCCAGAGCAAAGGGTCTATATACCTCAAAAACTCTTTCCTCTGGGGAACTTGCAAAATACATATTCTTATAGTGGTTATCAATTAGGTATTATAGTAAAGGACTTGGAAATCTCACAATTGAGAAGATCTTTTTTCTTTTCACCATTGACCTAAGACTTTCATAATTTGCATAAATATTACTTAATCAATGTGTTTCCTTCCATTCTGACTATATTCTGGATGGACATCATTCAGTGTTTACCATAGATGTTTATGACAAGTTGTTGTTGTTGTTGTTTTTGTCAGTATTAAAGATCAAGGTAAATAAATACATCAAAAATGGATGCCAACTAGTGGAAGAAATGAGGTGTAACGAAAAGAGAAAGCCCTTTAGCTACTTTTCAGCAGTTCTTAAGAGAGAATCATTCTCCAGGCTTAGTCTTAATTCTTTTATTCCCCCTGCAAAGCAGAGGCTGACAGCCTTCTATTTCAGTCCCTTATATTGAAACACACATTGCAGGAGGGTCCTCAGGGACTAGCTTGCCATAACTATGCTGTGTTTCCAAAACCATCTTCCCCTTCCATCTACCTTCCTTCTGGCTCTTCCTTTGTCTTCCCACTATCTTTTAAAATCTTTCGTGTAACTGTGACATTCAGTAGGTAGATATGTTTTTTTTTTCTCATATGTTGGACTACAAAACTTAGAAGGATAATTTAGTCTCTGTTGACTTTCTAATTTGCCTAGAATTATTCCTTTTAAGAAAATGTATATATGTACATAGCTTCCCATGATAAAATGTAAGTTATTTGAGGGCAGGGAATGCTTCTCTCCCACCTTCTCTTTCAATCCCAGTGCCTACTATGGTACCTGGGACATAAAAAACAATTAATGTTCATCAATTGATTATAATAGATATCATCACACTAGATGATTGAGAAATGAATAATATAGATAATGTTTCCCAATTTCCTCCTCTGTAAAATTAATGACATAATCTCTAAAGAACCAATTAACTTGAAAATTCTAATTTCTTAGGTGCACTGAGATTTCTACAAATATATTGAGATGGTAAAAGGAACCATCAATCTAGTAGAGAGAGATCATTTGGGCTTTTTGCTTTGGGAAGGCTTTTTAAAAATGGGCAGCCTAACCTGGGCCTTAAAGCATGAGCAGGACTTTTATAGGTCAAAAGTTGGGGAAAAGGATACCATGTTGCAAGAATTTCATGAGCCATAGCATAGAGTCAAGAAAGAGTAATTCATATTTGGGAAGTAATGAAAAGAGTGGGTAGAATGGGTCATTCTACTGAGATATTAGGTAAAGAAAAGATTGAAAAAGAAGTGTGGGATTAAATTACACAAGACTTTGAAAGGCAGGCTAAAGAATTTTGTTTTTTTTTACTGGAGCAACAGGGAAATTATTATGAGATTTTGAATAGGGAAGCAACAATCAGTGAAGTTTTAAAAAATTAATATAGTGACATTATGCAGAATGGAAAGCATTCATAGTACATTCCAGCATTTTGAATGTATTATAAAATGTTTATCCTAAACTGCACAAAATATTCATTGAAAATTAGGCATGATTTAGGGATAATTTGACATGCTTGAATATACATAGGTAGTTTAGGTTTTTTTTTCCCTTTAAATATATTCTATGTGATGTCACATAAGGGAATCATCAGGCTGATTTCTGTTTCAGAAACACAAGACTATACAATATGTAAAATCAAGCATGCTACCCAAGCCTATAGAAGCCCTCCAAAGAAACAGGGCAAGAAAGGTGCTTTGCTTCCTTTAGTCATACCTGTCAGTTCTCTTATGGAGTCTTACTAAACCAGCTGGACATCTGCATTTCGAATCCTGCTTGGAGTTAGTGTGATTTTCTATAAAAGAAGAAGAGGAAAGAAAGAGGAGCAAAGCCTAGACCACAATAGAAGTGTAATCCTAACCTGTAGGTATAAAATTAAATTTGACAGTAGGGAAGTTATTTTTTCTTCCAAGAATTGTGTTTGATGTTTGAACTTGAATATGTGGTGATGTATCTTGTAACTTGGAAGAGAAATCATTTTAGAATCTGGCTCGAATGTTTTAAAAGGGAATTTAGAAATTGCTTAGCAAGGTGCTTTCTGAGGGTTAAGATGGGGTGAGAGGTTACCTTATATCTTGTCTGTCTTATGTTTATAAGAAAGAGATGATAAAGTTTGTACTGCATGAAATCACACAAAAAAATTCTATATTCTAATATAATTATACATTTTCAATAAAGTAACATTTTATTTATGGAAAATATTCAAATCTCACCTAGTTTTTTTATTTTCCTTCTATATGTTGATTTGTAATCTCTCTGTATTTATCTCTTTTGTGCATCAAAAGTATGAACACAATTTTGTGAGGAAAGGACCAAAAGGAACTCTTTGCATGCCTTATCTCTGCTCTAGAAAGGGGTAACTCACAAATGAGCTAGCTGCACCTACTGTACATTAAACAGAAATGTCACTTTGATCTCTCCCTTAATGCATTAGGTTTAGATTACTTGGTGAGCAAAGGGGGTGAAAGGTGGCAGGATACTTTTAAAACTAACTGTTGGGGGCAGTATTTATTCATGGTGCAGATTTTTAATGGGAAAGATGGAACATGAAAGCCCGTCAATGTAGTGCTCAAAGAGTTTGACAACATAGAATACTTTTTATAGATGAAAGGAGAGCAAATCTCAAACTTCTTAGTGTCACATATATTGTATGAAAAAAATATCTATCTATATCCTGCAAATCTTGAATAAAGATACAGGATATAGATGCCTACTACAGAGTGAGATGGCTATGGCTGACTTGAAGTTATCAGATTATGTATTGTGATTTCCTGAACAACATCACAACATATGCTTTGAGAAATAGTCTCATTATCATCATTACTGATGTGACAGTACTTTATTAAGAGCTATGAGATTTGCAGTCTCTACTGTCAGAAAATTAATAATCTAGTGAGGAGACAAGATGGGAAAAATGTAATAAGGAAGGACAAAACACTGTGTATCTGGTTCAGTGTTAAACATATAATAGGCAGTGGATTGCATGCATGATATAAATGTACATATTACATGTTCTATTCTTGCTCCACTCTTTAGGGACCCCCTCCTGGTTCTCTAGTACTTGGAAAGTCTCCTCTGCCATCACCATAAGCCCTCATTGACTTTGTTCCTTCATTTTAGGGGCCCAGAGACTAGCATCCCCAGTTCATATAAACACTTAACAAAGACCTACTTTAATAAAGGAATATTTACTTCAAGGATATAGCAAGAATAAACATACAAACATTTCTTCTAATTCCTTAGGGACATAATGCTCCCTGTAGTGTTTCAGAAGAAGGGAGGGTTAAATTCGTAGTTTAGCACGATTCACCCCCAAATGCAAATCCAAAGCTGACAGTTTAGCCTTCTGCTTAACTGGAATACTCACAGGCCATCTCTACAAGGTTGACTGTAACATCTAGCAGGTTGTCTTGGACTCCAAGATTTCCACAGCTGGCAATTCCAGGACATGTTGGAAATTATAAAATGGAAAAGAAAAAAAATAAAGATAAAAAGACACAGGATCATTTCTTAAACCATATGATATAAAGGGAGGAATAGAAGGTAGTGACACTCAGGCACTCCTCTCTTACCACATTCTTCCTGTGTGTAAATCCTATAAAAGTCTCTCCTACTATTGACTCAGACTAGTTTAAAGAATATCAGTGGAGCTAAGAGAAAAAGGCTACTCCCAACTGCATAACAAGTTAATATGGAATATCCATGCATGCTTCAGGCTTCCAATCTCCTGGATGTAGGTTCCTAGCATCCTCCTCATGGAGAATGCCATTTTAGATGGTCTAAGCATATACCAAATCCCCATTATATACAAAGAACATATGCAACTATGCATTCACACTGAAGAGAGAATTGCATGGCTTAGGAGATAAGTATAAAGTATAAAATTTTTCCTAGAAGAGATAGCTTTTCAATTGAATTCTAATAGACCAAAGAAATGCCTACATGAGCAAAAGAAAGTAATGAAGTATAGGTTGTGTGAAAAATAATGGTAGAGAAGATATGAAGTAGTATAATGTCTTCAAATCCAAATCCATGGTTTCCTCTCAATTGAGATTCAGTAAATGCCTTCTTTGACAAGGCAAAAAATTTTGTGTGGTCTTGAATGGAAAGCTTGACTTAAGTCACAGATTTCAAGTTGGAAAGAGCCTTGAATAGGGTCTAAATCAACTTTCTGATTTTATGGATAAGGGAATTGAAGTTCAAAAAGCTAAATGAATTTTTGCATTCAGTTATTTTCTCTATAAAGCCACTGAGATTTCTTCTGCTTTAGATTGCCTCATGGTCTGGAAGACTTGGGGTAGAGGACTGGCCTTAGAGTAAAAAAGTTCTTGGTTCAAGACTTGACTCTGGTACAAGCTTGTTGAGTGTCCACTCAGGCAACTCTAAAATTATAATTTGCCAGTTCATTGCTGATCAGCACCTTTAGAATTATTTAACATGCCAGGAATTACCGACACTAATGAAATCACAATTCCAAATGTGCTTCCTTCCACCTCTCTCAAAAAATATGCAAGGTACCATGCCAATTGCTGGTGATACCAAGACAAAACCTAGAAGTCCCTAACCAGTGGGAGCTCACATTTGTAGTGACAGATTATAAGGAACCTTATGTTCTATGTGTATACATACATACACAGATACATACACATATATGTATGTATACATATATGCATGTGTGTATACACATACATGGATGTCTACATGCATGTAAGCATATGAATTATGTGCCTACATGGCTAAGTAGCTGCAGATACTATCAAAAAGGAAAGTGCATTAACATTTAGAGGAATCCAGAAAGACTTTGCTTAAGGAGGAAATGAAGTTAAGGATGCTGAACCTTGAAGAAAGTCAAGAATTCTAATAGGTGCCTATAAGGAGAGTCTACACTCCAGATATGAATGATAGTCTATAGGGATGTACAAAGATAGGCAAAGGAATGCTGCATTTGGAGAATGGTAAGACAGTTTGTTTAGAATGCATAATGTTTGAAAGGGAGTAAAGGGGAATAAGGAAGCCCAGGTTAAATAGACCTGGATTGTGCAGGGACTCCAAGTTTGAGACTTAGATCCTACGACAAACATTCCATGAATTATAGACACTACTTCTCCTGTTATATGTCACTCAGAGCTAGTCTTTGATTTTCAGCAGCACTGGTATCTCATAGAGAGATACTGCCATTCCTCCTAGAATAAATCACTAAAACTAAAATTCAAAATGGTGGGAGACAGAACGGACACATGCAGTTTTTTTTCTTCTTAGTCCATAAGAACTTTTTAATATTATCAGTAATTTAAAATAATTCAATCTTAATTATAAGAGATTGCTGTCTATATGTTGAAATCCCCGATGTCACTAGCAGAGCTTTAAATTTTAGACTATTTTGTATTTTATTCTAGAGGTAATAGGAATATGACTCAGAAGGAGAATGGCATGCTTATACAGATGAGCTGCTCAGAGGCTGGACAACAGAGAATAAAAACTTAAGCCTATTTACTAGTTAGAAAGGTCTTTCAATAACCCAAATAAGAAAGCAAAAAGGAGATAAGAAAGGGTGGGGCTATGTAAGTAAGAAGAATGGCATGGGTGTCAAAGATACTGTGGAGGTAGAATCACAACAAATAGGTAGTCAATTGGATATGGGAAGAAAGAGAAAGAAAGAAGAGTTAAGAATGACTCCTAAGTTGTGAACTGTGAGACCGATAGAATAAATTATAGTTAGAATCACAAAATCTAAAACTTGGAAAGTATGCTGAGGAGACATCTAGACTAACCTTCTGCCTAGTGCCCACATGCAATGATATTCTCTGCAGTATCATTATTTTGATGTAATTAGGGACAAGGAGTACTTGGATACATTTCAGAAGGGTAGTGATTCTATTATATAAATTAAATGAAGTATGCACAGGCGGCAAAAAGAAAGGTTTGTAGTCTTTTGAGAGAAAGTTGTTGTAATTAATAAGTTAACCACAAATTACATTATGGTTTTGGAATGGGAGAGAGAAGATATGTGTACATGACTGTGTTGAGAGGTAAAATTAAAAAAATTGTTTTAATAAATGATTGATTGAAAGAATATTTGAGTTGGAAGAGATCTTAAATATTACCTAATCCAAACTCTCATTTTATAACTGTGAAAAAACAGGTTCAACTGAGTTGCTCATTGTAAGACAAAAAAATTAATTCTATATTCTATAAAAAGTATACATTTTCAATAAGGTAATCTTTTATTTATGGAAAACATTCAAATCTCACCTAGTTTTTTTTTTAATTTTCCTTCTATATGTTGATTTTAAATCTCTCTGTATTTATCTCTTTTGTGCATTAAAATTTTTCAATATGAACACAATTTTATGAGGAAAAGACCAAAAGGGACTCTTTGACTATATCAGAACTGGGAAATGGAACTTACTGGGAGGATACAACATGAAGAAGTAAAGGATATAAAATAAGAAAATAGTCTAATTTGGAGTGTGTGTGAGGTGTATATATCCATACCTTCGTAAAGTCCTAAAGTGCTTCCAATTTTTATAAAGTATGACATGAAATTCTCAGATAAGCAATTTTTATATAATGCAAAACAGCTTCGTTGAGGTAGTTGAGCAAAAAAAAAAAAAAATGAGTGATAGGAGCGTTTCTTGAATCACTGGGGCTCACAAGCCTATAAGAATCCTGATGCAGTTCAGTCAATAATTATTGTTGGTTTTTTGTCTGCAGAGCTCTATATCAAAAATTTCAAGCGGTCAGTTAGTCAGTCAACAAACCTACAATGCATCAGGCCATGTGAATGGAGCTAGATGTGCAAAACCAGAGGGAATATTGACCTAGATGGATCAGAACCTAATACTAACTGGCCTTGGGAGAATATTTGTTTGTGACCATGGCATGGTTAACTCAATAACTAAAAGAGAAGATCAAAATCAAGGGAATTATGTTGTTCACACTTAAGTGTTTCTCTGGGTTCAAGACTAGCAAGAAAAACAAATCAAAATAAATCCTCAAAACAACTGTTTAAAGCATAACAGATGAGTAGTTATAATAAGAATCATAATACTATTAAGGCTAATGAAAATGAAATACCTTGTCCTACACTGTACTAACAAGCATACTACCTAGCATTTGAATCTAGAACATTTGACTACCACCATATTGGGCTGCTTTCAGATCCCCAAAGTCAATCTGTAACAAATGGCTAAAAATGAGTTTTAATTTGATTCATTTGTTTACCTGCTTGATCATATTCACCTAAACTTTTTCTTGGTTAACAATTGAAAAAGTGATTCTTTTCAGTTTGACACTTAAAAGTCTTTATTTTCTTGTTCCTTGTTTCCCAGGTGTTTGGGCACTACTCCCTCACACATGCTATACTATAATAAAACTGTACTACCTACTACTCCCTATATACAACATCCAATTTCCCACCTCTGTGCCTTTGTACACAATGTACCATTGAGCTGAGAATATTCTCCTTCATTTCAATTTGTGGGAACACTTTGTTCCTTTCAAGACTCAACTTAAAAGGTACCTCTTTTATAGGACTTCTCTTGATCTTCTCCCCCTCTCTTCAATGATTGAATTTATTTTATCCATGTAATATTAAGTCTATACAATGTAGTCTCATCCTTAGAGCATGACTCATATTTGGCATTCTTGGTGGGTTATTCAGGATATGTAAAATATTACCTACCTGGTTCTAATCCAACATGTGGAGGCTTGGTGAGCTAAGTGATTAATAGACTAGCACTGCAGGGTGGAGAAAGATTCAGGACAGGCTGAGCCAGAACAGCCAGTTTCTTGTGAGTACAGTTTATTGTTCTGAGCTGCCAGGTAGGGGGAGAAATGCCTACTTCCCTGACTCAGCCACTCAATCAATGCAACTTTGTTGATTTTGTGTGTGTGTGTGTGTGTGTGTGTGTGTGTGTGTGTGTGTGTGTGTGTGTGTGTGTTTACTCTTTCCTGATATCCTAAAATGAGTATGTTTAAGCAATTGGCTAGCAGGGAAATCCATGAAGGAATCTGAGATACCATCAGTAGCTAGAGACGGTAACATCAACAACCAAGTTCAATGGAGAACCAGCACAGCAGCTCAGCAAATTCCTTGACTCAGCCTACCAAGGATAGATCCATTCAGTATGACACCTTGTTCTGTAAGCAATCAATTTGGCATAGAAATTGAATATTGTGAATCAGTGATGTTTGCCCCCAAAACAAGCTTCTTGGAAATTACTCAGAGGAAGAAAAGGATGCCCAAGACCAGGTACTCCTTAGCCTCAGGTTTTATCTTTGTGTATGTCTCACAGCTTTTGTGTTTTAAGTTTGAGCACACTTTCCTCAAGAGCATGTATATGCACAAGAGAGATATGGGTGATCTTTTATAACTTCTGTCTTTGCTAAACCTTCTAAATAAATATTCTTTTTTGGAAAAACTAATTGAGGTCAACTTGTTAATTTATTAAGAGTGTGCTAGATGCTGGTGGATTTGTCAATTGATCCAATCATTCTGGAGGGCAATTTGGAATTACACCCAAAGGGCTATAAAAGGATGTATACCTTTGGGTCCAATAATACTACTACTGGATCTGTATCCCAAAGAGATAAAAAAAATGGGAAAGCACCTGTTTATACACAAAAAAACATTTATAGTTTTTCTTTCTGTGATGGCAAAGTATTGGAAACTAAAAGGATATCCATCAGTTGGGGAATGGCTGAACAAAATGTGGTATATGATGGTGATGGAATACTATTGAGCTACAAGATGTGTAATTACAATTTGAACCCTAGAACTACAATTCCCAGCATCTTATGTTCCTTCTCATGTTACATGCTAACATAGAAAAGATATATAGGATGCTGGGAATTGTAGTTCTAGGGTTCAAATTGTAATTACACAAAGAAATGATGATCAGGATGATTTTGAAAAGAACTGGAAAGACCCATGTAATCTAATGAAGAGTGAACTGAGCAGAACCAGGAGAACAATATACATAGTAACTGAAATATTGTGGAATGATCAAATGTGATAGACTTTGCTAACACCTATACAATGATCCAGGACAATTCTGAGAGACTTATGAAAAAGGATGTTATCCATCTCCAGAGAAAGAATTGTTGGAGTAGAAATGCAGATTATTCTCTTAGAAAATGAATAATATGGAAATATGTTTTGCTTGATAATACATGCATAACCAAGACTGAATTTCTTGTCAACTCTGAAAGGACAGAAGAAGGAAGGGAGACAATATGAATCTTATATCTTTGGAAAACTTATGAGGAAAATTTTCATTAAAATAAAATAAAGAAAAAGAATATACCAATTGAAGACTCATAATTCATAGAATAAAAAATCACAGCCATCAGAGTTATCACAAAAACCAGTCACCCTCTAAGAACCTACCTTACAAGAACAGTGTATTTGGGGACAGTGAACCCACAGGAACTGAAGCATTTGTATCCTTCATGTCCTTTTGTGTAAACATATTGTTTCCTGCAAGTACCATGTAAATCCTATGAAGGTATAGGCTAGGTCACATTGTATTCATATTCCCAGCACAGTGCCTGACACATAGTAGGTACTTACTCTATGTGACTAAATTGATTGATTCTCTGAATCTCATTAAAAGTGTGAGAGCTAATAGTAATCCTTAGAAAATTCTGGAAGGGGTAGAATGAGGGTATAAAACTTGGAAAAATGCCATATTGGGATCTCTTTGTAGTAGTTTCATCTCTGTTGTTAGATGCCAAGAGGGACACATGAGAATAAGTTACAGCCATGTAGTGATATAATAAATCTTCCAGGAGAAGTTTGCACATACTCAGCTTTCTCTGGCTTTTAGCCTGCATTTGATATTTCTGTTTGCTTTGCATCTAAGCAACAGAAAGTAATCAACAGACAAGGGTTTAATTATTGCAGGGGATAACTCATAGGGTGTCTGTGTCCAGGCACTTGGGTCTCTTCTTACATCTTCTATCATATATGCAATGTGTTATCCCAAGGTCCCTGTCTCTGGAAAAGCTATGGTGGTTTACTTCTTCAACTGAGAGGAGGCAAAGAGCTGCTGAAACAATATAAAATGAAGGGAAGTGATTCTTGTCTGAGAAAATGAGCTGCTAATGGCTTCTGAAAGCTGAAACAAAGGAAGAGACCCACCCAGGGCCAGAAATAACTACAGAACAGATTGGCAGCAGTGGAAGCAAAGTAGCAGAAGGTGTAATTCTCCAGAGAAAGAGAGGAAGAGGGAGGGCAAGGGAGAGGCAGAGATACAAAGAGATAGAGATGCAGAGAAAGAGACAGAGACAGAGGGAGATAGAGAGACACAGAAGTGAAACAGGAGGCATAGAAATAGAGACAGGTAAAGAGGGAAGAGGGAGAGACCCAGCAACAGAGAGGGAGGAGACAGAAGCCCAGTAGAGCAAAGAGAAAGACAGAGACAAAGACAGAATTATATTTCACCGAAACAAAAAAGAATGCTATCTTTCATTTTTATTTTTTCCAAATTACATATCAGTGCAATTTTCAATAATCCCTTTCTGACATTTTGTGATCCATATTCTTTTCCTTCCTTCTGCTCTTGTCTCCCTCCCCAAGACTACCAGGAATATGATACAGGTAGTATATTGGTTGTCATATGAAACATTTTTCCATGTTCATCATGCTATCAAAGAAGACCTATCACTTCTACTAGAGAAATGAATGGAGAAAATAAAGTGAAGAATGACATATTCCAATCTTCTTTCAGACTCTATCAATTCCTTCTATGATAGTAGTTAGCTTTTATTGCATTACAAGTCATTCACAGTTGATCATTGTACATTATTGTCATTACTATATACAGTGTTCTCCTGTTTCTGTTCACTTTATTTTGTATCACTACATATAAGACTTTCCGGGTCTTTTTGTAATCATATTGCTGCTATCACACATTTTAAAACTGGTTCAGTCTTCCCTCCCCTCTGTAGAACAGGTAGGACATTTAGAATATTTGACATATATTCAGTTCTTGGTAAAAAGGACTTCAGGTTCCTGAGGAGAATTAAACTTGTCCTTTTCAAGAGCTTTTTCTAGAGTCAAGAAAAAGTGCTCATCTCCCTATGGCCCCCAAATGTAAACAAAAAATAAAAAGCATTTCTATCAGCAGTCCAGGATTATTTGGATTTTTCAGTTTTTTTTTTAAAAGTATTTTTCACATGTTCTTTCTTATTCAAAGACTACTGGAAGTTTCTCTAAACATATACAGCTAAATGGGCTCTGTTTCCTGTACTCTTGCTTGGAGCCAAAGTTGAATTTGGGTCCAAAATAGATCTATCAAGTCAGGACTTCCCTCCCTAGATATCCCTAGATATATCCCAAGATATAGAAAAACAAGTTATATAGCATTTTTCATGAGTCTTTGAATACTAAGGGCATTCAAAATTATTTTACATCTCTCCCCATAACTACTATACTCCAGTCCAATTAAGCTTTATTTACATTTGTACAATATCATTCAAAATCAAACACTTCCCCATTCACTCAGAAATCTCATAATAAAGTTCAAAAGACAAATCTTCCTTTCTTTAACTACAAAAACATAATGTTATCCAATATCTTGGAGAGGTTCCCTCATTCACTAGGTTTTCCAGAGGTAATGAAATGGTTATAATCCCCAAGAAAGGTATGCTATTTATTTTATGTATATCTCCTCTTCTGCTAGAGTGGGGAAAAAAGAAATTCACTTTCACCATTCTGGTTTCTAAGGTAAACCAAGTTCTGAGGAAATCTCTAGAAGAATTTAGAGTAATCTTTATATTACTCTATTGGATGACCCAGTCCTAAAATAACTGGTGTGCCAGGATATCACTATCACACTCAAATAAAATTTAATTCAATTTTAATCAATGACAATAACATATACTCAGTGCAAAATTTTTTAAAAGGCAGGGAATATTCTCATGTGTCTCTAGTTGGGGATCAATGAAGAGGACACTTCATGATAATTAGCTATCATCATAAGAAGTGCTGTTAGAATCCTGGAGGTCAATCAAGGCTTGCCTTCATCTCACTACTATTACTCCACTTCAAGGAAGTTGTTTTCATCTATTTCTGTCAATGATACTAAATGTAATAGGCCATGTTTGATCAGATTGGCTTATTATCTTGGGTTCTACTTGAAGGACAATTTTTTTGGCCATTGCTAATAACAAAACATATAATTAGCCTTAGCAAAAGAATATTCTGCAGAGATCGAGATAAGTGAAATATGTTGATGTTGGTCATATTGCTGGTCTATGAGTCAGTAATCCTTTAAAGGAGCCAAGTGACTATTTATGACCCAAATTTTGTACCTAAGGATCTCAAAACTCTGACAGTGGCTCAGGCATTTATTTTTTTGAGTCACTTAAGACTATAGGATAGTCACAATTTCATTTGAGGAAAAACTAGCCTAGATACTAAACTGATACACAGCCTTAGGTTATTTTGCCCACCGGATAGGGATATTTGGAAGCTCCTATCATTAGTGGGGAACTCCTTTTCCATTTTGACTCTATTGCCACATTAAACAACATTGGGAAGCATTGATTAACATTAATAAGCAAAAAAAATCATCAAACAAGACTACCCAATAATATTTACTAAACTTTTAAGCCAAATACTGAGCTATGAAAATCAAAGAAAAGCACAAAAAAGTTCCAACTCTCAATACTATTACATTCTAATGGGGATTGAGGACTATCTGTGATACCATGTACATTGAAGATATGTAGAGAAAGAGTAGATGAAGAAAAATAAGAGGGAAAAGCAATAATAGCTCAAAGGTGAGTAAGAGTGTAAAAAAATTTTTTTTCAGATTTCATTTGTGTTGAATCTAAAAGGAAGCTAGGAAAAATCTGAAATGGAAGTAAGGAGGTTGAGTATTCTGGGAATGAGAAAGCCAGTTCAAATAAACAGAGACAGAAGATGAGCTATGTTTGAGCAAGTTTAAGTGAAACTATACAACTGGATCATAGAATGTGTGAAGAGGAGCAACATATAAGAAATGTGAAAGGATAGTTAGTTTGTAAAGCACTTCTAATGTCAGACAAAAATTTTTATTTGAATCTAGAAGTAATAGGAAGCCACAGGAGCTCTTTGAGCAGGGAGATGACATGGAGTCAGACCTACTCTTTAGACAAAACACCTTGGAAGTTAAGTGGAGTATAGATGGAAATGGAGACACACCTGAAGCAAGGACACCAGTTGGAAGGTTATTGTAATATGAAGAGGTTATGAGGACCTGAACTGAGGTGGTGGCTATGCAAAAGAGGGAAGGGGAGATGTATGAGAACTACTGCTATGGTAGAAATGACAAGGTTTCACAATGGATTGGATATGAGGGGTGAATAAATAAAGAATTGATTATGACACCAAGGTTGTGAATATTTGTAACTGAAAGAATGAGGGAGCTCTTTATACTGATTAAGGCATTCTGAAGGGGGAGAGTATTAGGAGAAATGTGGTCAGTTCTGCTTTGTATAGATTAGTTTGAAATGCCTATAAGATAGTCAATTCTATATATCAGAGGCATTTGGAAATGTATGACTGGAGAAGATTAGGACTAATATATAGATCTAGGATGCTATTAAACTCAAGGGAACTGATGGCATCAGTGAAATCATGTGGAGCAAAAAGTTACATAGCTGGACAGATAGATGGAGAGCCAGGAGAGATGGGGTATCATGAAAAGCTAAAGAAAAAAATGACACCATGTCAAAAGCTACAGAAAAGTCGAAAAGTATATATTCTGAGAATTATAACATTGGAATTAGAAGAACTATTTTAGAATTAGAAATTAAGTGATCACAAGTAACATATCTTCATATAGACATTTTGAAGAGAACTTTAAAATATTATTTTGCTTTATGGAGAATTTTTTGTAGTCAACTAACAATAATACTGTAGGATTTCATTTTATCCATATATTTTATGGATTATAATATATATGTATATATAGTTGCATAGAATATCATTAACAAAAGATTTTGTTTCCTTCTCAAATCTTCATCAGAATGACCTTGATGGATGTGTAGATTATCCTAACAAATATTTTACAAAGATGGGAAATAGGTTTGTAGATTGGTAGTTAGTGCTAATTATAGTTTAACATCTTCCTACCCATTAGGCTTTTCTCTTTGAGATAACTTAAAAATCAATTTCTTGATGCCTTCAATATTGTTTCACTTCCAGGCATGTGCATCCCCTGTGTGTACTTGATCTAGTCCAGATGTTCTTTCCATTTCCATTTTCTTTAGTTCCGTATCTACTCTCTTACATAGCACCATAACACAACTTCATCTATTATGTTAGTTCAAATTCATCTCCAATGATAATGATGCTAAGAAATTGTCATAGAAATCTTTGCAAATCATCTCACTTTAAGCTGTTTTTCTCTATGTAACTTCACCCTTCAATGTCCTTCAGATATCTTTATTTGGGTCTTTCAATCTCCATAAACATGTTTTTTTGTCTCTCCATTCTTATCAATGTTGTATGAGATGATGACATTCATAATATCCCATCACCTTTTCCCATAAGGTCTAATAAAGTTGCTTTTGTGATGACCAGTGTTCCCTTTTTGCTACTGCCTTCTTGCAAAGCAATCATGTTTTGTGAATGCTGCAGTTTCAACATTCCTTTGGTCTCCACTTTATGGCAAATGATTTCAATTTGCTAAACATCTTTAGGAAATGAACAGTCTATCAAAGTATGTTGTCTATTTCCCATTTTCATTCATAAGAGTTTAATTAAATATATCAGGTTAGAGTTGCTCCAATTGTATGTTGAATTTAATCATTAAATTATTTTAAAACTTTTGTTTGGTGTTTATTTTGGTTCTGGCTCTAAGAAGTTAGTCATCTAAATGTACTTAGATGATTTGGAAATGACTGCATTAGTAGTTTCATATCTATCAAAATATAATCAGTTTCATTTTTTGTTGTTATTTGGTCATGTTCAGGGCCTTCCAATTTTTTTCTGCAAGAAGGGACTGATATTATAAAGGTACAAGACTTCTAAGCAGTATTAAGAGTTTTAGTCTGTCTCAAATCCTCTTACCATCTTAATTTTCTTTGAGCTATATCCACTTCCTTGCATAGTACAGTAACACAACTTCAACTATTCTGCTAGTACAAATGTTGTATCTCCACTTTTACTGATACTGAAAAAATGTTATAAGATGTTAATAGATCTTCTCCCTTTCTAACTCATTCTTTTCTATATAGTTTTACCCTTCACAGCTCCTCACATTTCTTTGTTTACATGGATCTCTATCTTCCCTGCTTTTCCTCCACTGCTTCTTGATGTCATGATTTCTTAATCCTGAATATTTTTCACTCCTCTCACACCTAGAACTGGATTGATATCACTAAATTTTCAAATACTTGTATATGTTGATTTAATATTAAGAATCTCAGAAAATTCTATCTCCTCATCCTGTCTGAGAAATGTTGGCAAATAAGTTTTAACTGCTTTCATGATGCTCTTGAGAATCCTCATTCACATTGCAATTGAAGATGACAAAGTCTTCTGCAGGGGGCTTTGGACACATGATAAAATTGACTCTCATCTTTTTTTATTTGACTCTCCAAGGAAAATCTGTGAACTATTCATCCTTTTGGCTATGACTTCATTTTATCTTCTGGTTTCTTTTACAGCAAGAATGTAAAGATTGATGCATATAATATATTTTCTCTAGTAGTATGTCTACTCATTACTTACAAGACAAGGTTCTCTCGTTTTTACTATTATTAGCTAAGTTAATATTTATAGATCATCTGTAACTTGTGTGGTTCTCAGCCTCCGATTCCCCCTTTTCTATTCCTCTGCCACACCACTACAAGATCAAAAGAGTTACTCGGAATCAGGAATTAACCATTTTGTATATTTCTCTGGTTAGTGAATTGGTATCAACATAAATCTCATCAACAAATTACCAACCTACTGGTGATTAACTTCTCTAAATTTAGCTATGTTGCTCTTCAGATATAATCTGTTTCCAAGATCCTACTCAAAGCCTCTCCAGCAAGGAAGAACTTTCAAGAGCCCACTGGCACATATATCCTACTATATAGCACTGAAATAGTATTAATTTATTTTAATTAATATCATGAAAGTGCACAACTCATTCAGAAGGCATTTGCTACTTATAAAGGGTGAGATTTGAGCAGATTATTCCTTATCCCATAAAGTAACAAGGTTCATTTGCATCTTTGAAAGGGTGTGAAGGTTTAAGTAAATCACTATTTTATGACAAAGCCAGTAAAACAGCTGAGCATCTAGGAAAGACAATGAAATTGCCCCTAGGGCAAAGATTGCCACTATAACTTATTCCTCCTAACTTATTTACATGGTCCAAGAGTAGAGAATAAGGGTTAAAAAGAAATCTAAGGAAGCCAGTAACCCAGAGCTATTTAATAATTTTTGAACAAATGTACATTGCTTGGTTATGGCCAATATTATAGAGATAAATACTTGGGAAATGTGATATCACCATAAGGTAGGATGGGGACTCTCACTGAAGGGACCTATCCTTATACCAGGAAGAATTGTTGTAATGAAAAGGATGAGCCAACACACCAAAAATGACTCAGATTGTTGTTTTTTTTTTCCCATCTCCTCTTTCTTACCTAAGATATGGTAGGCATCTGAGGAAAGACTAAAAAAAAAAAAAGCTAAATTCTGGAAACTTCTGTCAGTCTTAGAGTGAAGACTATAATATTCTTTCTGAAAGATCACAGAAGTACGCCCAGCATATAAATGTAACTGGAACAGTTAAGTTGGTCTGTCAGCATCCAAAAATTGAAGAAAAATCTAGGTCCTGATGAAATGCACAGAAGATGCATGGAGCTATGGAAGGTTGCAAAAGTCTTCCTAGATCTTAGAGAACAGAAGTATGAGCAGTGATAGATGCTAATATGGAAATCAAATCATTGTTATTCCCATTTTACAGCTACAGAAACAGAGAGCCAGAAAGGGAAAATGACACATAATAAATTTTAGGTGAATGAATGATAGATGCCCACTAATCAATTAGGATTCTATTTTCCACATTTGTCCTTACCTTATCTTCCTTAAACAGCAAAATGATTTAGTTCATTTCCTTCATAGAATTCCATGAACTAAATGGTCTAAAATAAAAGCATTGTTTTTTTTAAAAAGTAGTAGTATAACTTGTTATAAACTATTTCTAAAAACACTGCTATATTTATTTAAAAAACTATTAATTGCTATATTTGAGAGCTGCTCTAATTTCACTAATATAATGTACTTAGAAAAATATTCCCTTTCCTAAATACATATAGCATATGCAAAACATGTCTGATTCATTATGATAATCTATGTTTTGGTAAATGTTTTTTAAAAAATTCTTATTGATGTTTATTAAATTCAGTCTTCCAACAATGATTCATGAAATATTATTTTTTATCTGACTTTGGTAGTTACCCATTACACTATGTTAACATATTTCAATAAGTAATCAATTCCGTTTCCAGTAGGCTGATTTGATTCAGGTTTCATTATTCTCCAAGTATTTATTTTTTAGGCATGTTGTCCATCTTTGTCTAAGACTGCCCTTTTTGCATTAGCCATTTTAGGATAAAATACTTAATAAGATTTGCATTTAAAAAATGGACTAGAAGAACTGGACCCCCTCCAGCCAGAAACAAGTAATTATGTCATTTGTATTGCAAAGCAGGAGTGGCTATAAAGCAGTAGTGTACTTTTTTAAAGATTGATAATCTTAAGCAGTGTTATATTACACATAAAATGGCAGGTCTGACAGAAGAATAAACGTGGACAGTGTATAAAACCTTGAAAATGGTACAGAGCTGCAAAGTTTTACTTGGGGGTGCCTTTAAATGAGCAGTTCAATTAGAATTCTTTACACTTTGCAATTTTTAGTTTATCTGTTTTATCTTTTTGGAGTTAGAAAATTGTAAGTGCAGCTTAATGCTCTCCTTGTTCCTTTATCTATGTGAATAGTTTGCCTCTGGGCCTAAGAAGAGAGAGAGAGAGACAGAGACAGAGACAGAGACAGAGAGAGACAGAGAGAGACAGAGACAGAGAGAGACAGAGACAGAGACAGAGAGAGACAGAATCAGAGACAGACAGAGAGAGACAGAGGGGAAGAGAGAGAGAGAGAGAGAGAGAGAGAGAGAGAGAGAGAGAGAGAGAGAGAGAGAGAGAGAGAGAGAGAGAGAGAGAGAGAGAGAAGAAGAAGAAGAAGAAGAAGAAGAAGAAGAAGAAGAAGAAGAAGAAGAAGAAGAAGAAGAAGAGGGAGAGAGACAGAGTCAGAGAGAGTCATAAAGATACACAGAGAGAGAAACAGACAGACAGAGATAGAGAGACAGAGACAAGAGAGCTCTTCATGCCCTTTTTGGGGGAGAGGAAACAGAAGTCATTTATGGGCTATAAAAACTCAATCTATACTACTTTGTGCCATCTTTTCTCTCCCTCTCTTTAGGAAGCTTTACCCTTGGCATCTGTAGAGAAAAGTATGACCAAGGAACATGTGGAAACACCTTGGTCAATGCCAGAGAGAAGCAATTTGAGACATGAGTGTCACCATCAATCCTTTGTGCATGCAAGGTTTATGTAGACTGTGGAAACTGAGGAAATCAACTGTGGTAGGGTATCTTATGATGTTAAAGGAGAACTGGTGAACAGAAGTCACAAGGAAAAAAAGGAATTCAGAGCTGTTGAAACTTACAGCTCTTATGAATTCCTTTGCCTGAAGAGCTCAGGGATGCTACATTCCATGGTTTTGGCGTGAGTTATCTGATGGGGTATAAGCACCTCCTTCCATCCATTCCATAAATATAAATGTGTGTACATGTGCAAGGGTGTGTATGTGGTTGGAGTTTTACATTCCTAGACATGAGGACTAGAAGATGGAAATGGCTGGTAATGATTCCCTGGACTGCTTTAGTCTCCTTTACAAGGTGTTCTATTCCCCTACTCTTTTGTTAGAAGTGAAAGGAAAAGAAAGCACCAAAAAGGAATATTGAACAGAAAGGTGTAAAAGAGAAGGGGCAGAAATGTTCTTTTAGATTCTATGCTGCAACTCATAAAAGTTCACTTTCATGTCACTTAGTGGTCAATCATCCTTAACACAACCATCTCTGGATCACCCTGGGGGGGGTGGGGATTCTTCATCAACAAGTAGACTGGGCCCATGTCCTTCAGAGTCTCTTTTTTAGTTCTTCTGACATAACAAGAAACTATATAATCACAGTATGCCGAGGCCCAACTCCTAAATTAAATTTGAAAACCAAAAAGAGTGGAACCAGCACAAAAGATGTTTTTCAATTTGGGGCGTAGTTGGTGAAGGATAACCTAGTGTTTGGATTCTATAACTCAGAACTTCTCAGTCTTGACCTCAGGGCTCCTTTTCCACTCTTGAAAATATTGAAGACTCTAAAGAGCTTTTGCTCATGTTAGTACTATTATGAAAATAGTTTTGACCGTGTAGATCTCCTGAAAGCATCTTGGGGAACCCCACGACTCCTTGGATCACACTTTGAAAAGCTTTGAAAGGCTAACCCACATGAGAAAGGGCTGTCCTGTTGTTCATTTCATCCCTTGACTTTGAGTCTTCGGCTACTTGCTATAATGGCTCAAGTAAGGCACATCCTGGTGGTTAATTCTTATTGTACACTCATATCACACAAGGTTAATTAAACTTCTCTGATGGATAATCAATTCATTACCAAACAGTCTTCCAGTAGACTTAAAGAAGGCCACATTCAAAGGGCTATATGCAGAAATTGTGTCACTGGCAGTGGGTAAGAGAAAGTTTGATATATTCCCATGATAGCCAGTATGATCTCACAGTTTAGTATAATAATCTGTAGAGTACAGCCCAGTGAGTTCCTGTATTCCCAGCCCAGTGGCTGCAGATTGCTAGCAATGGCTTACATAGATAAGTATCAGGATGGCTTCAAGAGGGCTCCTTTCACAAGCTCCTAAAATGGCAGAGAGCATGAGCCCGCTTCACTCACTGGCTTTTTAATCTCAATCTCAATCCTCCTCCAAGATCGTCCAACTGGGGAGGGTTTTGCCTTGGTCTCCACATGTTACATCCCCTGACAAGTTGGTCAGGAATCTCGCCTGCCATGCTGTCAAATTAAGACAGAAGACTCTGTGACCCTTATTACCTAAGACCTCCAAGAGCTGATGGTCTCTTCATTATATGTATTTATATTATGTTTATTATATTTATTATATTACATTTATATTTATATTAAATTTAATACACAGTCTCCATCTTTCTCATTCTACACAATGTGTTATTCATTCAGTGCAGGTATAATTATGTCACCTATATTTTTAGCAGTTGTTTAGACACAAAAATCAACCTTGCCCCAGCATATGCACATTTTGTTGCCCACTTTCCCACTTTGCACCTTATTACATCTCCACTGATGATTGCTCTTCTTTTGGTTCTGCTAAGGGAGTGGCAAACCCTTTCATTTTTAGTGGATGTGTGATTTTCCAATATTGAAAAAATATGGATAGCTATAATGATCAAGTTAAGTGAATTGTCTGCCTTGTCCCTCATACACAGAGATGGTTTTAAAAAGAAATGCTTATACTTATTACTTCATTCTGGGTTACTTTTACTGTGCTAGCAAGAGCTTGTCAAACCACTGAGTACACAAAAGTTGTTTTTTTTTTTTAAGAAAAAAATAAGTGAGAAAATCACTTTAGTTTGGAAGACTCTTGTCATTTTATTGATGAAGTAAACTCATAGTGGGCATGTTTCTTTACTAAGCTGATTTGACCCCTCTATTATTTTTAGTCTTAAAGTCCAGGGGGTCACTTGTGCTCCAGGTCATACAGTATGCATCAGAGATTGTATTTGAACCCAGATCTTCCTCACTCTTATAGGTCAATTCTCTAACCACTACACCATGTTATTTCTTTTTTCTTAATTTTTTAAAAACACTTTCCTTCCATCTTGGAGTCAATACTGTGTATTGGCTCCAAGGCAGAAGAGTGGTAAGGGCTAGGCAATGGGGGTTAAGTGACTTGCCCAGGGTCACACAGCTGGGAAGTGTCTGAGGCCAGATTTGAATCTAGGACCTCCCGTCTCTAGGCCTGGCTCTCAATCCACTGAGCTACCCAGCTGCCCCCCACCATGTTATTTCTAAGAGACAGATTTCTCTTAGAAACTCATGCTAGTGAGAATACATTTTGAAAATGAATATTTTGATATGTTTTTATTGTTACATGCTTTTATGGAAGATTACTTATGTATGTAATGTATGTAATTTATAAGAAATCATATTGGCCATCAAAATAATCTGATACTTCTTAAGAAATGCAGTAGAAGACCATTGGAATAGATTAGGAACTCCACACACAGTAGTAAATGGCCATAGTGATGATTGTTTGACAAACACAAAGATCCAATCGTCTCTAAAAAGAACTCACTATTTGACAAAAACTGTTGGGAAAACTGGAAAAAAATGTTAGAATTAAATTGTGGTTGAACTGATAATATATTATTAATTAGGTGGTCGCCAGGGATTTAATCTCTAAATCCCAAAATGAATTACTAAAGTAAAAGGAATTTATGGTAGTTTATTTACAATATTTACAATAGAAGGAAGATATTAAGGAATGAGAGAGAGAGAAAGAAAACTCTAGATTCTTATATCAGTTAGAATTTCTAAGCCCCAGCCAGGGATAGAGAGTCTCAAGTAGTTGGGCCTTACCTGGAGGCTTCACTTCCTAGAAAGGCAGGTTCACCAAGTCAGCTTTTCACTCACCAATGGTAACAGTCTAAAAGAAGTCTGAGTGTCTGTATTCTGGTCACTTCTCTGAGTCAGTGCCCGAATGTCCGAACGAATCTCTGAATCTCTGAAAGTCCATCGTCCCTTCAGCTCCAAGTGACTGATCCTTCACTCCAAGCCTGGGGTGACTGACTGTCTCCGAACTCATCCAAATGTCTAAATCCGAATCCCTTTTCAGTCTTTTTCCCCTCTATTTAAATACCTTTTTTTCTTGTGTCACCTCCTCTAGATTTTCACATATACCAATCACAGCAGATGCTTTTCTCCAGGACTGCCCATTCCTTAGTTTTCACCTTATTTGGTTAGATTTTCTCCAGGATTGTCCATTCTTTAGTTCTCACCTTCTTTGGTTAGATTATATCTTTTGGGATTATTTAACACCTCTTTGTAGTCCACTTTTGTAGTTACTTAACAACGTTTTTGTGATTAATTCAACTTTTGTAGTTACTTAAAATCTTTTTGTAGTTAAGATCTAAAAATAGATTGTAGCTTATAATTCTAGCTTCACTATAAAGTAAGAGCTAAGCACCTTCATTGTTACAATCAGGAGATTACAATTTTATCTTCACAGTAAAGAAAGAGCTCTTACAATCTAGCTAAATTCAATCTTCAAAAAAGGTATGGGAGAAATTAGGTTGACCCTTTCATGCCATACCAAGGTAAAGTAAAATGGATACATCATTTAGAAATAAAGAATGATTCTATAAATAAATTAGGAGAGCACAAAATAGTTTACTTCTTGGACCTATGGATAAAGAAATAATTTTAGTTCAAAATAAGACAAAGAGAACACTATGAGATATAAAATAGATGACTGACTACATTAAATTTAAGAGTTTCTGCACAAACAAAATCAGTGCAACCATGAAAGAAAGTGAAAAAACTCATAATGTCTCTCTGATAAAAGGCTTTATTTTTCAACTATATAAAGAACTGATGCAAATTTTAAAAGCATACAAAGCACTAGCTCATTGGCAAATGGTCAAAGGATTTGGACAGGCATTTCTCAGATAAATAAATTAAAATTATCTTTAGTCATATAAAAATGCTCCAAATCACATTTAGAGAAATATAAATAAAACAACTTTGAGGATACCATCTCATGCCTAAAAAACTAGTTAACATTACAAAAACAGAAAAATGATAAATGTTTGAGAGGATGTGGAAAAACAGGGACACTAATAAAAGCCATTCTGGAAAATAATCTGAAACCATGCCCAAAGGGCCATCAAATTGTGCATACTCTTTGAGCTAGCAATACCACTAAATACCACTACTAGGTCTGTATACAGAAGATATTAAAGAGAGCGGGAGAGAACCTAACTATACAAATACATTTATAGCCCCTCTTTTTGTGGCGGCAAAGAACTGGAAACTGAAGTGATGACCATAAATTGGAAAATGACTGAACAAGTTGTGGTATATGCTTGCGATGAAATACTCTTATGCCATAAGAAATGACAAACAAGATTATCATACACACACAGAAACAACATGGAAAGACATATGAAGTGATGCAAATTGAAGCGAGCAGAATCAGGAGAATGTTGTATACAATAATAATTTATGGTGATGAACTATGAATGACTTAACTATTATCAAAAGGCAAGGATCCAGGGCAACTCCACTGGACTCATGGCAAAAAAGGATATCTATTGCCATAAAAGGAAGAGAATGAATCTGAATGTAGATCAAAATATACAATTCTTGATTTTATTTCCTCCATGAATTTTTCTCTAATGCAAGCAATCTATGTCTTGTTTTATCAAGACAGAGAAATATATGATAATATATGTACAGACTATATCATATTATTTGGTTTCTTAGAGAGTAGGGAGGAAGGGAAGTAGAGAGGAAGAGAGAGGGCTGGAAGGGAAGGAGGGAGAGAACATGCATTACAAAATCTCAGAAATATTTAAATTTTATTGACTTGTTATGTGAAAAAAATTAAAAGAGAGCTCAAACCTGAGTATTTTCAAATATATCATTTTGCACCTATTTAAACATCTTCAAAATGAAGTTTCAATGATTTTTCAAACCTTTTGTTAAAAACATAAAAAGCTATATCTTCTTTTAAGTTTATGAGAATTAAATAACTAATATCAGTGAAGATGGAAATTTACTACAGCTTTTGCATAATTAGTATATGGGATTCAAAAATGATTTAGTAAATACAAAGACAGACTTCTTCCATTTGTATAGGCATATCATTTTGAGATCTTTTTTTAGCCATGACAAATAATAAAACCAAGTTTTGAATAAACTGAACTTATTAAGAGTATTTCATCACATTTCTCTAACTAAAAATTATGCTATTACCCATGACAGAAAAAAATGTTGTTTGTAATTTTTAAAAAAGTTTCACTATTAATAAATAGAGACAATGTAGCATATTGGAAAGTGAGCTAGTCTATGTCAAAATAAGTTGGCGTCTGATATACTATGTGATCCTGGACAAATGACTTAAAAGCTAGTTGCCTCAGGCAGCTCTCTAAGGTAAAAGTAGTAGAGTAATTGATCTACTTTAGTAAAAAGTGTTTTTCACCAAGAGTTTCTTAAGCCAATGGAATTACAAGTTTAGTCTATGTGGTTGAATTATCAAAGAACTTTAGATCATTTCAAGATGTATTTTAACATTGTTAAAGGAAACTTTTGAAGGTGACATTTTGATTTAGTAAATCAATATATTTTTATGGTCAAAAAGTCAATTTGGGATCTGGATTGTGCTCCATTTGTATTATTTATATCAATAGAATGTACAAACAGACACATTCTCCAGATTTTCCATGTAAATGCATATCATATAAGGACAATGAACACTCTTCTTCCACTTTTTTTTCTGTATAGTTAGTTGAGACAAACTTTTAGTTCATTTAGTTCATTTCATTCACCATATTCTCAATTTTTCCATGTCTTCATTAACAAGCACAATATTTTCTAAAAGAAGGAGCATATGGAGAAACACCATTAATATTGAATTCCTTTTCATTTGGACTCTGTTCAAGACATCTTCCATAATGGTGACAGACTCTTTAGTGAACATACTTCTCTTTATTTGATGCTTTATTTGATATTAAAAATCTTAATTATTGAACTCTCTTTACAAATGTCATTAAAATTTCATAATATCCTATATGATTTTTAGATATTAATGGGAGACATTAAAATAAATAGATATTAATCAAGTGTTCAAAGTATTAGACAAAAAGAAATAGCATATTAGAAGACAACTAATTTTTTTAAATGTGAGTACAAAAGTACACAAAAGAATGAAATTTCTATGTCCCTTAAGGGAGAATAAATATATGTAATAAAAATATGTTTAGGAGCATTAAAAAAGTAGAAGATATAATTTACAGATAGCAATGCCCTTATATTTTATAGAGAAGGAAATAAACACAAAGTTCTTGTTTTGTTAAGAAACAATAAATGCTTGAAAGTATAGTTATAAAATATATTTTTTTCATTTTGATAATCTTAAGTTTGATAATTAGAACTAATGTTATATTGGTCAATATTTTAATCAATAGTCTACTTGAAACAATGAATCAACCTACTATAACTATTCAAAATTTTTCTCATGTAAAAGAACAAATCATTGTTGCTACTCAGAATTAATGTTAAAATCATGTCTTTGGTAAGGATATATTTGTAGTAATGAACTAATATGTTTAATTGTTTTTTTTTGGTTGAAAAAAGATTACTTATCATTGTGAAATAAAGTGTAGAATTATAGAAGTAGAATTTTCTCATTTTAACTAAAAACATAATGTAAGGATAATGTCAAAGAAGAAAGTATTAGAAAGAATACATTAGGAAAAAACTAGTCAATTTTTTAAAAATTAAGAATGCACTGTATGTAGAAAAATACAAAGTAATGAGAGTTCTTGTGAAGAGAAATCAAATCTTTCCAGAAAAGGATTGAGGAGTGTAAAAAACTGGCAAAAATATCAACAGAAGCACAGTTTGATAATTCAAGAAATCTTTGATTTCACTGGAGTAGATACCCATGTGACAAGAGCACCATCTTCCTTTTCCTATTACATGGTCAGTCAGTGCCCTCTATGAAGACCTCCATAGCAGTCCTTCCATTGTTCTAAGGACCTTACTGTATAAATCCTGACCAATGAAACACACAGATTGCCATTGATTATCTCACACATGCTACACAATGACTAAACATGTTTTCTGATCATTCATTTCTTAGGTAAAATATTTTTATGCTGATTCTCTTGTGAAAATTTTCATTGCTAATAGATGAATCTATTTGTTACCCCTTTATGTGTTTCTCCATTGCCCTTTGTGAGAATTTTATCTTCATTTCTCTGGAAATTGTGATGATCTGTGTTTTACAGCCAAGCATCACTAGAAGAATATTGGGCTTAAAAAGTTAATTCCAGTAGACATTTAAGATTATCAGAGGTTCTTTACAGTTTTCTAAATGCAATATTTCTCTGGTAATTAAAAAACCATTTAATAATCTACCTGCAGTTTCTGTACAAGATACATATACTGATGAACTAGTTTGTGGCTTTCCATCTAATTGTTTTTCTTTTATTGTTTGAGTTAAACATAATATCTTTTTCATCCACTTTTTAAAAATCATGAATGGTTGACTAGATTAGCCTTTTTTGAGTGATGATGGATCCTCTCAGTGTTTTGAGGCATGAAAAACAATACTAAATGAAACCAGAAGCTTCTTATCTTCTGCAGGGAATTTCTTTCATTCCAACAATGTTATATATCCTTCATAATGGTATCAAGCACCTCTGATAAGAATGCATCTTCCTGCTTTCTTCTCATCTTTATTTTCATAGTGAAAAGACTATGGAACAGTTAATTATCTTTGTAACTGAAATTACCAAGGAATCTTGCATGATTTTTACATGTGTATAAGTGATATCTTTTTGTGAAAGCTTTTAAGGTTACTATTTACCATGCCACTTTATGGTTAAAAAATAGTAAGAACTGTAGGTTCTAACTTTATACCTTACAATAAAAAATTGTGTGATTGTCAAGGCATTGTTTGTTGAAGAAAATGATCTGCAAACCTTAGCTACTCCTTGTTTGTACCTTCATTAAGGATGCCATCAATATGTATGTAGACCATTTTAATAAAGATTTTTAGAGTTTGCATTGCAGGTATACTAATCTGTAATTATGGTTATTCATTTGGCAGTAATGACATTCATAGTATTTCATTTAATGTCTGATTGATATTTTTACAACACAATAGTTTTTTCATATATGCTATACAACTTTCCCTTTTAATAAGAAAAACAGCAAAGCAAAACCACATTCCTCAGTAACTGTCCCTGCATACTTATGCAAAATTTGCATCTACAGTCTCCTTCCCCATCCCCTCCTGCCATAGTCTACAAAGACCTCTTTTTATAAGTTTAAGTACCTTATAGGAGAATAAAATTATGTTTCATCATTTGTACTCTGGAACCAATATTAGACATTGCATTGAGGTAAGCTGCCTTCCAGTGTTATTTTCAATGAATAGATAGAATAGATAGGATATTGTTTCTCTGCTTTTGCTTTCTTTGCTCTGTGGAAATTCATACAAATTTTCTCATGTTCCACTGAACTCATCATTTGGAACAATGAGTGTTTTGTTTCTTCACATGTCACAATTTGTTTAGCCCTTCACCACTTGCTTTTTGTCCACTTTGTTTCCAGCACATACCATAATAAAAATGATGTTATGAATATTTGATTTATGACTTATACATATCATCATGAAGTATCAGAATCACAGTATCATAAATTTAGCCAGAGAAGGTATCTTATAGGTCATCAAGTCCAGTTCTTTTACTTTACAGATGACTAAATTGAGGTTAAGAGGGCAAGTAATTTTCCCAATCTAATAAATGTCTAGGGTAAGATTAGCACCTAAATGTTCTTGAGGCCAAGTCCAGGGCAGCGTCTTAAGGCAGTCTTTTGCTGCCATAAACATTCAATGATAAAACACTCTTTATAGAAATAAAGAACACATATAATTGAAGAGGTGTTCATTATTAATGTCTGGGCCAGAACAATATAACAAAACTGGCAACAGTAAAATACAGTCCCAATTTTGAAATGATTGGGCTAAAGAATATGAATGGTTTAATAAATATAATTCTATATCATTTTCCATTAGAATTGGAATAATTCACATCACTAATAACAGTATATATTAGGGTACATGACTTTCTAAAGCTTATCCAACATCTACTATTTCCTCTTTTGACTTTTTATTACTTATTTTTTTCTGTATGTAATTTTTTTTGGTGTTAAGTAATTCTGATTTACAGGATTCTCTGAGTTCTTCCTTAAAATTTTTTAATTTCCTTTTCAGAAAATTATACATTCTTTAGTTCATTTTTTACAAAGAAAATAAAATTTATTGAAATAGAGTATCAGAATGTTTTGTTACCATTATATGTAATATAATATAATATTTAACAATAATAACATAACATAAAATTTATTATAAATATGTAATAAATTATGATAAATATGATTAGCCAAGTGAAACAAATTCTTAAATTAGTTATGTTCAAATATCTGACTCACTCTTTTTACCTCTCTGTTCTACTCTTCTCCCTCCCCCCCAAAAAAGGCGCATAATATGATATAGGTTGTATATATATATATATATATATGTCTATATTATAATATAAGATATTTCCCTGATCATCATGTTGTGAAACAATACATATTGCTTACAGTGGAGAAAAAAATTATGTAGGAAATCAAAAGAAGAATAATATGTTTTAAATTGGTATTTAGATTATCTATATTCCTTCTATGGCAGTAGATATCCTTTTTCATCATGAATCCCTTAGAATTTTACTTTTGAGCAAGGTGTCTTGGGTATACAGAGATGGCTATAGGGAAGTAATCTATGACTTCAGTGGTTTAGGAATACAATACTTCAGGAAACACCCTTTACCAATTCAGGTCAGCAACTTCTCTTGTATTTAGTCTTCAGGTTATTTAAAGCACTAAAGAGATTAAGTTATTTGTTCAGACCATACCAATATGCCTCAGAATCAGGATTTGAACCCAGATATTCTTGGTTTCAAGCTCTCTAACCCTTTTGTCATATTGCCTCTGAGTTTGTTTTTTTTTTTTGTGCCAATTTCATCTGTCTTCAATATCAGAAATTTATCAAATAAATTTGTTGCAAAGATATTCTACCCATCTAATCTTTCATTCTTTTTATTCTATGTAAATTTATTTTTATCATACAAAAACATTTTAATATTGCATAACAAAAATTCTTCATTTTTCCATTTATGATTCTAATCCTTACTGTTTTTATGAATTTTTCTCCAACCATAGTTCTGGAAGTTAATATTTTCCATTCTCCTCCAATTTTTTAATGATGATTTCCTTTAAATCGAAGACAAGAATTTGTTTTGAGTTTATTGTTATATAAGGACTTAGATGTGTCTCTAAATCTACAGTATTTTCTGCCAAAGTCCAACTTTCCCAGCAGTTCTTGTTAAATAGGAAATCCTTCACCATGTAGTTCATGATTTTGGGCTTACTGAACACTGCTCTTTGAGGTTGAACATTGAACATTTAAAATGAATTGAACATTCATTTGAAGATAGGTTTCCTTTCTCTATTCTTTTATATTGACTTACTTCCTCTTTTTAACCAGAACTGAAGTTTTTTTTAAGACATTTTCATGTATTTTGAGATATTCTGATGCCAGGCTACTTTACACATGGATTTTTTTATTAGTTTCTCAGACTAGAAACTTTAAGGAATTTCCAATTGGGCAAGGTCTGAGATTCTCTTGGTTGAGATACATTATATTTTAGTCCCAGTAGAAGAGTTCATTCATTTTGTGTATTGTCTGTATGTACCCATCTGCACATTTTCTCTGATCTCTATTTGCCATTAGCTTGGATAAATGAGTTTATTTGATATTTGCTATGTGCTGTCTTTGTGTAACTGCTATTTTATGGGAGACAACTGTTGGATACACAGTTTGGGCAGTCCTTCCCTGTTAAGGGATAATAATCAGCAATACAAATTGAACCTTAAAATTATTTTCCCTAGACTAGCAACATTTAGACGACCAGACAGATACAATTTTAGTCTAGCATCCTCTCTTTATACCCTGAATGGCTAATTATCTGTTTCTTTTGGCAACTGGCTCTTTATTGAATGGTAGACTTAACTTATTTCTCATACAGTATTTTCATTCCCGAATCTTTCTTTTCTCTATTGTATGTTCTAGTATGTTGAGGTTACTGTGAGTAATTCTGAAGAGAGATGAATTTTGTAAATAAATGTTTCCATGTTTCATGTCATATTTCCCATGGAGAGGCCGGTTGCAACTATGTTTTATGGATACTGAAGACATACACTATTGTAATATCTGTCAAACTTTTTGTTGAAACAGCATTAAAGCTTTTGAAATTCTTTTTTTCAAAATAAACAATTTCAGTATGAATCAATCTTATAAGAGTAAAAAAAGTTTACAATTGTCAAACATTTCAAGATCTTTACACATAAAGTACCAATTCAAAGTATTATTATTTATTATTTTGAGTATATTTGAAGGTCAGAAGCCCAGCTGATTTTGTAATGTGGTTGAATTCTCTGTTTCTCAGTTACAATAAAATCCTTTTTAGTTTTAATTCTTTCCTTCTTCTTTTATGCACATATGGTATCTCACCTCTGTCTTATATTTATTGAGAAATCAAATGTTAGCTCCCCTTTCTCTTGCCAAAGTACAGACTAATACCTTCAAAACAGATGGGGTTTTTCAACAGCTCTCAACTTTCCTTGGGGATTTAGGAATCTATCTGACATTAGGCACTATATTTATTTTATTCTTCACTTCCAAAACTTCTTAAATCCAGAATGGCAAAATGAATGTGATAAACAATGTAATAAATACTATTGAACATAATCCTTCCTATGGAAGATCTATGAGAGAACAAGGGCTAGAGTTACACAAAGTAAGAGACAATAATGTTTTTCAATCAGTATTTTTTGAGAGAGTAATGATGAAATAGCTTATATCTAAAGTATATCTTAATTTTGTAAAGGACTTTATGTACATTATCTTTTTTGATCCCTATACTAATCCTATGAGGTAAGAACTCAATTTCAGAGGTTCTCAGCTAGTGTGTATGTCTGAGGGAGAATTCCAATCCAGGTCTTCCTAACTCCAAGTCCAACACTCAGACATGATACCTTCAAAAAGAAAGGATCACAGAGGCTTGCTGTTAACCACAAATACACAATAAACTCAGGAAATTGGCTTAGAGGATTCAATTGAAGAGTGATACCTCAATGCAACCACATTTAAGAAGCAATCTGGCTTTTATCAGATCATTCTTTTAATTTGCATGAGAGAACAAAGAAGCTTGGGTGTTTAAACCTGTAATTCATCTATCTATTAGTGAATTAAACACACACACACACACACACACACAAATGTGTGTATAGAGCTAGAGATATAACAATTGCTTTTGTTGGGGGGACCCAGAAGTCCCTAATACAAAGTAGTAACTAAGCATTCTTCAGTTCTCCATGAACAGCAGACATAACCTCCCAAGCTTAGAGACTGAATTGAAATTCAAGTAAATGACTGAAAAAAACATTATCTGAGAATATTTTACAATAATTTAAAAATAAAATTGTCTCTCTACCACAATAAGCCCCAAATGTTTACATGTCCTTAATATTAAAAGGCATGTAAAAATAGAAAAGATATGTTTTACAACTCTACATAAGGGAATCAATGCAAAGACTAATCATAGTTCCAGAAAACTGATGAGCAATCATGCCTCCTACTCCTTAGAAGAGAGGTGCTGGATTATAAAGTTTAGAAAGAAATTTACAATTTCAGTTCCAATAAGCTGGAGTTTTTTCCCCTAATCTTAATAATTTAAAAAATAAAAGAAGAAGCATTTTATCATTTATGGGGAGAGTTGGGGAAGGAACTAAGGAGTTGAGTTTTGATAGAAAGGTCAAAAAAGACTTCATAAAAGTTTTTTAAATTCACAGAAGAAAGTAAAAATTCAGAAGGAATCATGGAGAACCAGAGTAATGTTGGTAATACTCTGTTAAATGTAATTCATGCTTTTCAAAAAGAAAGAATTTACCCATATTAGAGATTTATATTTTTAATATAATCATATTTTTTATACTTTTATTTGTTGATATTTTCCAATTTCATGATAAAAAGAATATTTTAATAAAAAAAGAGCAGAGATAACAGCATATAGGCAGGCATGAGTTCAGAATATTCCAGGATAGAAATTCTAGGAAGAAAGTAATTTTATAATAAGTACATCTAGAATCCCTGGAAGAATAGTGTGGCCACAAAAACCTTGAGGGTAAATGTAAAGGTTTCTAAAAACTAGAGGAATATGTATGGAATATCATAGATTGCTAAGATCTATATATGTGATTCAGCAAAGTAGACAACCGAAGGGGAAAAAAGAATTATTCTAACCCATTTCAATGTCACTGCATGCCAGTCACATGAACTCTACCCGAAATTTTCATGACAAATTGGTACCAGAAGGAATGTTATCTGACATGCTGACCAGATATTTTGGAGGAAGAAGCCTCCAGGTGATAAAATACCTGCTGCCCCTCAAGGAATGGAAACCATTAGAAAAAGGCAACAAGTAGAGGTTGGTGAACCCCCAGTAAAGTTGACTTATCTGGCTGATTAACAGGTTAGCAAGGACATTCCCTCTTATTAGCAAGAGGGGTTGGCCATGGTGGGACCTTGTTAAGTAATACCATGGCCATTATTAATAAGCCATTCTCACTCCAGTGTCACTTTCCGTGTGCCATTCACCTGAACTCTATCCTAAATTTGTATGACTCAAAAATTGATATGATGAAAATGAGACTAGATTTTGAAATTCCTAATGCTCCAATAGAATTCAAAAATGTGATCAACAATCAACCTCAGGCGAGATAAGAATAAAAATATAGTTGAGAGAAGGAAGATACATTATGTTTAAAGGCACTGTAGATAATTAGTAAGTATATTAACTTAATAGAGGATTGAGAATTAAAGGAAAACCTAATTAAATTACATAAAGACTAAGGTAGTCGATAATTGTGGAGACCTCACAATCCTTTCAGATATATAAATCTAACAAAAAGGCAAACATATTAAGAATCAAAAGATTAGTAAAACATTCATTTTAATTAAATAAAATCTATTGTATTAGATGTTTGTGGGTTACTGAACCTTTAGGAGTATAATTTAAGGTACTTTTCATAATACTTATATAAAAATTAACCTCAGGGCAGCTAGGTTGTTCAGTGGATAGAGAGCTGGGCCTGGAGATGGGGGGCCCTGGGATCAAATCTGGTCTCAGTCACTTCCTAGCTATGTGACCCTGGGCAAGTCACTTAATTCCAATTTTGTCTAGCTCTTACTGCTCTTCTGCCTTGGAACTGACACTTAGTATTGATTCTGAAATAGAAGGTTTGAAATAAATTAACTACATTCTATAAATAAAGAAGTGATAAATAAATGGTCATATAGACATTCATAGGATCATGGATGAATATAGTCCAATCCTTTTATTGTACAGGTGAGAAAACTGAGACCCAGAAAGTTTTAGTGACATCAAATATAATACAGTAGTTAGCTGACAGAAGAGCTAGGATTTGAACCCACATCCTCTGACCCCAGATTCAATACTCTTTTCATTGAGCCACTGTCTACACAATGCAAGAAGTATTATACTAAAAAAGAAAAATGGAACAAAGTTTTCAGATTAAAAGAGAGATAAATTATAAGAGAATCAGGAAAAAACAATTATATTAAAGAACAATGTAATGATTAGAAAACTCCACAAATGAGTGCTTGCTGCTTATGCTACTTCAATGCTAAAGAAGTGGGCATTAGAATAAACAAACCTATATCTCTCTCTTCCTGACTGCATTAGAGCAAAGAGGATCAATTGCTCTAATCCTTAATTTGGAAAGAGAGGACCCCAGCCTTTATCTTTCCATCCAGGCTTCCACAATGTGACCAATGGAATCATGGTCCTCCTAGTGTTTTTGTTTTTGTTTTTGTTTTTTGTTTTTATCTCTGTTGTATCTATTCTATCCTACTCTAAAGGAAATAATGTTAGAGTCAAAATAAACTAGGTTGGCAGGCTTGTGAGCTGTGAAAAGTCAGAAGAGTACCAGGAATCTAAATCCAAGTGAAGCATCATCACAGTCCAAGGAGTGATCTATGGGATTTGGATTGGATCTTTATCTGGGATCCACAAACTTAATTAAAAATATTTTGGTGAAAGTATTTCATTTTAGTTGGTTTATTTTGTAATCCTATGTATTTTGGTTTCATCTATCTATTTACTTGTTTATTGATTGATTGATTTATTTAAACCCTTACCTTATGTCTTAGAATCAATATTATGTATTGGCTCCAAGGCAGAAAAGTGGTAAGGGTTAGGCAATGGGGGTCAAGTGACTTGCCCAGGGTCACACAGCTAGAAAGTGTCTGAGGCCATATTTGAAACTAGGACCTCTCATCTCTAGGTCTGGATTTCAATCTCTGAGCCACCTAACTTCCCCCTTTTGTCTTATTTATTAAAGAAAATTATTCATAGAAGGGATCTTTAGGCTCTCCTGAATTCCAAAGAAATCTATAACATAGACATGTTAAGAATCTAGCCCTTAGTGTTATCTGTGAACTTAGAGCTCTCAAGGGACCCAAATTGCTGAGTTGTGAGAAGTGAATCTATATTCACTAAATTTATAAGTGCATTTATTGCCTCCCATGTTAGAATGTTGGAGAATGAAATGATATGACAATATTTCAGTAGCTTTACCAAGAAAACCTCAAATCAGGTCACAATTAAAAAACAACTGAATGAATGTTAGAATGTAAATTCTTTTGTGATGAGAGATTGTTTCATTCATTTTATTTGTATCTCCAGATACTAGCATCAACTAGAACATCATGATCCTTTCTGATCTATAAAAATCTTTTTGTTTTTCCATGAACCCTGTACTACTCTTGATATGACTGTATGGTTTTTATATTTAAATAGTTTTCTTGGCTTTTAAGCACGTAACTGGTATTCAGTAAATATTTTTCATTTGGAAAAATGTAAACCCTAATAATTTGTTGTTGTTGAAAAATGCATAAAAACACAGTCAAAAGAAATTAAAATAATTTATATTAACCAACAAACTAATCAAGCAAGCAAGGATAAATATCTAGCCTATTACCATGCAAGGTACTAGAAATACAAATACAAAAGAGATAATTTCCGCCTTCATGAAGCTTACATTCAAATACAAGGCTATAACATATACAAAGTAGCTGTTAACAGAAAAAGGAATTTCATGTTTAAGCAGTCACAAGAATTGTAAATAGAACTACAGAGCAAAATATTGGCATAAAATTTCCAGAGGCAATGATGGTATTGATTTGATCATTATTGATGGAGCAAAAGGAAGAGATAAAAAGTTGATGTGGGAGCAGGAGCATGCTGGTAAGTGTTTAACAATGGGATTTCTCAAAAATTAATGCATTCAGGACACATTTTTGAGTATAGTTTGTACTTTTCACATTTTCTCCATCGGTTACTCATCTAGACAATTAACAAAATAATAAGTCATTTGCTGATTCCTAGTGTTTGTCAATTTTCAATATGTAGATGTTTACACTGAAATTTTAACAATCAGTTCCTGTGAGCCGGTTTCAACAAGTTCCAGCATGCCTATGGGATGGTGCATATGTGGGGGCAAGGAAGATGGCAGAAGGCAAGGTGGATTCTGGGATCTGGGTAGATGCTGGCAGTTATCAGATCATACTACTTCTACCTCACTTGCTTCTTCATCTGTCCCTTTCTCTCCCCTCAAAGAGCTGCTGTTTTAATTGAGCCTTTCATCACCTCCCTCTCAGGCTATTGCAATGGTCCTCTCTATGATTTCCCTGCTTAAAGTCTCCCTCTGCCTCCATAAATGGGAATCCATCCTCTGCAAACTTCACAGATGATTTTCCTTAAATTCAGATCTGATCACATCAACTCCAGTGGGTACCTAATGCCTCTAGGAGATAATATAAACTCCTCTGACTTTCAAAGACTTTCAAAATCAGATCCCAACCTATCTTCCCCACTTCACTAAATATTATAGCATTTCCTACATTCTACAGTCCAGTCAAACTATCCATCTCTGTTTTAACTCCAACACCAAGCCCTATCCACAGCCATATACCATGCTGCCTCTCAAATATACTCATATAATAATGACAATATAAGACTATAAAATAGATAAAGCATTATACTTCCATACAACCTATGATTGTATTAATTGAGAATCAACATTTCTCTTCTGGAGAAATTATAGAGTTGGAAGAAACCTTTATTTGTTTCCTGTTTTGAAATTTCTGTGTAGTGTGCCTTTAAAATTGGGTATTATTCTAGAGAAGGCTACATTATTGGGTTGAAAACAAATGACCCAAATACACTAATATATAATTCTGCAAAGTGCTTGGAGGAGGCACTGTAGAAATGATGAATGGTAAAGATGGGATTATTACTCAAGTTTCATTTGTGACAGTTGACTTCTGTGATATTTATATTACATTTTTCTTTTTGGTTCTCTGTGTGTATGTGTGTGTGTGTGCGCATATGTGTGTGTAATACACTTTATATATTAGCACTGGCCTATCTATTATTATATTGGCAAAAGGAGATTTCCATTGATTAGTTTCTCTCTATTTGCTTTTTCTTTCTCTAAACCTTCATGCTGTAATGCAGAAGATTTATTTTCAATGATTTATTTAAATGTAATTCTAAGGTGACTCTTTATCACAGAAGTAATCTTCAGGCTATCTTTGTTTAAACTTGCAACCTGCTTTGTCAAGGAAAACTGCCTATGAAATTTTCATTATAATAGACAGCTTTTCATAATGAACTGGAAAACAGTTATTATGATTGAAAACAAATTGCTTTGAAACATTCTTTGGAACAACGTGCTGTTTAATTGTAATTTGGGGGAGGGGGAGGCAAAAGCAATCCTGTTTAATTGGTTACATTTTTCAGTTCTATAAATTAATTTGTGCTACCCAATATCACTTAATTTTTCCCTAGGAAAGCTTTTGCTTGCCCTAGCAATATTATAACTGCTAATTCAATTACATCGAAATTGTTTAATAGAAAATATAATTGCTTATTCCTACAGAATACCCATTAAAGAAGTGCAGAAGGGTGAGCCCTAGGGTTACTGCATATTAAGACTTTGGGAATAAAGATAGTAATGTTGCAGAGAGAAGATACGTGCTGATCCTTAATTGTTTATCACCTGCCTTCAAAATAATTTGAATAGACCCAAACTAAATGACCAGTCATTACAAGTTTCTATTTTGGAGCCTGGATGGGATCAGCAGATTACTTATGCTGATCACAATGATTTGAAGTTGTGATTACCATAAGCAATTTAAATTTTATTGATCTCCCCTTCTGAAAGCTGTAATTGAGCATGGATGTTGGACCCAGAGCTCTCCAAACTAAATTGTACTCTGAAGCCCTTGCTGGATTACTACAGGAATCAATAAGCAGTCAGTCACATTAACAATGAAATAGGTCCATTAACATACAGGCCTATTGGTGAAACTTTATTTAGAAAGGGTGCTAGTGCACTTCAGTATTTTATCAATGAATCTCTGTTATACAACAAAAATATTGCTTTAATATGTGTAATAAGCTTGTATGGAAATGAAATTATATATTATTAGCATATGGCATATGACTTGGTATGCACGGGAATCCTTATAGAAGAGTCATTTTAATTCATAACATCATTTTACTGTAAACAGAGCTTTATATGACTGGAATTGCAACGGGGTCCTGCAGTACTTTGCGGTAATTCAAAATTTTCCTTCCCCTTTGTTAGAGGGGAGGCTTCACTCCATTAAAGTTAAGTATGTCCTGACAGTACTCTATTCAGTGCAAAGTATGGGCTTGTTAGTGCAGCATCTGAGTGGAAAACTGGGAATTTCATTAAAAAGGTGAACTGTTGCAGACCTTCAAGGTGATGATATCCCTGGTAGCCCAGAGAAAGCTCCTCACGGTACAGTCTTCAAAAGTTCTGAACCTAGCCTCAGCAGGATGACAAGGAATCTTGCTTTTTCTTTGTCAAATGGAATTCCTAACACTTCTACTGAGACTACTTCATGGGATTACTGCAAGGAAAGCTATTTATAATTCTTCTCCCTCAACATTATGTAAGTGTGAGTTATCATAAGTAATCCTTGAATACCTAATAAGTAATCATTAAGTATTGCATTATAAAATGTGAACAAAATGATAGAATTTTTAAAAAATGAATCCTTTTAAATTATGAATCATCAGATCAGTCAATAAGCATTTGTTCATTTTTTACTGTATTCTGGGGCACTCTGCTACTCACAATAGTTAGCATTTTTATAATACTTCAAAGTTTGCAAAGTGCTTTACAAATATTATTTTATTTTGTTTTATCCTCTCAACAACTCCTGGATTCAATTGTCATTATTACTCACTCCATTGTGAGTGATATGCCAAATCACTCAATTATTCCCATTTTAAGTGACTCTTTCTGGGTCACACAGTATATGATGAAGGATTTGAACTCAGATCTTCCTAATGAGTATTTTATCTGCTAAACAACTTAGTTGCCCAATTCCATTGCCTGCTCATTTCTGAAATTCTTTCATCTCCTCTATATTGTGCTTAGTGGTTTTTTAAATAGTTAAAAGTTCTGTTGCTTCTCATTTGATTTTTCTATATCAAATCAATTTTTATTAGTTCAACTTTCTATTTCCTTTCCATGTTCCTGGTGTATTGCTAGATAATTATGTTCCTGAGCATTACCAGACTCCTGACACTATCAAAGCTGTCATAAAGTATAATGGAAAAGTTCTGGAAGCATCATATTCCAGGAATCTCCCTGACTCAACCCCTGAATTCTAGGATTTCTCTAGGCTTCATTAGAATTACATCTGTGAATTTATTTTGTTTATTTTGTTTTCATTTTTTCATTATTTATTTAACTAATTCAGAATATTTTTCCATGGTTACATGTTTCATGTTCTTTCCCTCCCTTCCTCCCATCACCCTCCTGTAGCTGACATGTAATTCCACTGGGTTTTACATGTGTCATTGATCCAAACCTATTTCCATATTATTAATATTTGCACCAGGGTGATCATTTAGAGTCTACATCCCCATTGACCCATGTGATCAAGCAGTTGTTTTTCTTCTGTGTTTCTACTCCCATGGTTCTTCCTCTGCATGTGGACAGTGTTCTTTCTTGTAGAACCCTCAGAATAGTTTTAGATCATTGCATTGCTTCTAGTAGAGAAGTCCATTACATTCTATTGTGCCACATACACTTGTGAATTTAGAGGAGATCCAATGTTCATTGAAGATGCCTACTCCTTAGTATAGGAGACCTCAGGAAAAGTTCAGGTTGATATATTACCATAGATATTAGTATTTTTTAATATTGAGGCCCCCACATTACGGTAATGGAGAAGTGCCTTTCAATAGATTTCATTCAACAATGAAGTCATTCATTCACTCATTCATTCATTCAAAATACATCTCTATTATATGATATTTGCTGTGGTAGGCATTTCAGAGACAAGATTCTTGATGTCATGGAAATTGCGTTTTAATGTGAATAAGCAGGGAAGTCTTTGAGCCAAGCTCAAGAAATACTATTATTAAATTTTAAAGAGTGAGCATTTATCAGCAAAACCTACAAATCAAGGATTGATTACTTTATTGATTATATTGTGTTATATCATTTAAGAAAATGATGGAGAAAATGCTAAAAGAGAATAATCTTAAAAGTATATTCTGTATATGCATATACTCTATATACCCATATGCACACATGTTTCTGTGTATTAATGTAGCTCCTAGTGATCTAGGTGTTAAATATTTATTAGTAAACCCCTGGGAATAAAACTCAATAATTCTAGTGGCTCCCTTGCCTATATGATAGATAGAATATAAGCTACTCTCTTTGGAATTTAAAGCCTTCATAACCTGGTGCTAACCTAATACACCAGTATGATTTAAAGGTGGCTCAACTGGGAATAAGGAGGACTTGTGTTCAAATATGGTTTTAGATACTTGTCAAGTCATTTAATTGTTATGTGTCGCACTTCCCTCAAATAAGAAGTTAAGATTAAGAGAACCTACTTCACAAGTCTGCGGTGATGATTAAATAAGATCATATTTATAAAGAACTTTGCACAGTTTCTAATGCATTGTAGGCACTGAATAAAGGCTTGCTTGCTCCCATTATACTGCTTCTTACACTCTGTACCTTAACTGAAATGACCTTACTTATCTCCTTATTTTTTTTATCTTTTCAGTAGTCTTCCACCCCATTTTTGGCAGTCTTTCATGATCCCCATTGTTTCGAGTTCATCTCCCATCTCCTCTCTCTCTCTCTCTTTCTCTGTGTGTGTGTTTGTCTGTCTTTCTCTCTGTCTCTTAGTCTCTCTCCACATATATATGTGTCTGTTCATTTATACATGTATGATAACATATATATTTTTTCTCTCTCCTGATAGAATGTACAGAAATATTCTTAAAGAAAAGAAATGTTTTATTTTGTTTTACTATCCCCAGTGTCCCACAGTATCTGGTGCTAAAATAACTACTTAATTAAATCTTTTTGGATTGATTTATTTAAATAATTAGATAATTATAATATAAAATGAGACATGGTAAGTTCGTTAGAAATGTGAAAAACCATGTCATGGAGAAATTCACACTTTTGGGTCATGTAGTTAATGACCCTAGCCTCAGTTTTTTCACCTAAAATGAAGATAAAAATACTTGATGGAAATATCACAGGGTTGTTGTGAAGAATAAATGAGAAATGAAAAAAAAATATTTGAAACTGTGAAATATTATACCGAAGTTCACTTATTGTTATTGTAGAGATCATAAAGCTACTCCTGATCACAATATAAATTATAAATCTTCCAGGTAACTGGCAAGCAACCAGCTTTGTCCCTACTAGATCTTTCCTAAAAGAATCTTAGAGTAATTTCAGTTCCCTCTCCCAGATCAACTAGGAGAATATAGATGATGGAGGGGCTGTCAAAGAGAAAGGACTCTTCTTCTGAGCACAAAGACTTATCAAGATATGTTAGTATGATTGAAGTATTTTCCACCTGAACTCAAAGAGAGAAGGGGAAGGGAACAGTAACTCATTATAAACTATTTATGAGACTTTAAATATAACTCTATAAAGTTCCCAAATACTAAAAAAAAAGGTCTTTAGATTTGGTGATAAGAAAATTAAGGTAACTTTGGAGAGAAAAGTTTTATTTGAAGGATGAAATTGTAAGCCAAATTGTAGAGTTCAGAAGAGAATGTGAGAAAAATAAATGGCACCATTTATTGATAGTCTTCTCAAGGAAGGTAGGGACAAAAGGGATGAGAGTAGAAAATGATAGCTAAGAGAGATAAATGAATAAAATTAGTTTTTCTTTTTTAATGATGGGGGATAGATGGGCATATTTGTGGGCAATACATTCAGTTGAGAAGAAGAAATAGTTGAAGGGCTGCAGGGCAATATGCTGGAGAAGATAAGATAGTATTGGAACACTTGTGTTTATGGATGGGATTGCCTTGGCACAGTAAAGTGTCACCTCTTTATATGAGATACACATGAAAGATGAGATAGTGGCAAATAGCAAGGAAGCAATATGTATTGAGGAGGAGGAGAAAAGAAACTTTTTTCAAATATACTCGATTTTTACACTGAAATTCAAAATTCTCAACTCAGACAGCAGAGATATGGAAAATTTCTTTGATTTACCTTTCTAAATAATTTCTATGTTATTTGGATTATAGATTATTTCCAACTCTCAGTTCCCATTTTCTAGTGTCTCACTAGAAATAGTAATTCCTGCAGTTAAAAGAGAAGATAGAAGCACTGGCCAAAGAGAAGAATTTTCTTTTGTGCTCCATTATGTAGTTCATTGCTACCAAAGTATACACTTTGGCTCTATCCCATCATCATTTCCCCCCATTTGTCATGAAATATCTCCTATGAATCCCTGTCCTACCACTCTTATGGGTCTCAGTTGTCCACAAAGACTCTAATTCTAATTCTTTTTCTAAAAGGATCGAGTGTTCTTTGTAAGCATCCTTACAATAAGCACTCCAACTCCAACTATGTGTATATGTATATAAATACTTCTTTTACATATTAAATATATATTTTACATTTACATATTGCATATATACTTCTACATATTATATATAAATTTTTACATTTACATATACATATATATATATATAATTTTTTTACTCATGGGAGTGTCCTTTAGTGAGATCATCTCGAATCACTGAAAAATTATTTGCCCTCATTTCCCACTTTTATTTCCTCCCTTATCCTTCTTAAAGGGACCAGTAGCACAGTGGAGAGAGCACTGAGCCTGGAATTAGAAAGACCTGAGTTTAACTGGCCTCATACTTAAGTTGCTATATTACCCATTCCAAATCACTTGACCTCTGTTTGCCTCAGTTTTCTCATCTGTAAAATGATGACAATAAAATATCTAATTCTAAAGTTTTATTGTGAGAACCAAATATATTTGTAGAAAGAATTTAGCACAGTGTCTGGTAGATAGTAGATACTATATAAATTTTTGTTTTTTTTTTCCTTCTCTCTTTCCCCTTCTCATCCATTCTTCTCTAGTGTCTCCTTTTCCTGAAAGATCACACATATTATTTTCCCTTCATTCTTAAGCTTTCACTTAATTTGAATATCACCTACTCTCTTTTATGTTCGTTTCCTTCTCTCTCATTAAAATACATTCTCTCCTGCTCCAATTGGGTTACAACAAAAAAATGATGATTCATTTGTAGGAGGAGAGTTGTGAAGTTTAGTCTATGATATTTCAGGTCTATTTCTCTACATATTCTTCTATTTGACTTCTGTTTCCTTCCCTTGCTTCCTAATGAACTTTTAGATATAAATCTCTTAATGCTCTCTCTTTAAGCATTTTGTTTTGATTTTTGTTAATATTGTTGTTGGTAACCCTGTCAATGTCCTCTTTTTTTTTTTTCTGGAGGTAAATTATTTCATTATCTATGCCTCCCCTGATTTCTGCATTTGCTTACCTTTCTTCTCTTTCTATTGCCTGAGGTGTTTGCAAAGCAAATCATTTGTGCAAATCTTGTTTTCTTTTTAAAGAACGGTTATGAGCTTGTTTTTATTGGATATCCATCTCTTTTTCATTAATGCTAAGTGTCATGTTTGGAGGGTACAGAACCTTTAACTGTATCTTGATTTTCCTTTCTCTTTGGAATGGAATCCCATCCTATGGTTTCTGGTAGATTCAGAATAGTCTTCTGTTATTAATATTTTCCCCTTATATTTGAAAGTTTCCTAGTTGCATACATACTATTTGATCTTTCATTGCAATTATTAAATTAAACCATATTGTGTGTTGGAGTTTACAGCATAGAACTTTTTCTGGAGATAGCTTTTTGTTTTTTATTTTGAGAAGCTCTGTTCAGTTTTCTCAATATATCCTGAATTAGGTAAGATTTTTGGACACATTTTATTCTCTTGTAAGACCTGTAATCCTCAAATTATATATAAATATTATGTCTTTACGGTAGATATATTTTGCTGCTATGTACATCATGCTTTATTTTTCACATTATTGCATTTTTCATTTCTTCTGGAAAAATGTTTTTTTTTTTGCATATGTGTATTGTATTCCAGATAAACATTTCTCTTTGTTTCTTTGGTGTGATTTGTTGATTTTTTTCTCTTCTGATATGTTATGCTATGTGGATCAAAAATTCAGCCTTCAGAATTCTTACTTTTCTTTTAAATCACTTGGAAATATACAACTGTGATTTGACACTCCCTTGAGAACTCCCAGGACTATTTTCATCATCAGATATTGATTAATTTTCCTTTCCCATTCATAATTTGTTTATTAATATATATCTGAACACTTTTGGGTGATTTGAAGACTATATTCCTTTTTATTATTACTACTCTTCTCTTGGTTTATGTGCTTATGTTCAAGATATTTAATTGAATTTTCTTTCTCTTTTGATCATAGGTAATTTTAGTCTTCCTTTCTTATATTTCCCTTTTGCTCATTTGCTAACTCCTTCCTCTCTGATGGCAATTACTCTGGGAGCTGAATCTCAAAACTATCTCGCATAGTTTCTTCTCCTATTGGGGAATTTATATTTAAGATTTTATATGAGCCATAAAACTTGGGGCACAGTAATGGTCCCATTTAGATGCTGAATTTTTTCTTGAATGCCACACCTGCTTCTTTCATCAAATTCTTCTGTTCCTCACTTCTTTGGTTAAGATATCTTATAGCACACACTGCTTCCATGTTGCAGTCCCTGCTAGAGCTAGCATATGCCTTTTGGATTGGGAGGCAGGGGAGTTGGGAGGGGATTTGAGTTCTGTTAAAAACTTGGGACTATTCTGTTAAAAACAGGTCCCTGTTGGGACCTGATGACTGATGGAGTGAACAAATTATGAGTTTGTTTATCATGGTTCAGGTGTTTGAATGTAGTAGTCTTCTCTTCTGTTAATTCTTCATTTGTTAAAGGTTTTTTGCCACATTAATGTTCTCAGTGTTTTATTCATGAAGAAAACTAGCATTGCTTTTATCCCTTATACATAATTCCTGTTTTGGAGAAGTTTAAGAAGTCATTATAATTAGAGAAAACAACTACTTTTTTATCCCACTAGGCATGTTACTTAGAAGTCCCTAACATAACATTATTTTAGAACATAGTATAGAGAGATTGTGTGATTTCTTTGAGGGAAGGAGGTCCTCTGCTCATCTTTAATTTCTTGGGGTGTGTGGGTTTGCTATAAATCAATGGCAGCTCAATATGCCCTAAAGAACAGGATCCTATCCATTTTTTGTAATGGACTCCTTTAACAATCTTGTAAAGCACATGATTGCTTTCTCAGAATATTTTTAAATTCATAAAATACATAAAATTACAAAAAATTTGAAATCGAAATTCAGTTATCAAAATATAAAACCCAAAACAAAGAAATAAATTTACAGACTGTAGGTGAAGAAACTTTGAAAAAAAAAACTACTTTCTTGATACAATCCATTTTCCCTTCTGTGTAGACAGTCTTGAATTATTGTTTCTTGTAGTCAGACCTCTAATGAATCAAATTCATTATTATTTCACCACTTCTCATTTAAGGTATTGAGAGAAACAAACTGTAGAGAAAAATTTGAGACTTCCTCATTTTTGCTAAAATATTTTCTTTACTTTTCATGAATTTTGTGATAAAATGCCTTATAGATTAGTAGGAGTTTCTCTCCATCTCTAACACACATTTGCACTTACCCAAAGGTAATCTAAAATACTTTCCCTTATGGAATTCACAGTAGAGCAAGGGTATTCAATATGTGTGTATATACATGCAATTAAGTTCAATTTAAAATTATATATTACTAATGGAGAAGAGAAGCAAGCAAGGGCTATGTGAGTTTTGAGACAGGAAAAAGTCTTTACTGGTTAAGAGAATAACTTTATGGGAAAGAACATTTGAGATGGGCCTTATAGAATGAATAGGATTTCAATTCTCAGAGATGGGGATATTTTTTGTGTCAATAACTGTGAACAGAGGACAAGGTTGGTTTGAAAGACTATTGAGTCTATGATTTTATTACTTTGTCCATGGTATTTTGCCTATAGTTTTCCTGGAAAAAAATTCAAGGCATAGCAACAGCTCACACCCCAAGACAAGTATTATTCCTATACATATTCTCTTTTAGATTGTCTACAGAAAGGAGGAGTACCTAATATAGTGTAATATAGTGTAAGCCTTCCCTTAATAGCTTGACTTTGCAAGGATGCCAATGTAACATATATACTGTCCTTTCCTCTTCTTGAGATTAGCCATCATCTTCATTTCATATACTGCTCTGATGATATACTTTGTACTACTTCTCCAGGTCATTACCTTCTTTGGGTTATGTTGTACTCACAGCCAATATGCATGTTTCTTTTGCCTTGCAGGCAATCCATAACTTAAATCAAATACTAAATTCAATGATATTTTTCTCAGACTCTATCCTTCCCAACCTTTTGGGAACATTTTCATTATTAACCAGCCCATGCTTCGGGAAACTCTCTCTACCCTGAGTTTTCATAGCAAATGTAACTACATGATAAAGAAGGTAAAGCAATGGTCTGGGAAGTAGGAAGAGTTGAGTTTTAATTGAGCTTCAAACACTTACTGACGAAGTGATCCTAATCATTTCACTCCTCTCAGATTCGGTTTCATCATCTAAAATCCCGAAACTTCCCTCTATTTAGCTGCCTAATACTTATTAGTAAAGTGAAGTCTGACTTTGAAACTCTCCTGATTATTAAGTTTCAGAGGTGCCCTAGTATTCTCTTTAGGGAAATCAGAATATTTTTTACATGTGCCCTTCAAAATCTGACTAAACTCTATAGTTTCAGTGTGATGTCACATTATTTTCCTTCATAGACTTTTTGTTGTTCAATCATTTTTCAGCCAGGTCTGCCTCCTGCCTCTTCAAAACCCTATTTGGGTTGGTTTGTTTGTTTGTTTTTTTGGCAAAGGTACTAGAATGGTTTGCCATTTCCTTGTGCAGCTGATTTTACAGATGAGGAAACTGAGGCAAAAGGAATAACAGGAAAGTGAGGCAACAGGAGTAATTAAGTCTATCTCCCAGTTCCATGACTTAGACTTAACAATGCTCTCCTTCATTTTTACTTCTTTAAAATCCCTAGCTCTTCCAAAAAAGTAAATGCTAAGGTTTCTCTTGATTTCTCCAATGTTGGAATTCTTCTTCACCAGCTCCAAAATTATTTTATATTTGATTTGTATATATTTTCTATTTATTTGTTTTCCTCCAGGACTGAAGCTCCTTGAAATTAAGGATTGTTTTGTTTTTATCTTTGTTTTTGTATCCCTAACATCTGGCTCTCTGCATGTCACAAACTAAGAACTCAATAAGCGCTTGTTGAATTAAATTGAATTGAGACTATGATATTCCATAACTCATAGCAATATAGTATTACAAGAAGAATATTAATGGTTTCAGGGAAAAGCTTGGGATCATTAAAAGCACTGTAAAATTTCCAAAAGGCACTCTAGCTCTCTCTCTCTCTCTCTCTAATTCAATTATGTGTCTTCATTTATTTCTCTAAAGAGTGTTTTGTAATTCATGCAAGTTCTGAGTGTAACTTTATCAGTGAAGTCCCTTAGATATTTTGTACTTTTTAAAAAGCTATTTTGAATGGAATTTCATTCTGTCTCTCTACATATTTTATTAATAACATGATTTTGTGGGTTTATTTTTATATGTGTTACTCTTTTCAAGTTGGAAATTATTTCAACTTTATTAGTTAAATACCTAGTGTTCTCTAAGTAAACTATCATATTTGCAAATAGTAAGTTTTCTTTCTTCTTTCTGTATGTTTATTCCCTCAATTTCCTTTAATCATCATTATAATAATTAGCATTTTTAGACAATATTAAATAATAGTGGTGACATGGGTATTCTTGTTTCAAATCTAATGTTATATGAAAAACTTTCCATTGCCTTTTACTGCAGATAATGCTTGCTCTTAGTTTTAGATAGATTTTTTTTCCTATTGATAGGAATTATCCATTTTTTTGTTCTAATAGATATGGGTCTTATGTATTTCAAAAGCATTTTCTTCATCTATTAATAGTATCAAGATTTTAATTAATATAATCTATTGTGTTAATGGTTTTCCTCATGTTGAATGAACCTTTATTCCAGTTTATAGTGAATGGTCTTTTTTTTCATCTTTATCTTCTGACTTAGAATAGTTGTTAAATATCCATTCCAAGGAGCAAGAGTAGTAAGTACTAGGCATTGGAATTAAGTGACTTGCCTAGGGTCATATAGCTAGGAAGTAACTGAGGCTAGATTTGAATTTAGGACCATCAATCTTCAGGCCTGGCTCTCAATCCACTGAGTTTCCCAACTCAGTGAATGATCTTTGGAATCTGTTGCTGTGTTCTCTTCTCAAATATTTTCCTTAATACTTTTGTAGTCTTAAATAATGCATAAAGAATTGGCCTCACATCCAGAAAGATCTGGACTTAAATTCCACCCCTAACCCAGAACCCCTAGTTCTTGGACCCAGCATCACACTTCTAATCTTTCCTACAGTGTCCCCTGAATAACTGATTATTAGAATGTCAGGCCCCATCTCTGAAAATCTTTTGATATATCAAACTTGCCCTTTTCTCCTTCTATTTTCACAGTAACCTGCCAGGAGTTCTATTTCTTTGAGTCTCTTCTCTGACATAGCTTCAACTGACCCTGACCAGAGAGATTGGACTACCATCAAAGTCTGTCTCCTGGTCAATTGAAATTAGAATGTCCAGTGGATTCAGATCATGTTCTAATGAAGTTCTGCACTTTATACCCATCTAATCTTCTCCTATCCCCAATTTCCTTTTGCCTTCCATCTTTCCCAACAACAGAATAATTTCCAATTACACCTGTTTTCTCATCATATGGCCAAAATATTTAAGCTTCAGTTTAAATTTAACCTTCTAAGAAATAGTATAAATTAGTTTATTTAAGTACTGACTGATTTGATCTCCTTGATAACCAAGGGACTCTCAAAAGTCTTCTCCAGTGCCATAACTCCTCACAATCCTGCTTCCAATTTTATCATTCCACCAAATTTTTTTTTCCTAAGTTAGCAAAGATTTCTTAATTACCAAATTCAATGGCCATTTCTGAATCTTCATTCTCCTTGATTTCTCTGCAGCCTGAGACACTGATAATCATTCTCTCCTCCTAGATCCCTGATGGCAAACTGATGGCACATGTGTCAGCACTGACACATGTAGCCATTTTCAATGACATGTGGCCTCATACAGAGAAGTATGGGGCTGCATATCGAGAAAAATGTTTCATCCTCAGCTCCTGCACAGCCAGATCCAGTAACTGAGGATAAAACATTTGCTGTAGTGTAGTGTAGACACTCTGCGCTAGAGGTCTGCAGGCCAAAACAACAGAAGTCCAGCATAGAGTGTCTAGTTCTGGGACTTCCAGTTAGGCTGAGATAGGATCTTTGACCTCACTTCCAACAGGTGGAGCAGTGTAAGGATGATATTAGAAAATAAGTATTGCTTTATTAGTTTAGGGATAAAAAATAAAGTGGCTGGCCTGAGAAAGAACTGGAGTTTGAAGCAGAACTGAGAGTGTGTTAGTTTCAATTGCTTACAGTTATAACCATTTTTCTGGGTCAATTACTCTCTCTGGCAGTTGACAGAGACACATTTTCAGAGACTCTCTCTCAGGACTAGAGAAGGTAATATCTTTGCCTCTCTTTTTGTCTAAGGGAAAGATCTGAAGGAGCTCATTGTTTTCCTTTCCCAACTTGGGAAACACTATTGACTATCCATTGTGTTTTTTATAGATTGATTTAACTCTGAAAAGACTAAAGAAAAACCTGGTCTTTGGTTTGGACTCTGAGTCTGTTAAGGCTCAGAGTCCTAACTTGATTCTTGTTGAGACTCAAGCAGCTAGCTTTTGCTATTTTATAATTTGAGGGCAAAGTTAAGATTTATAAGGATAATAGTGAAAGTTTTTATTTAGATAGTATAAATTTGGGTTAGTCAGGAGAAATAGTTCCTTGTAGTACCAGGGAGTTTATTTGAGTGGATTTAGAGTCCCTTAGAATTAGAAATCCGTTATTTATCCTTATATATTTCAATAAATATTTTATGTTTATAATAAGAGTCTCTTACTCTAAATGAACACTCTAATGCAAATATTATCAACATAGCAATGGGTTCAAATCAAGAAAACATGTAATGCCCAGTGCATTTATGTGTCGGCTATGGGGGGTTGGGGGGGGAGGAAAAGAAAATGATCTATGTCTTTAATGAATAATGCTTGGAAACAATCAAATAAAATATATTTAAAAAATAATAAGAGTCTCTTTAGCATCCTTGTAGCTGACCCTAAAGGGAAGTTCACATTTGAGCTTCACTTCATCACTGAGGATACTTTTGATTACATCTATCAAAAGTATCAGAACAGTTTTGAACCTATATTTAACAGTTTTTCCATCTAAATATTTTATTTTTATAACTCACCAATTTATTTTTACAGCAGGGAGGAGCAGAATGCTATGGGGGACACATCTCTAGAAGCCCTATGATCTCCTTTACCAGCAACCACATAACCAAAACGACCATCATCCAATCTACTGTTCTGGAGTGTCGTGGATTTCTAATTGACCATCATTACTAAGATAAGTGAGGGGGAGGCTGGGAGAGGCAAGGGCCTGTGCTAAGGGTGCCTCTTAGAGAATCAAGAGAAGTGCCACTACAAATAGGAAATTTGGAGTGCCTGGAACTGATTACCAGACACTTTTAGCACACTGAAAAATATAGCAATGGATTTACTCACAATTTTTTCCTCTACTTACTTTTGTGAGATGTTATTCTCAGCATTAAATAATATAAAAACCAACTAAAGAAGCAGATTGACAGATGAAGTTAGTAACACTCTCTTGGGTTTGAAGTATATGAAATACCAATCTTAAATGGAAGATTTAGCCAATGAAATTCAGCAAAAAAAAAAAAAAGAAAGAAAAGTCACTAATAAGCAGGTTAGTTAAAGAATTCCCCTTCCCCCTCACTTATCTTAGTTTATGGTACTCCACACAGGTTAAGACCAACAAAAGAAACTGACTAACAGATGAACAAAGAAGTCATTAAGCAGATAATTTAAATAATTAGCTTTTGGTTTATTAAATGCAGTTATATATTTCAATTATACATTTTTGTTATTTAAACTATAAATATTGCAAGATTATGGGGTTTTTCTCAAAATTACACACTACCGAAGTTAAGCTCAGTTTTTTGGCAAATTTTGACACACCAAGCTCAAAAGGTTGCCAATCACAGTCCTAGACACTCTCCAGGTTTTCAGGACACCATTTTCTCTTGCTTCTCTTTCTACCTATCTGACCACTCTTCAATTCCCTTCACTTAGTTCATAACCATAATCATATCCATAAGTGTCCAAGGGCCCTTTGCTTTGGGACCTCTTCTCTTCTTTTACCTCACTTGGTTATCTCATCAACTTCCATGGTTTTAATTATCATCTCTATATTAATGATTCTCAGATCTACCTATCCTACCACATTCTCTCTGCTGACATCTAATCTTGCATATCCAACTGCCTTTCAGACATCTTGAACTAGTTTTCAAATAAATATCTTCAACTCAAAATGCTCAAATCAAATTCACTATCTTTCTCTCTAAACCCTCCTTTCATCCATCTCTATCCTTCCAGTCCCTCAGAATTGCAAACTATGTATTATTATTAGCTCTTCACCATCTTTCCACCTATATCCATATCCAATCTATTGACAAGAGCTGTTGATTTCACTTTTGCAATATCTCTGAAATACTCCATTTTCTCTTTTCTGACACAGCTACCATTCTGATACTCATCACATCATACCTGGACTATTGCAGTAGCCTTGTGGTGAGTCTGCCTATTTCAAGTCTCTTTCTATAGCAACCCACCCTCCATTCCATCACCAAAATGATTTACCTAAGATACAGGTCTGAGCAGATCACCCACCACCCCACTCAATAAACTCTAATGACTCTATTGCCTCCAGAATCAGAAACAAAATCCAGCATTTGTTCTTCCTGAGGGCAAGAACTATCTTTTGTCACTCTAGTATCCCCAGAGCTTTAGCACAGTACCTGGCACATAGTAGGTACTTAATAATTTTTTTATTATTTAATGACTGATTGATATATTAAAAATCAGTTCCTTGATCACAAAATATTAGAAAATGATTATTAAATATTTTCTACAAAGAAAAATATCAATTCCTCAACACTAAAAACTTACCTTTAACAGTTCTTTTATACATATTTGACTTAATTAAATGTTTTAATCATCTTTGTTTACTTTAGCACCTTTATAATTTTCATATACCATATTGGAGATTTTGATATTTGAGAACACGAATGGTTGTTCCAACACAGTAATGGAGAAAATAATTTTTAAAGAATTTTTTTCTTTTTTTCAAATTTATTTTCCTCTCTTGACTTCTATTTTTAAGTGCCATTAGATTGAATGAGCTTAACTGGGTCTCTGACCAAATTTTATGAAGAATACTTATCTTTACAGGTATTCACTGTTTAATGAGACAATACTACTCAAATCTACCAAAAATGAGAAATGAGTTACATAAATCTCTGTTGATATCAAATATAATATTTCTCTTCTTATCAAGATCATATTTGACAGCTTAACTAGTTTGTAAACTGATTATTAAGAAAGTATATAAAGTACTGGTCCTATAGTCAGGAAGACCAGGTTTCAAATCTGTTTCTGATATCTACCAGGTCTGTTACCATGTGTAAGTCCCAGAACATCCCTGAATTTCAGGAAACTTTCTATATCTCTAAGTTATAGATATGTTGAAACCTATCTGTGGAAAGAGATCTATGCCAAAGATTTCTACACCAATGAAATTATAACTCCTTAATATATTTTCACAAGCCTTCCTAGGAAATGGTGATAGTCTACTTCACTGTCTATTCTTATATCACTTTCCCATTTCTTAAGATTAGTAGTTTATTTTAATAGTTTTGGTGTAATTAGAATCTGTTCCCCAGGACTCTAAATCCTAGCATCCACTTTCATTCTCACTTTACATCCTTACATCTTGGAGATAAAGTTTTGTGTACCTCTGCCCCTCTCACTCTTTTTTCCCATGAATCCAGCTGGTGAAGTTTGCTTTATTAAGACTTTTATTTTTGTCCTTTCATTTCTTTTACTTCAAGTGATTATTAATAAATCTATAAAATATAATACTTGGAGCTATTGAATGTTGATTTTAATCTTATATTATAGAATAGAAGGTTATGCATGGAACAATATACAACTTCTGTACAAATTAAATGCCATACTTTTCTGAAGCAAGAGACTAAATCCATTTTAAGTCATAGTGAGTGAATAGCTTTGGAGTTCCTTATATTCATATATTCATCAGTGTCAGTGTATAAGATAAAGTAACAGTATGAGAAAAACAATTATCTCTTTAAAGCTTCTACTAGATTTTGCACACCATACCAAGGAGGTTGAATTTTAAGTAACCAAATATTCAGTCTTTGAAGTGTTTTTTCTTTAAAGGGATGAGACATGATTAGGTCTTTATGTAAGAAAAATTAACCTAAAAGCAGTGTGTAAGTTGACTTGGAGGGAAGAGAGACTGAATCCCAGAAGATAATTATGATTTTATTGCAAAAATTCAGGTATGTGATAATGAAGAGTTGTGTTAATATAAGGTCAATGAAAGTATAGAGGGAAGAGGGACTGAAAAGCTACAAATAAAAAGACTTGACAGCTTATAGTGTTTAACCTGTTCAGGGTATGTGATTCTTATGTATTGGCTTTCTCTCTTCTCTCTAGTACGAATGCTTGGTTCATCTCATTATCACTCAATTTGGAGGGACATTTGCCATAAAATGAAGTCACTCAAATGGTTAAGGATAATTGATTGAGTCCATTTCTTATTCTGAACTCCTTGAACTAAGGGAACCAATTTTAAGGAAGAATTACTGATCTGCTTTGGGGGAGGAATTTTTCATAATGGCTTTTCCCTATGAATATGAAATCACATGTCTGAATAAAAAGTCAACATAAACCCAACACAATTAATTGATTTACTGAAACTTGGGGATTTTAATATAAATTGATATTCCTAAAATGCAAATCTAAGCACTACCTTCCCCTACTCAAGGAGTTCCAATACTTAATGCATCCAAACTCCTCTTATTGTCAAGTCAATTAGCATTTGGTAAGTGCCTACTATGTGCCAGACACTGTGCCAAATAAATGCCCTTTTAAATGCCCTTAAGTACCCTTTAAAACCTATTAGTCTGACTGCAGACTATCTTTTTAGTTTTACTATTTTTTATTCTTCTACACCTACTCTATATTCCAGCAAAATTTGATATTCCTAAAAAAAAGTCACCTGTCATCTATAATTGCAGGATTTGGGAGATTAATTCTTGCTTAAGATCTTTCTCATCCCTTTCTCTAATCCCTCAATGACTGTAAACTTCACTTTAAGTGCTACCTCCTAAGAGAATGAGCCTAAATTATTGGTGTCTTCTTCCTGGAAATTCCTTTGTATATGTTTTAAATATAATTGTCTTTGTATGTTTGATGCACCTCCAATAAAATATAAATTCCTTGAGGGCAGAGACTATTTTTTTTTTGTCTTGGTATCCCTAGTGCATAGCATAGTGTTCTACACATAGTAGTGACAACCTTGTTTTATGAAACTCCAATTTGACCCTTTTCCTGAAAACTGGTCTTCAGGAAACTCCTTGACTGATCCTTGTCCCATTCTGAACAATAAATCCTCAAGCATCCCTTAATCACCCTAGATAGAATTAACAGATACAATCAAATCTCAAGTACCCTTTTTGTCTATAGTTTTTCCTTTGGCATCTAGGGCCTTCCCAGCTACCCTAGTTTTGGGCTATTGAATCTAGACCTGTCTAGCTATTTTAGACTGTGGCTAGTGCTGATTTCTTTTATTGGGGGTGGGTGCATATACCCTTCCCCCCTGTCCAAAATCTTTATTGCATTCTGTAGTTCATTGAAACTTCCAGAACTTAGGCTCTGTGTCTTCCCAGATTAATTGTCTAACCTTGATTAAAGACCTTTATTACAATTACTTTAGTTGTTTTTCAGGTTGTCAGTAGGCATTTAATAAATACTTGTTGAATAAATTAATTTAAAAACAGATCTGTGAATGCATTAATTCCAAGAAAAGGTTGTCAGAACTCAGAACCCTGTGTGGCACTAATAGAACTATTATTTTTTAATTTTAGTGTTATCTATCATTTTGTCAAAACTTTTTCCTCCACCAAAGGAAATTGTAGGTCCTGGGATGATTAATTTAAAGAGACCATTGATCATTTCATACTTAGATTACTAATATTCAATAAACATTTCTTGAAAACTCCTACTATGTGTGAAGGTATAAAATAATTTTAGGATTTTACCTATTGTTCTAATTTCCAGGGAGCTGTGTCTAAAGAAAAAACATAAGGAAAGTAAAGAAAATTATGCAGTTTACTTCAACAAAATAAGTTAGCATTGAGGAACAAAAATTAAATTATGCCTATCTTGGGAAGGTAGAGGCACCACCTTATTAGAGGCAGGATATTTTAGAGCTAGTTTTTCATTTTAGGGCCTCCTTTATATTAAAAAGAAATCTCCACAGTGCATTCATTTAACTTGCTATGATTTTGTGTGAGACAGTAACCTTTTAAAATTCATTATTTTTTGAAGGTAGCTTTCATTTCTTTTAAAATAGGTTTTTTATGCCTTTTGCCTTGACATTATTGCCAATTCTTGGCATACCCGCAACCATTCCATAACAGCCCTCCTTTCTAACAAACAAATTCAGTTAAGCAAAAAACAATTCATTACCAAATATGTACAAAGTATGCAGTATTCTGCCCTCATGGTCCCCTGGCTATCATTTAAAAATTTACAATATATATGTTACTTGAACTAACTCTGACTCCAATGTCTTGGTTAGACCAGTAGAAGCTAGAGGGGTAAGAGAAGAGGATAGAGAATCTCTTTTTTCTGCTATTAAATCAAGCTCCCTCTGTATTTCTTTTTTGGTGATCTAGTAACTAGCACCCTTCTTCCATTTCACCACTTAATGCCAGAGCAGCTTTTACAAAGGGATATTTGCTACAAAGTTACTGAAAGAACAAATTTTCTTCATAATCCTGTAGGGACAAAAATCCTGCCTGCCCTTCCACTACATATCTACACACCATCTTGGTTTCTGGTGAGCAGAAGAGGATTAAGCTCACAGTTTTGCTCAGTTCCTTCATAGCTTTAGTCCCACCAAGTTTAAGTCCTAAGTAGCATTGATCTAGCATCTCTGGACCACTGTTTATTCAAGACTTTGTCACTGGGCTGGCTACAATACTAAGTCTGACTTCCTAGAATCCCAGATTCCCCTTAGTAAAGCTCCCAAGTTGAAGGCTCCATTCCCATCACCTAGAATGGAAAAGAACAAAAGAAAAAGTCAAAGATCCTGACATATTTCTGGGCCACATGACCTATAGGAGTAGGGCAAAGAAAGGAGATGTCCCTCAAGACAAGCTCTTTCCTCTCCATGCCCACTTATCATACAATATCACTGGGTGTGAGTGAAGTAGTTCTTCACTTGCAGACATGAGTGCAGAAAAAAAAAAAACTATGATGAAAAGTCTACACTAATCTCACAGGAAAATTCATTGAGAAGACAAGAGTCCAAAACAAAAACAGACAAATAAAAAAAAGAACCATAGAGAATATAGGATAGATTAGATAGAAAAGAGTCATGGAGCCAGGGGTAAAAAAGCAATGGACAGTTTATAGCTGATGAAAACTACTGGGAAAGAAAATGATCTCTAAATAAGCAATTCCTCTAAGGTAATTGGGGAGATTTCTAATTACTCTTTTGCTTAATTTCACAGATGTTGAAATTTTGGTGTGGATTTGGGGGAGGTAGTTGGAATCATGGAGCAATAAAATTGGTATATTTGTCTAAGGAATTGGACACTACACTCTGACAAATGAGTAATTTCTCATATTTGGCATCCTTAGTTTGATCAATTCAAATTCAAATTTAATTTGGATTTCATATGAATGTAATTAAACTTAATAGAGTACTTGGGAATGCATCTAATCCTTCATATTAGTTGGGGACAATTATCAGTTTTCTATGTGATCTTTGATCTTTTACATATTAATTAGCAAACATTATGGCATTAATATTGATTCACTAGCTTTGTCATGATTTTTGAAGGTAACCAACATGAAATGTACAAATTGAATCATACGTATATAATACTTATCACTATGGATAATTTGGTGATACATTTGGTTGTGTTATAATAATTTAGGAAAGGGGAAAGGGTTTACACAAAGGGAAAATCACTTATAAATAAAAGAGTTTATTAACAGAGAAGGGAAAGATAAGGGAGGATAAGGGGAAGGGTTTGCATCTGACTATTTACCCCAGCCCACTATACTTAATTTCTAAGATTAAACCTTTTTCTAAGCTAAACTAAACTCAAGATTACTAAGGGTTACTAAAGTTAAATCCTAACAGGGAGCCTAGATTCTCACTTAGCGAACTTTGGTGGGTCAAAGAGCAGGAATCCAAGTTATGCTGTCCTTAGATGATCCAGGAAAAGAAGAGATTCTTTTCCCCAGTCAATCTGTCCACCAGGATGTATTTGCAATTTTGTGTGATATGTGATGTTATATGTTATTTGTGCTATGTAATGTATGTTGTTATATATGTTGTAATGCATTTTGTAGTGTACTTCAGTATCTTACCTTATATTATCTTAAATTTTAATCTTATCTAACTAAAGCCCTATTTGCAAAATCTTCTATCTATATTCCTATATTAAACTATCTAACTATTTTTGTTAGTAACTAATTTATAACTAATTATAACATTGTTAGTACCTTAGCTATGTACATTGTTTCACTCATTCAAATAGTGAATAAATGTAACCTAACTGTGTTTATGCATTTGTGTTTATGTGTTTGTTTTGTTGTTATTTCTGCTATGTTATGTTGTTTGCTAGTTTTAAGTCAGTGTTAGTTATGTTAGTGTTATATTACTGTTGCATGTAATACACTTACCACTACTTCAGAACTTTCCTTCTCTTTTCATCTTACCTTGCTTGAAGAATTCTTCCTCTCAAAATCCATGGTAGTAAATGTTTTATGAATGTTTGTGAATCTGTTATGTTGCTTTGTGTTTTAATACATTACCCCAAATTTTTAATCCATTAGTCCATTAATTACTTGATCCTCTTCATTGCAAATTTCCTCAAAAGCCTTTCTCTATAAGTTTTTCAGCCTTTTAACAATGTCCTTTAATTCCTGAATTCTCCTCTAAATCTGCATTGTCCTCTTCCATCCAAATGTCCTCTTCCACTAAAATGGTCCTCTCCTTCTGACTTTCTGATCTTTCTGACTGCAGTCTCAATTTGACTGATGATTCTCAACTTTCTACAATCTCTTCTTCATTTTCTTCCTCACTAATTTGTACATTTTAATTATTAATACCATGTGCTAATTTTATGTGAACAATGATACCATGAACCTCTACCTAATACTTTTACTTAAGATGGAGAAACTAACACAATGGTTTAAGGACCTAACTAGCTCTCTTTTGTTGCTGATGTTTTAGCAAATGTTTTCACATATACAATGTCTCCTGGTTTGAAATTATGGAGAGAACAACCCAATGGTCCGGATTGGATCAATACTCCCATATTATGTAGTTCTTTAAGATGTTGTTGTAAAGCACTTAAGTATGAAGCAAATTGACAATCTCCTCCTAAGAAAGACATACAGACTGTCTTACAAGTCTTTGCCTATAGTGGAGTGTGTCCAAAGAGCATTTCATAGGATGAAACATGTAAATCTGCTCTTGATCTCATACATAGGTAAAACCAAGCTATGGGAAGAATATCTGGCCATTTTAGATGAGTTTCAGCACAGATTTTCCCCACCATAGTCTTGAGTTCTCTATTTACATGCTCTACTTGACCTGAACTTTGTGGGTAATAAGTAACATGATTTTGGGGTGTTATTCCTAGATTCTCATAGACTCTTCAGATATCTTGGGTGAAATGAGATCCTTTATTAGAGTCTATGGTAAGTGATACTCCAAATCTAGGAATAATTTCCATAATCAACACTTTTACCACAAAACTAGCTGTATTTGTAGTTGATGAAAATACTTCAGGCTACTTAGTTAATCTGTCCACAATTACCAGACAAAACTTATATCTTCCAGCTTTTGGCATGCTGATGTAATCTAATCAATTTGCAGACTCTCAAATGGACAATATGATAAAGGTCTACCACCTAAACCTCTCTGTCTGAATGCAACTTGGTTTAATTTTTGGCAAACAGAACAACTTGTACAGATCTTATTTGCTACTGTACTTCTTCCTGGTGCCACCCATTACCTTTTTACAGAGTCTACTACAGCTTGAGTACCAAAATGACCTTTTGTGAAGATGGTTTGACACAAATAAGTATATAAATCTTTTGGTAACAGTGGTTTTCCAGTGTCTGCAACCTATATTCCATGTTTTTTTCCTTGATCCAAATTTCTACTTCCACTTCTGAATTTCTGAGTGTACATAGGGTTTTTCTAGATCATCAGATTCAATAGTTGATAAATTCATTACATAGCATTCCTGGCTGCAAATTTTGAATTTTTTTTTCCCTTTCTTTAACTGTGTGTTTATAAAAGTGATCACAGTGGATTATAATAACACTAATACTATTTTAAATACAAGACTGTTAATAAATGTAAACATGTCTGGAGACATGTTAAAAGATTTGTTATTTGTATTTTGGGAGTGTGTTCTACACATTCCATATACTGTATTTACCCTGTTCCCTAAAGTGTGTTATATGTTTTTGAACTACAAATGGATGAAACCATGTATGTAATTGACTGCGCCAACTGTATTGTCTTATGCTCCCATCCTGTGTATTTGTATATATACTGCATACAAGTGTTAATGTGTGTTATTTCTTATTGGCAATGGTTTTAAAACTGCAATGGAATGGGTTACAAAGGATTCTGAACTTAAACAAATAGTAATTATGATGAAGCCACAAGTGGAACAAATGGAATTATACTTGAAAGATAAAAGATTTATAAATAATGAATATGGGCTTGAGGAAAAAGAAAAACATGGTACATCTAAATATTTGAATAGACTTCAGAAGGAAGAGGCAGAAGTGAAGGTTACCTTATTCCCTCTAAGAGATCTCCCAGTAGTTCCTAGGAGTTAGATCTTTCAAATAAAAACACACAAGAGATTTATACCTGAAGAATCCATTAAAAAAAAAGAATACTTGCCTTTTTAGATGAACCAAATAAGGTAACCAAAGAAATGAAGAGAGCCATTGATTTGTTTGATCCAAATTACAATGAGTTTATCCTACTAATGAAGGAAGTTTTGACAAAAAGGGAAAGAAATAAGTTCATAGATGAAACTAGGCAGGATACCTTATTAACACCATGGCTGCAGAATTAGCATGACACAGACATGAATAACAAAGTCCAATATGACATTATGAAAGAAGCCAGACAAACAACACTAGAGGTTATGGGTAGATACACTAAAAGGCTAAATGCATGGTCTAAGTCTGAGGGAATAAAACTAAAGCCTAATGAAATACCTACTACATTCCTTGAAGCAGCTGAAACATACTTGAATGTGAATATTCTAGAAGAGGGAACAATAGCATATATAAAAAGAGTCTTTGTGAAAAATGCTATCCCTAAAATAAAACTATTCTTTAAAAACAATTATCCAGATTGGGAGGAGATGGAACTAGAGAATATTAGAAGGAAGACAACATAATTATGCACAGATACTAAGGATAAATATGAGGAAAGGGATACAGTTATAGAAGATCTAAAAAGAAAATTGAAGGAAGCAGAGGGCAAAGCAAGAGACAGTGAGATTAAAGAAGTTAAGGCAGTGGCTGCTTTGAGACCCATTCAACCTAATAACAACTTTAACAAGCATAGGAACAGAAGATCAGATCCCCAAAGGTGCTTTTTATGCAATAAGATTGGTTATTTTGTTAGGGAATGCAGATACAGAGGTCAGTTTTCCAGAAAATTGAACAGAAATGGAGGATTTATTAGATGTAATAATCATAACAATAATAATTGGAATAATAATAATAACTGAAACAATAACAACAATGGCTAGACTAACTACTCAAGGAGGAATAATGGAAATACATGCCAGAATGCCTGTTGTCAGGGACCTCAAGCACCAGATCTAAACATAATGCAAGACTGGATTAAATCTTGTGAAAGGCCTAAATATAGTCAGGTTGTTAAGGGTAATCAGAGCAAGGGAGCATGTTCCTTATGCAGGTTTACCCAGTGTCCTTTTGTATTTGAATCAAAGGAAAATGGATTGAGATTAAATGAAAGTGAGTGTAATGGTAATAAGGTTAATGAAGATATAGATGATGTGATTGAAACAAAGGATACTGTAATTAGTGTTAATAATTGTAAGCAAAAAGAAAATTTTACTGTAAAATTAGAAAGTTCTAATGATTGTAAAATAATGGAAAATAGTGAAGAATTTAAATGGGATAATGATAATGTGATTATAAATGAAAACAATGATACCAAGGTGGAGAGCATAAGGACTGAAGACAGTAGCGTAAAAGCTGATGATGGTGTTAAAGATGTAAAATCCTGGGAATATCATGCAGTTCAAGCAGATGTAAATTTGGATGGACAAGAAATGACTAAGCTTTGTACTGATGTTACTGGGCTAGCACCAGTGTTGGAAACATTTCAACCTCCAAACCATACAGAACAGTATTTGGTGATACACTTGGTTGTAATAATATTGTTAGATATATCATTAGGTTTCTATTTCAATAGTTTTTGTAAATTTTAATTATTTTGGCTTTCTTTTATATTGATGCACTGCAAAAATAGACACTCGTATTTTGTAACAGTTAAAGCTATGTTATTAATGGTTACAAAAGAATTACAAAGTTTTTGAAATCCGTAGTTATTCATAACTGATAATATGAGTACTATTATAGATTTATGAATAGAGTAGTAATTCAAGGTGTAGATAACATCAGTAACACAAATTATAGAGAAACTTTAGGCTTTCATGTTTGGCTACTAAGAATATAGAAGACTTGGCTTGTGAATCAAAGGTTCATTAGATTTAAATATATATTGCATTTTAAGAATCTTGACTCATAACATCTTATGACATTCAGTGAATTGTTTGATTGTTTACCATTTTAAGAATGTTTTCTTGCATTACTTTTGGACTGAGTTTTATTGTTTATATTGTTTGTGATATGACTCTTCCAAAAATCCTGTAAATTTCAGAGAAATGGGACATAGGAAAAAGGAGTAGAAATTCCTTCTGTTATTAGACCTAAACATTGAAGAGGGCCCCTTTGCCAGTGACACAGGACTGAAGAGAATAAGTGTGAATGACAATATCAGGAGAAGTTTCAAAAAATTCAATTGCTGAAGAACAAACTAAGGTCGAGTATCTAATGGACTCAGAATTGAGACTAATGTAATGTACCACTTAGAACTTACATGAAGAATACTATTAATATTAAAAGTTTAAATAAGCATAGGTTTGGGAATATGGATGTAATGATTTCAACTACTTCTGCCCACAGAATGTCAAGGATATGAAATATGGATGTAATGGTTTCAACTATTTCTGCCCACAGAATGTCAAGGATGTGAAATATCTTTTTGATTTGTATTTTATTGTAGTGCTGCATACAGAAAATCAGTTATGTATGTTGGTGGATAGTAATTATATATACAGGCTATTCCAAAAGCTTAAAACTACACCAAGACTTTTGAGATATCTTGTCTGTCTCTCTATTTATACATATTTAGATAGATATCAACATGTGTATGTGTGTATATTCTCTCTTAATACTAGCCGGTCTCTCCATGCCATTTTCAGAAGATTTATAGATTAGTAAATAACTGAGCAGATAATAGACATGTATTTTGATAGGCAGTCATAATGATTGCCATTGTAATTTCTAGAACTGGAGAGTGATTATGAGACTTCTTCAGCTCAACCATTGTTGGGAAAATCATGACCAACAAACATCCTCTAGTTGTTTGAATAAAAGTGGGAAAGGCACTTCATCTCCTCACTTGATCCAGCAGTAGGTTGTAAATTTGAACTTTCTGTTCTCAATATGGATGGCGATAGCATATACTAGCAAAATGGAAATATGAAAGTTTCCAACTAAACTACACCATCATCTCTACCATTGTGGAAAGGTCAGAAATTTGTTATTGAAGTAAAAGAACAGTAAATGTAGAACAATTAAAGAATTCCCAAGAATTAATCTCTATAGAGGGAAAAGGAATAAAGTACAATACTATTAGCATTACCACTCTGCTAGCCCCCAATTTTTATAGTCTCCCTCTAGTTCCAGATAACATATAGTTAAAAGTAATTTGGAAGGAATATTAAGTGGAACAGAAAATCACTAAGGGCTCTCATTGACAATTCCTAAGTAAATATCATTTCACCATTAAGTCAATCAGATCTCACTATTCAACAGAGGTAAGTATAGGAGTTAAGCTATAGGCAAGTCTATGATGGTATTGGGCTGCAAAAAGGGAGCAAAAGAGAATGGGGACAAAGATACTGAGAAAATGAGTGTGTAAAAAAAAACAAATTAAAAATGAAGTCATGGAAAAATAACTAGAGGGTAAAATTCAAAAGTAGAAACTAATTCTGTAATAATGACCATACTGAGATATCCATATTCTAACACATTTGTCAACTATTGTAACCCTCCTTGTGTTCCTGCTATTCTATCTTTCCTGATATTACTAAATCTGGGAATTATCCCCAATCTTCTCTCTTCCTCATTCTCCTCAACTATTTCCCTCCCTTAGCCCACCTCTATAATTATTCATCTCTTCCTTTGTGTCATATAGAATTTCCATTTCACAACTAAGAAATTTCTCTTCGTTTTATACCACTCTCCTTCTCCTTTCATCTTTTTATACAGACAGTAGGCTTTTTTCAGAAGACATTATATCCCTAAATATCATCTCAAACACAGACTGTATATTTTCTTAAATGGCAATCATCATAGTTCTTGAGAGGAAATTGACAATATTCTGTTTTCTCCACATTTTTCTATACCTTTTACCGCCTCACTCATCAGCCTCTATTTTTCTTTTCTTTTTTTAAAAATTTTATTTAGAATATTTTTCCATGGTTACATAATTCATGACCTTCCCCCACAGTTTCTTCCCTCCTCCTGAAGCCAACAAGCAGTTCCACTGGATTATACATGTATCATTGTTCAAAACCTATTTCTATGATATTCATATTTGCAGTTGCATGATCCTTTAATATATAAACCCAAATCATAACCCTATTACACTATGTGATCAATCATATGTTTTTCTAATTTATTTCTGGTTCCACAGTTCTTTCTCTACTAAGTTCCTATGGATTGTGCTGGGTCATTGCATTGCTACTGGTAGAAAAGTCTATTATATTTGATTCTGCCATAGTGTATCAGTCTCTGTCTACAAAGGAGAATCTGGTTCTGCTCCTTTCACCTGCATCAATTCCTGGAGGTCATTCCAGTTCACATGGGATTCCTCCAGTTCTTTATTTCTTTCAGCACACTAATGTTCCATCACCAACATATACCACAATTTATTGAGCCATTCTTCAATCGATAGACACCCCCTCATTTTCAATTTTTTTTTTCACCAAAAAGAGCAAGGCTATGAATATTTTTGTGCAAGTATTTTTCCTTATTATCTCTTTAGGATACAAACCCAGCAGTAGTATGGCTAGGTCAAAGGGCAGGCATTCATTTAAAGACCTTTGCACATAGTTTCAAATTGCCCTCCAGAATGATTAGACCAATTCACAACTCTACCAACAATTTACTATTTATTAGTGTCCAAATTTAGTCACATGCCCTCCAACATTTATTACTTTCCTTTGCTGTCATATTGTCCAATCTGCTAGGTATGAGATGATACTGCAGAGTTGTTTTTTCTCTTTTCATTTCTCTAATCAGGAGGGATTTAGAACACTTTTTCATGGGCTTATTGATAGTTTGGGTTCCATCCTGTGAAAACTGCCTATTCATGTCCCTTGACAATTTGTTGATTTCGGAATGACTTGATTCTTTGTAGATTTTACTTAGTTCCTTATCTATTTGGAAAATTAAACTTTTGTCAGAGAGTTTTGTTATAAAAATGTTCTCCCAGTTTATTGCTTTCCTCCTAATTTTGGTTGCATTGGTCTGTACAAAAACTTTTAAAATGATATAATTAAAGTAATTCATTTTACATTTGGCAGTGTTCTCTATCTCTTGCTTGCTCTTAAATTCCTTCCTTCCCCACAGATCTGACAGGTATAGTAATGTATGTTTACCTAATTTATTTATGATTCCATTCTTTATATTTAAGTCATTTATCCAATTTGAATTTATGTTGGCATATAGGGTGTAAGATGTTGATCTAAATCTAACTTTTCCCATATTGTTTTCCAATTTTCCCAGAAGTTTTTGTCAAATACTGAGTTCTTGTCCCAAAACCTGGGGTCTTTGGGTTTATTGAACACTAGCTTACTGAGGTCATTTACCCCTAATCTAGTCCATTGATCTACCCTTCTGTCTTTTAGCCAATACCATATTGTTTGGATGACCAATGTTTTATAGTACAGGTTAGGATCTGGTACTGCTAGGTCCCCATCACATTTTTTTCATTATTTCCCTTGATATTCTTGATCTTTGGTTCTTCCAGATGAACTTTGTTATATTTTTTTCTAATTCTATAATAAGTTTTTTGGTAGTTTGATAGGTATAGCACTAAATAAGTAGATTAATTTGAGTAGGATTGTCATTTTTCTTATATTAACTCATCCTACCCAGGAGTAATTAATGGATTTTTTCCAATTGTTTAGATTTCGTTTTAATTATGTGAAAAGTATTTTGTAGTTGTGTTTGTATAATTCCTGTGTTTGTCTTGGCAGATAGATCCCTAAATATTTTATATTGTGTAGAGTGATTTTAAATGAATTTTCTCTTTCTAACTCCTGCTACTGAGTTTTGTTGGAAATATATAGAAATGCTGATGATTTATGTGGGCTTATTTTGTACCCTGCAAGTTTACTAAAGTTGTTAATTATTTCCAGTAGCCTTTTAGTTGATTTTTCTGGGGTTCTTTAAGTATACCATTTTATCATCTGCAAGGAGTGATAGTTTAGTCTCCTCATTGCCTACTTTAATCCCTTCAACTTCTTTTTCTTCTCTAATTGCTACTGCTAACATTTCTAGTACAATATTGAATAATAGAGGTGATAAAGGGCATCCTTGCTTCACTCCTGATTTTATTGAGAATGCTTCTAACTTGTCTCCATTGCTGATGATAATAGTAAGTTGGTGGAATTTTTAATGTGTTTGCAATTCTTTTGATAGCTTTGTTCATCTCCTTTGAAAATATGTTCATCGTTTATTTTTGTGTTTATTCCCTATATTGCTTAGATAATAGATAATTTGAATTATAATTGAATAGATAATTAGATAATTTGAAGTAATGATTTCCTCCTAATTAATTATTTTCTTCCCTTATACTTCCAGAATCTCCATTTTTAAGGGTGATGCCCATGTATTCATTCCTCCTGGGACTGCACCTATGATTTATTTTCATTTCTACTCTTCTTCCCATATCCTGGCCCCTTTTCAGTTTCCTGTTAAGTGTTGTCTTCTTCTATTAGAACATAAGCTGCTTGAGGGGGAGGTAGGTCTATTTGTGTTCTCAGAACTTACTGCCTAACACATTCTAAATGTAATAAATTCGTGTAGTTACTCATTTTCCTTATTAAAAAGCTTTTCAGTTTCATGTAAACAAAATTATCTGTGTGTGTGTGTGTGTGCATGTGTACACTTCTGTAATTACTTCATTTGTGATTTTTTTTCTTTTTAAGGATTTTTCCATGGTTACATGATTCATGTTCTCTCCCTCTTCTTTTTCCTCCCCCTGCCAGAGGTGACAAGCAATTCCACTGAATTATACCTATATTATCACTCAAAATCTATTTTCATTTTGTTCATTTTAAATAGAGTAATCTTTTAAAACTAAAAACCCAATCCTATACCCAAAGAAACAAGTAATAAATTATATGTTTTTCTTCTGCATTTCTACTCCCATAGTTCTTTCTCTCAATATGGATAGCATTATTTCCCATAAGTCCCTCAGGATTGTTATTGCTATTAGTAGTAAAATCTCCTACATTTGCTCATCCCATAATGTTTCAGTTACTGTGTACAATGTTCTCCTAGTTCTGCTCATTTCATTCCACATTAGTTTATGGAGGTCTTCCTAGTTTTTATAGAAATTAAGCAATTCATCATTCCACATAGCATAATAGTATTCTATCACCATCATATGCCACAATCTGTTCATTCATTCCCTAATCAAGGGACAACCCCTTATTTTCCTTTTTTTTTGACACAACAAAGGAGAAGGATATAAACATTTTTCTACAAACATTTTTTTTTAATCTCTTGGGTACAAACTTAGTAATGGTATTATTGAGTCAAATGGCAGACAGTCTTTTAAAGCCCTTTGCACATAATTCCAAATTGCCTTCCAGAATGGTTGCATCAATTCACAACTACCAGCAATACATTAGTGTCCCGATTTTGCCACATCCCCACCAACATTTATTATTTCCCTTTACTGTAATATTGGCAAATCTACTAGGTATAAGGTGGTACCTCAGAGCTGTTTTGATTTGCATTTCTCTAAGAAGGAGGGATGTAGAATACTCTTTCATGTGATTATTGATAATTTTGATGTCTTCATCTGAAAACTGATGATTCATATCCCTTGAATTTTGTCAATTGGAGAATGGCTTTATTTCTTGTACATTTCACTTACTTCCTTATATATTTGAGAAATTAGACTTTGTCAGAGAATTATGTTATAAATATTTTTCCTAGTTTTTTTTCTTCCCTTTTGATCTGGGTTGCATTGGTTTTATTTGTACAAAACCCTTTTAGTTTAATATAATCAAAATTATTCATTTTATATCTTATAATGTTCTCTATCTCTTGCTTGATTTCCATAAAATTAAATTAAAAAATAAAACTTAAATAATTTTTTGCATGAACAAAATCAAGGCAGCTAGGAAAAAGAGAGCTATTGAGGGAGGTAAACATTTTGGCATTGTATATATCTAACAAGAGCTTAATATCCAAAGTATCTACATATTATCTCTAGAACTAGACACCATCCGCTATTGTACAAGTCATCACAGATGATGGACAAAGACAATTCAAAAATAGAAATACAAAGCATCAATAATCATATGAAATGCTTTAAAACAATGCTTTTAAGAGAAATGGAAGTTAGAGGTCTTCACACTCTGAGAATCATATGGGGGAGATATTGGAACACAATGTTGGAATACACTGCTACTGTTGGTTAAGTTGTTAATTGGTACAACCTTTTTAGATAGATGTTTAAATTAAACAAATGGACTTAATGATCCCATTCCTTTATATATATAAATATATATGTATATATAAAATATGTATATATATTATATATATTGGGGTGTATGGGGTGCTCAGGGAGGGGTAGTATCTCTGATATGGAGGGCTTGTCATGCCCTCCTAGGGCAGCTCTCCAGCCTCTGACCCTCACCTGACACTCAGCTCTCACTTGTGGCTCCCAGTAGCTGCTAGCATGCAGTAGAGGCCACACCCCAGGCAACAGCTTTGACAGGCCGGCTAAACCTTGTAAGGGTAGCCATTGGGTCGTAGACCCCTGGTGAACCAGGGCTTTGCTCATCCAGCATGTGAAGACTGCTTTGGCGGAACAGGCGGAAGAAACCAACAAGAAGGTTCAATGGCTGAGAGGGCGACGCAGCAAAGCACTGTGGAGTGCTTAGGGCATGTTGGAGCACAAAAGACAACACAGCCATCCAATGCAGCTGAGGAAGTCTCCAGATGTAACAACTTTTCGTGCCACTGGACCCAGGCTTCCAAAGCCGAGAGAGTGGGACTGTCTCTGTGCATCAACTTTTCCACTTAAATCTCCTTCACACACAAGTATCTTTGTGCACACTCATCTATCCTATACCCCGTCCACCCTCTTCAAGACCTGCGGCGATGGGGGAGTGGCGACACAACAGGTGGAGGTGACCACTGGCAGTTGTAGTCACGATCCTGCACGTAGGTGGCCCACGGACCAGTGGTCGCTCGGCCCTGTGGGCAGCAGGGACATTCGGCAGCATCCTGGGCGAATGAGCAGCCCTCTCTAGGACAGCAATGCTCACCCTAATCAAGGGAGGGGACTAGAAAAGGTGTCCCAAACATTGCCTGCCCTACAAACATCTGGTCAGCACACCGCGGCTGGTGGGTCATCCCCTTTAAGCGGTCGAAATCAAAGAAAAAATACAAAGAAACTCCTATTAGGAGCATGGAACATCAGGACATTACTTGACAGAGAGAATACCCCAAGACCTGAGAGAAGAACAGCTCTAATCGGTAAAGAACTGGCGTGATATAACATTGACATCACAGCCCTAAGCGAAGCACGCCTACCAGAAGAGGGATCACTCAGTGAACCCACCACTGGATACACCTTCTTCTGGAAAGGTAGAGCCACAAATGAAGACAGAATCCACGGTGTTGGCCTGGCTATCAAGACCAGTTTGCTCAAACAGCTGCCAGACTTGCCTGTGGGCATCAGCAAGAGGCCTATGAAGATCCATTTACCTCTCAGCAAAGACCGGTATGCCACAATCATCAGTGCATATGCCCCAACCCTGACCAGCACAGAGGAGACCATCGAGCAGTTCTACTCTGACTTGAGTGCCGTCCTGCACTCAGTGCCCACAAATGACAAGCTGATACTACTGGGAGACTTCAATGCCCGCGTTGGCCAGGACCATGAAAGATGGAAAGGAGTGCTCGGCAAACATGGCGTGGGGAAAATGAACAACAATGGCCTACTGCTACTCAGCAAATGCTCAGAGTTTGAACTCACCATCATGAACACTGTGTTCAGAATGGCGAACAAATATAAAACAACGTTGGATGTACCCACGATCAAAACAGTAGCATCTCATTGACTACATCATTGTAAGCCGGCAAGACATCCAGGATGTACAGATCACCAGAGCCATGAGAGGAGCTGAATGCTGGACAAACCAGTGATTGGTTAGAGCAACTCTACAAATGCACATTGAGCCTCACTATCCAAAAAGCACCCAGACAGTTCATGCATTTTACAACGTGAGTCGTCATAGAGATCCATATCATTTGCAAACATTCCAGTCTTGCCTGGACGACAAGCTGTCTGCCAAGGGACCAATCACTGGAAGTTCAATCGAAAAATGAAACCAGTTCAGAGACGCAGTTAAGGAAACATCAAAGGCAGTCCTAGGCCCCAAACAACGCAATCACCAGGACTGGTTCAAAGACAACAACACTGCTATTGAAGACCTATTGAGCAAAAAGAACAAAGCCTTTATGGAGTGGCAAAATAACCCAAACTCTGCTCCTAAAAAGGACAGATTCAAGTCTCTCCAAGCCACGGCACAGCGTGAGATCAGGAAGATGCAAGACTGATGGTGGGAAAAAAAGGCAGAAGAAATCCAATGTTTTGCTGATACGAAAAACTACAAACAATTTTTCAGTGCCCTCAGGACTGTCTATGGGCCATTGAAACCCACCACCACTCACTTGCTATCCTCTGACAGTGACACTCTCATAAAAGATAAAAAAGGCATCAGCCACAGGTGGAAAGAACACTTCAGTCAACTTCTCAACCGACCCTCTTCAGTCGACCATATCCTTGACCAGATCCTCCCAAACCGCACCATTGAACAATTTGACAAGGCCTTAAATGGAAAGGCGCTCCAGGCATTCCACATAGTGCTAACCAGCATATGGAAAGAGGAAGACATGCCCCCAGAACTCAGAGATGCCTCCATCGAAGCCCTATACAAGAACAAAGGCGCATGAGCAGCCTGTGACACCTACAGAGGCATCTCACTACTCTCCACTGCTAGAAAGATCCTCGCCCGTGTTATACTCAACAGACTCCTGTCATCTGTTTCAGAGCAGAACCTGCCTGAATCACAATGTGGCTTCCAACCATATCGCAGCACCATCGACATGGTCTTCACAGTGAGGCAAATGCAGGAAAAATGCCTTGAACTCTACATTGTCCTCATAGACCTGACAAAGGAGTTCGACACAGTGAACAGGGATGCATTGTGGGTGATCCTTAGCAAGCTCGGTTGCCCAGCAAAATTCGTCAAACTGATCCAGCTCTTTCATGTCGACATGACAGGGGAAGTCCTATCTGGTGGAGAGACTTCCGATCGCTTTAACATCTCCAATGGCGTGAAACAAGGCTGAGTCCTCGCTCCAGTACTATTTTTCACCCAAGTATTATGACATGCTGTGATGGATCTAGACCTGGGTGTCTACATCAAATACTGACTGGATGGCTCACTATTCGACCTTCGCTGCCTGACTGCAAAAGCAAAGACAACAGAGAGACTCATCCTGGAAGCTCTCTTCTCAGATGACTGTGCTCTCATGGCCCACCAAGAAAATCATCTTCAAACCATTGTGGACAGGTTCTCCACCGCTACAAAACTGTTTGGCCTGACTATCAGCCTCAGCAAAACAGAGGTGCTGTTCCAACCTGCACCAGGGAGGCCAACGAACCAGCCGTGCATTACAATCGACAGCACGCAGCTTTCTAACGTCAACACTTTCAAGTACCTGGGCAGCACCATCGCCAACGATGGGTCCCTAGACCATGAGATTAATGCCAGGATCCAAAAGGCCAGCCAGGCACTCCGGCGGCTGCTCTGCAAAGTCCTCCAACACAGCAGTGTAAGCACTGCGACGAAGCTCAAAGTGTACAACGCAATGGTCCTCAGCTCGCTCCTGTACGGTTGTGAGACATGGACACTGTACCGGAAGCACAAGAAACAGCTGGAGCAATTCCACCAACGCTCCCTGCGGTCAATCATGAGGATCCGATGGCAGGACCAAATCACCAACCAGGAAGTCCTCGACAGAGCCAACTCCACCAGCATCGAAGTCCTGGTCCTCCAAACCCAGCTATGATGGTCTGGACATGTCATCCGCATGGACCCACAGCGAATACCAAGACAGGTATTCTATGGTGAACTGTCAGCTGGACTCAGGAAACAAGGCCGACCAAAGAGAAGATTCAAGGATCAGCTAAAGTCCAACTTGAAGTGGGCTGGCATGACGCCAAGGCAACTAGAACTCACTGCCTCTGTCAGAAGCAGCTGGCGAACCCACATTCACCATGCCGCCACCACCTTTGAAGATGAACGACGTCAATGTCTTGCCGCTGCACATGAATGCCAACACCAGGCCACAACCGCACCTCCCGTAACAACTGGCATCCCATGCCCCATGTGCCACAAACTGTGCGCCTCAGCCTTTGGACTCCAAAGCCACATGAGGGTACATCAATAGATGATAATGCACAAAGACAATTGTCATTCTTGGTCACCGAGAGACTACCACTATATTATATATATTACAAAGATAGGGTAAAAAAGAAAAATTTAATATAGAACAAGATATTTACAGCAGAATTTTTTTTAAAAACCTTACCTTCTGTCTTAGAATCAGCACTGTGTATTGCTTCTAAGGCAGAAGAGTGGTAAGGGATAGGCAATGGTGTTTAAATGGCTTGCTCAGGGTCATGCAACCGGGAAGTATCTGAGACCAGATTTGAACCTAGTATCTCCTGTATCTAAGCCTGGCTTTCAATCAATTGAGCCACTCAGCTGTCCCCTCAGAAATTTCAGTAGTTTAAAAAAATGGAACAATAAATACAACTCAACTGGAAAATGCCTGGAAAATTTTAGTTATTAAATTGAGAGATATTATTGAAATGTAAGAAGCATAAGAATTCCTGCATTAACTGACAAACTGAAAAAAGCAGAGCCAGAAAAACATCATTCATGATAATTTCAATAATAAGAATAAAACAATGCTGACATAAACATTCAGATTTGGTGTTATAACAAATCTTGTTTATAGAAATTGATTAAATAGACTTTCCTCCTCTATATAAAAGATGGTAAATCATAAATGTGGAATGTTTCATGAGCTATCAAAAGTTGTTGATCTGAGACCCAGGGAGATTAAGTGACTTCCCCAAATTTAGAGTAAAATTGCATAATGAGATTTTAAACTCAGGTTTTCTGACTCCAAATCCAGGGCACCCTTCACTGTGCTATATTCTAATATAATAGGTAGCAGTATACCTGAATTGGGGAATTAGTCTTTTTTTTATGGGTCAGGGAAGATACAGATACTTTGGCTCACCAGAGTACTGTGAAACTTGCTGCTTTCTCTTGCCAACATTCTTCAAAGAGCATTTGAGCTAAGGAGAGAATTCCCATTTTTATTGGTGATAATAATAAAGATAAATGTTTTTCAGCAAATATTTCCACTTGATATCTATATCTTTGGTGAGTATTTTTGAAAAATTGAGTAGATAAATTATTGAAAGGTTATAAAAGTCATATGATCTAGAAATACATAGTTCTAATTATAAAAAGTGCTAGCATTATAGATAAAACGAAACAATGTTTTCTTCCAAATTTATAAAATATCAGTCCCACAAATAAAATAGAAGTGAAAATTCCCTCTTGACCAATCTTTAGCAGCTAACTCATTTTATTTTAAAGTCCTAGATATTTATGAAAGTGACTGGACAAGGATCCATTTTAGTGGACTAAAATGATACATTTACTCTTATTCCAGCAGAACAAGAAGTAATGAATTTATATTATGATAGTATATTGAAACAATAAACTAGACCTGAAAAATTTTGTGGTGTTTTGGCTATAACTAAATAAAAAGTATTCTGTTTTATCAAAGTGCTATATATTTTATTACTATTGGTAATGCTCCTTTCTGTTTTGATTATATAACATTTGACATGAGGTTTTCTCTTTTAGTGTTATAAGGGGAAAATATTGGCTTTGATTATTGGGGGAAAAAGAATCACTGACCCAAGATTTTGACAAAATTTGTATCAGAAAATTTATTAGTAATAATATTGTGATTTGAAATGTTAAAAGGATTTTCATCAAGCATCTTCATTGAATATTTAACATTTGAGTTTTAATTAAATTGCAATACATTTTAAATTTATTTATGTAAAATACAATCTAAGAAAATTATTTGTGTAAATTATTTTATGAAAGATGAGAGATGACATTTTTGTCAAAAGGGGGACTTGACTATACACACTTAAAAACTATTACTTTAAAGGAATGATGAGTGTGGCAAATAGAGATAGTAAGAGAAGTCAACTTTTTTTTAGCAGCTTGGAGGGAAATGATATTTGGGGGCACTACCTGGAGGGGAAAGGCAAAAAAACTGGGATTTTTGAATTGTGTTTATTTGTTAGTTTTCTAATCAATTGACTTGGTTTAACTTGTAGGGAAGGGGACGGGGAAGAAAAGCTAGTAGAAATGGAGAGGTTTAAAATAAAAAAGAATTGAATAGTCATTTGAGGAAACTTTAAAAAAGAACTTGGAAATTTGGGTGTTAGGTTATAATTAAATGAGTTAACCTTACTGAGCTTCATCTTTTCCTCAGACATTAGAGAATATAAGGAAAAATGGGTGAGAATATATTGGTATTTGAATATAAAGAGTAGGGGAGATGAAAGAGTTCATGGTGCATAGTTGGTTTGGATGGGCAGTATTATGTAGTAGAATTAGCACATTTGGAAACATTAAACTTTTTTCTAATCAAAGTCTGCTACTTACTTGTGTGAACTATTAGAAAAGTGTTTTAACCCATTCAGGATTCAGTTTCTTCATCCATAAAATGAAAAGGCCAGACTAGAATATCTACAAGAAGCTTTCCAGTTGTAACTATATGATCCCATAATTTTTCAGGAAAGGAGAAGGGAATGTTTTCTTGCTGAGAGGAATTTGGGAAAAGACTAAGGCTGTTTTTCTTTAAACCCTTACCTTCTGTCTTAGAATTCACATTAAGTATCAGTTCCAATGCAGAAGAATGGCAAGTACTAGGTAATTGGGGTTAAGTAACTTGCCCAGGATCACACAGCTAGGAAGTGACTGAGGCCAGTTTTGAACCAAGGAACCATGTCTCCAGAACTGACTCTCTATCTATTGATAACTGTCCCAGGGTGTTTTAGGTTAAGAACTCCTATATGACATGGAATCTAGAGTTAATCAGAAATTTAAAAAGGAATTCTCTTGCATCATTGAGGATCCACTTAGCTTTGGGGTTTGGAACAGAAAAATATGAACAATGGAAATGACTAGGACTGAGCACTTGGTGAATATGAAAAGTAGTAAGCAAGGGTGCAAGGGAAAGAAGTCTATATGTGGATGAATAATATGGTAGAATTATTCATTAAGAGTTAAGAGGGGAAAGTGAGGAAAGAGTAGAGCAATAATTATAGAGACAGAAAGGATCTGAGAGACTGGAAGTCATGTTGAGGATGAAGAATAGGATTAATAATAGGATGAAGAATAAGGAGTAAAATAGAAAGAGATATAGAAAAAGAGATTATGATCAGAAATATATATTTCAAATGCAATGAATATAATGTTTAAATAAATTGTCAGTATTGCATATTTTAAGATGAGACAAAGTGCTTTATAAATTACAGATAATTCACTTGCCTACTATTTCACCCATATGCTTCTCTCAAGAAGAATACTGCAGGGGACAGCTGAGTAGCTGGGTAGCTCAGTGGATTGAGAGTCAGACCTAGAGACAGGAAGTCCTAGGTTCAAATATGACCTCAGATACTTCCTAGCTGTGTGACCCTGGGCAAGTCACTTAACCCCCATTGTCTAGCCCTTGCCACTCTTCTGCCTTGGAACCAATACACAGTATTGATTACAAGATGGAAGGTAAGAGTTTTTTAAAAAGAATACTGCAGTTATTAAACAGTTGTACAATTCACATACAAAGTTGAGGATATGCCTATATGCAACTGAACTTTAAAAGAACAATTTTACATAGGAAGAGTTTTGTTATTCAAATTGAAATTTTTCCAGGGCAAGAGACTTAACAGTGCTTACACATATCTAGTCATAGATTCAATTACCTTGATTTAAGAAAGGTATGGATAGCATGCTACAAAAAAGACTACTGTTCTGAGGTCATTAAATATGAATCACTTGAATAGATGAAGGACTATCTAAGATAGCCATGTTGCAGGGTAATTAATAATAACTTCATACAAAATGGGAGGGGCTATTGAAAGAATATATAAATTTAAGGAAGAATCATTTTTT